>NW_005871048.1:3338769-3415438 GCF_000147115.1 Myotis lucifugus
AAATCAGAAACACCATTCAGAAAGGATATATGTCCCTCTTTGTTCATAGCAGCCAATTTCCCCTGGTTAAGATTTGGAAACCACTTAAGTGCCCATCAGCGGATGAGTGAATTAACAAATATCTACACAAGGGGAGTATTATGCCGCTATTAAAATGAAGGAACTTTTCCCATTGGCACCAGCATGGAGTGAATTGGAGAGCATTATGCTAAGTAAAATAAGCCAGTCAGCGAAAGATAAATATCCCATGATTGTACTCATATGTGGGATATAATCAACATAATTTGTTGAATAAGAATAGATCCAGAGACAAATGGCAGGCGGGGGTGGGGGGGTGGGGGGGGGTGGGTAAAGAGCAACCAAAGGACCCGTATGCATACATATTAGCATAACCAATGGACAGACGTTGGGGCAGTGGGGGCTTGCTCCCTGTGGGAATGGCTGGGGGGGGGGCGGGGGGAGGTCAATTGGGGGAAAAGGAGACATATGTAAAACTTTAGACAATAAAAAAATATTTTAAAATTAATTTATTAGAATAAAGTAATGCTCAGATGTGATGGAATATGTGAAAAGTTAATAAATGGTGCATAGGTTATATTAAGAGACCTATTTTCTTATTTTCTCAATAGCCACAGTTTTCATCAATTTAATGTGGTAATCTGAAATCTTTGTTAGGATTCTCTGAAATCTGTTTTAAAATGAGTTCATGAGATAAGCACTGTTAAAAAGACACCACCTTTGATCAATGTAATGATTTTGATTTGAAACCCCCATGTAAGATTCTTAATCATTTCCTTGGTAACAGAGGTTTGAACAAAATACAAGGGCAAGGGTATTATACAAAGGTTACTTATTGTTCCCTCTGCTTATGATTATCTGGAGAACAATAATGCCAAAATAGGGAGGAAAGTAGGGGCTGTTTGGGCCAAATGAACAGAATTCTGAAGTAGGTGATAATCTCCAGGGTTTTTTCCCTCAATTGGGTGTAGCCTTGGCAAAGGAAGGTGGGACCATCAGTCCCAGCAATCAGCCCTGTTGGAAGAAGAAGGTTTTCCCATTCATCTTCTCTTCATTCTGGGCCCCACCTTGTAAAATAGTTTTTGCTTAATATCATGGATACGAGGTATATATTCCTCTAAGACATCCTCAGACTCCAAATTAATAATTTTTTTAAAATAATGCTCTTTTCTGCCATCCCCTTAGGCAATTTTTGTATACTACATGAACTACAAAGATGTATATGATGTGTTCTGACTAGTAGAGACAACTTACTCCTTTGTAACTGCAACAGAAGCAGTAGTCCACACTCAAACATATTTTTTCTAGCACTACTGGCCCGGGTGGAGTCATTACAATGCATTTTAGGCAAAAGGGATGTGAGAGTTGAGGATTGTTCCCCCAAACTATCTCTGCCACCTTCTGTACTCCTGAGATGTCTGCTTTAGGCTGAGATACCACACGAATCAGGAAGGCATGACCTCGGGCAGCCAGATTTGCAAGTGCATCCCCCGTAGGTGGAAGCCTTACTTCCTCTGGTTTACTGCACCTGGCAGGAGCACCAACAGGTGGAATTTCACTGGGTTGTACTCACTGAGGCACCCACAAAGGACATACTGATGCAGAATTTGTTTACTCAGTTAGTGTGACCTAGCACACAAACATGTGGGCACAGGGTAATCACAACTCCCATGGCAGCCCGAGGAAATATGCAGGTCAGGTTGTGAAATAGCACCCATAGTTATTTAGAAAGGTGTTGGAATTCACGGGGAGGTTAGTTTTGTTTTAAACTCTACTCATTTCACCAGTAGAAAACAATGAGTGTGATTGCTCTTTATTCTCCCTAACAGCAGGACTTCCCAAGGGAGATATTTGCCATGTGATTCTACAGGGGACCTGGAGACATGGAATTAGATCTTGTAACCAACCAGGTATATGGCAAAAATAACTACATAAAAAATCCTGTGCATTTCAGTATAAAAATTACTGAAATTATAAGCAAAGGTAAAATATGCAAATATGAGATTTCAAAGGTATCATTTATATTCCATGTAGATAGAGAGAAAATATTTTTAAAACTGACATGATATCAAGTGATATAAAGAAATCAGTATCTAATTTGTGCTGAGTATGAGGGGAAATGCGGTATATAAATTATGCAGAAAACAAATTTTCCCCATTGCCAGAAGGTATTTGGAATTGGTATGTAAATCCTCTTGAGTTTGCAGGGGTTTTTCAGTGCTGTTTGTTACATCCTTTCCTCAAGATCTTTCTCAGCGGGACAAGAGACCAGGGACAATAAATTTGAGCATGCAGTTGTAAAAGCCACTCTCTCCCTCCACTTACCTTGTGACAGCAGCCACAGAAGATGAAACCTGCTGGGCATGTGAGTGGATGGTGGTAAGGCTGTACCAGGTGGGAGGAATATGTTGATGGAGGAACCTGGCCTTCAATTACTGAATGACGTCAACGCCTGTCTTGTTGAATGGCAGGTCTCGGTGAGACAAGCAGTAAAGAAGAGAAAGATCATATCTTGTTAATTGACTTAATCTCACCGCCCCCAGAACTACTGATGATTTATAACACAGAACTTCCTTTAATTTCATCAAATGCCTCGCCCAGAAACGATGCACAGTAGAGATACGATGGATAGTGATTATGAATGAGGACATACTTTGCCCCTATCTCTGGCCATTATTTCCTCTATGACCTTATTTAGGGAAACTCACTTCTTGATTTTGATGAGTTGGGCTTTTTTTGTTGTTGTTGTCCTTTAATTTTAAGTCATCACACCCTCTGTTACAAGGGAAGTGAAAATCCCACCCATTGTCTTTCTAACTTTGTATTGTAAATGCTGGACTCGGGGAAAGCAGCAACAGTAACGATGGAACTGGTGTGGATAATGGAAGCTTTTGGTCTTGGAAAGGGAAAATGAAAAGACCTGCTCAGAATTGCATGGCCAGGGAGGCTGGCGTTTTTCCTCATATTTCCAGGTGATAGACAAATTGTTAGTTACCACATGTATAATTTATTAGTAATTGCTCTAATTTACCTCCTAAGTTTCTCAGTTGCCAATTCACTGACATCAACTATTTTGAACCCATAAAATAGGAACCATGTGATAATTTAATGAAGTAGCTAGCCAGTTAGGGTGATTTCTGTGCAAATGCAGTAATTGCCATTGTAATTTAGAGAAGCAGGAGAAGAATAACAGTCAAATCTCTTAGAAGCCTAGTGACTAATATCACTCCCAGGAATTAAAATGCTATGTGCAACCTTTCCTCTTGTGGGCATATAAATACTAAGGTAACTGGCTTTCCTTTGAATTGGGTTGCCATCTACTTAAAAAAAAAATGCTTCCTTCCTCCTTGGAGCACGGTGAGGGCTGTTGAGGGACAAATCCTTCCTATGGGTGGTCTGGGAGGCAGAGGGCTCAAGGGTCTGCAAGTGAAGGTAGAGCAGAGCGGGGCCTGTTGCAGGGATGTCACAGACAGGGTTAGCATAGAGCTTCTGTTTCTCCTTCTCAAAGCAAATGTTCCACTTCTCTCAAAAAACAATTAGCTATAAGAACCTAAATGTAAAATGTCTTCTTGTGGCCAGCCTGTCAGATTTCTCTGTGTTCCTGAATCTCCTCAATTTTCCAACAGAAACATTTTCTTCTTTTCTTCTCTAGTGAACAGCCAAGCAAGCTGAGGTCCCCTTCTGTCTCTGTGCCAACAGCAGAACTGTAAACTCCCTCTGCTGCTGAGGCAGAAACACAGCTCAACTTTTGGTTCTCAGGTGTAAGCTTGTGGTCCTGGAAATGACAGGAAGTAGGAAAATGAAGATTTTAGCTGACATTTGAGAAAACTGGAAGTAGAGGTGACAGAATAAATGTGGATTGCTCAGGATATTTTGGAATGCCACTCTTTTGCCCAACTCAGCTGGCAAACATCTTGGGACGGATAAAATTCTTTTCTAGTTCATCAGAATTTAACTTTGGCTCAATCTGTCAAAGTCACAACCACATCTCTCAAGAGTACCATTTGGCTACAGGTCAAATTTATTATCACAAACACAGTGATGTTCCTGAATAGCATTCTTAACACAGTGGATGTCCCTATGCACCAAATACCAAAAAATACCAGAAAAACAAAGGAATTTATATAATCCCTGCTCATTTTATTAAAATCAAGGTACTTTTCTTCTGGCTGGCATGGCTCAATGGCTGAGGGTCAACCTATGAATTAAGAGGCCACGGTTCGATTCCCGGTCAGGACACATGCCCCGGTTATGGGCTTGATCCTCAGTGTGGGGCATGCAGGAGGCAGCCAATCCATGATTCTCTCTCATCATTGATGTTTCTATCTCTCTTCCTTCCTCTCGGAAATCAATAAAAATATTTTTTAAAAAAATAAAAATAAAAAATAACAGTAAAGGTACTTTCTTCCTAAGTGACCAAATGGTGTTTGGACAAATGACCATACTCCTAGAACCTGATATGAGACTCTATAGTGATTAAGAATTTTAACCAAATTTGAAACCTATATTTATGGCCTTGTGACTTCCTTAGTATACTATTAGCATGTTCATGACCAAGGAGGAACACCAGCTGAGTCTCCTGGCTTAATGCTTGCTCAATCGATGTTCAGTAAGCAATAGGGCAGAATGGGCAGCCCCTTTATCCTCAAAGTGTGGTCCTAGGGCCAGCACCATCAGCATAATCTGGTAGCATGTGAGAAAGGCAAATTTATGGCCCTACCCCAGCCTACTGTAGCAGCATTTCTGAGGGTAGAACCCAGGAATCTGGGTTTTTACAACCTCTTCTAGAGATTCTGATGTCACTCAACTTTGAGAACCACTGGCCTCAGGGTCTCTGGAACAAACTGTTAACTAACAATTGATGGTGCTTAGTGGTGCCTGGATGTCTTTCTCTCTGCAAATGAAAGAAGTGTGGCCATCATGCTATATCCTCTTTTGGTTTGAAATCTCAGCTGCTGATTTTTGCTTTTTTTTTTCCCTCCACAACATTTCCTAATATCTGGATCAAAATTATGGGTTACCATACATTAAAATTAACTTGAGATGACAGTTTTGTTTTTAAACTTAGAACTGTAAGGAACTCCTCCTAAATGTGATTGAACTGTTTTAGGTTATTGGTACCACATACCAAAACAGTAATACACACTTTTCCTGAATCAGCTCTCTGAACAACTCAGCCATTTGCAATATAGAGAAAAAACAGAAACTGGACAAAAAAGACCTGCCAATATTCAACATATACATTGAGAAACCTGTGCACCAAAGCTCCTTAAAAAAAAAAATTCTTGGAGGAGACAAAAATCTATTTACTTTTACTTTCCAAACTAGTTGTGGCTCAAAATTGCATGAGAAGCTTTTTAAAAATTCAAATTTGTAAAACCTAAGCATGAGAGTTGAAACTATAAAACTCTTAGAAGAAAATGTATGTGTAAATCTTCATGATCTTGAATTAAGCAATGGTTTCTCAGATATGGCACCTAAAACACAGGCAACCAATGCAGAAAACAGATAATTAATATTGAAATTTTTGGGCTTTAAAGTATACTGGCAAGATAGTGAAAAGACAGCCTGCAGAATAGTGGAAAATACAGGGTGTCCCAAAAAAATGTGTGCTATTTTTCTAATAGCTCAATTGATGTTTCTTTCTTTTCAGATTTAACTCATTGGAATTAATAATTATTCAAAGTGTGTATACATTTTTTGAGACACCCTATATTTGTAAATAATATATCTGAAAAATTTAGCATTCAGAATCTATATATATTTTCAAAAACTTCTTACAACTCAACAGTAAAAAAATAATAATAACCCAATTTTGAAATGGCCAAAATATTTGAATAGATGTTTCTTCAAAGAAGATATACAAATGGCCAGTAAGCACACAAAAATATACTCAACATCATTCACCATTATGGAAATACAAATTCAAACTATAATGAGATGCCACTTCACAGTAGGATGGCTAGAATCAAATATATGGACAGTAATGTGTTGGATCTGGAGAAATTGGAACCCTTACACTGCATATGGGAATGTAAAATGTTGCAGCCACTTTGAAAGTCTAGTAGTTTCTCAAAAAGTTAAAAATAGAGTTATTATATGACCCAGCAATTCCACTACTAGATTTATACCCAATAGAATTGAAGACATAAAAACTTAAATATGAATGTTCATAGCAGCCTGTTCATAAGAGCCAAAAAGTGGGAACCCAAATGCCCATCAACTGATGAATGGATAAATGAAATGTGGTATATTTGTGCAATGGGATATTATTCACTCAAAGAGAGGAATAAACTATTGATGAATGCTATGACTTGGATGAACCTTGAAAACATTAAGCTAAGTGAAAGAAGCCAAACACACAAAAAAACACATATTGTAAGATTCAATTTATATAAATCTCCAGAATAGACAAAACCATCGAGATAGAAAGTAGATTAGTGGTGTAAGGGGCTGGAAGAATTGGAGAATGAGTGACTGTGAATAGTTGTTGGTTTTCTCTTGGGTGATGATAATGCTCTGGAATTAAATTGTGGTGATTGTTGCACAACTTTGAAATATAGAAACAACTAAATTGTACACTTAAGCGGGTTATTTTATGGAATACAATTACAGCTGACTTTTTTTTTTTAAGGCAACAAGTTGGATTTGGCCTGCAGGGCCATAGTTGGCCTATCCCACTTCTAGTGTGAAAAGTGGGGAGTGGCAGATACATGATAAAGATAGGCCAAATGATGATAATTGTTGAAATGGATGATGGGTATTTGGTGGTTCCTTATAATATTTTTTTCTACATTTGTATGTCTTCAAACATACAAATATATTTCCATAATAAAAACATCATGTATGATGCATACTAAATTAGATATGAGAATCACAAGGATGGGGCCTAGGCACATGTAGTTTTGATAAGTTTCCAGATGATTCTTTTGAAACTAATCAATTATTGGTTTGAACATCTAAAGTTGGACACCAGTGCTCTGTGTATAGCTCTCTTAATTTAACTCTGTTAGAGGGTTAGAAGAGAGGGGAGAAAGTTGTTTATAGCCCAACAAGAAAGACAGAAAATAATGAAATGCAAATATGAACACTTAAAAAGCTCAGCTCTGGCTGGTGTAGCTCAGTAGTTTCGGCATCCTCCTGCACACCACGAGGTTGCAGGTTCGATTCCTAGTCAGGGTACGTGCCAGAGTTTGTGGGCTCGATTCCCAGTATGGGAGTGTGCAAGAGGCAGCTGATCAATGTTTTGCTTTCACATCGATGTTTCTCTCTCTCCCTCCCCTTCCTGTTTCTCTAAAAATCAATTAAAAATCTTTTTTAAAAAGCTCAGTATTCTGAGGACACTTGGCATAGAAGCAAACAGTCCTGTGTGCTATTAGAAACTGAAATCATCGTTATATTACAAAATAGTACTACTTTTGAGATTAATAATAAAGATCTGGAGGCATTCAGGGAGGAGTGAATTGTGTTCAGTAAATGTTATTTAAGGAATGTAGAAGTAAACACTCATTTTAAAAATAGCATTTTAAGAATTTTCTGAGTTCTGGCCAGTGTCTCAGTGGTTAGAGCATCAGTCCTCGGACCGAAGGGTCGTTGGATTCCCTGTCAAGGGCACATTGTACCTGGGTTGCAGGTTTGATCCCCAGCCCTGGTCAGGGTGCATGCAGGACCCAACCAATTGATGTGTCTTTCTGGTGTGCTCTCGCTCTCCCCTTCCCTCTCTCCCTTCCATCCTCTATTTTTTTTAACAATCAATGGAAAAAATATTCTCAATGAAGATTAACAACAACAAAAAAGAATGGTCTGAGTGGTAAAACCTTAAATATCAAGAAAATCTGCTTATCCAGTTAAGATAATTAAAAAACTTTTAATAGCTTTACTTTAAAATCTTCTAATTTTTTTCCACTTAGATTTTATAAACAAAAATCTACTTTCCAACTAAGGAAAAATAACAGGATAGAAACTTCCTGAAACAAGCATTAGATAAAGAAAACATTTTGGGGGACAGGGAAACAGAGATGGAGGAATGTTTATTTTTTTAATGCATAATCTCTTCTAAGCCAATTGTCTTTTTTTAAAGTCAACTTTTTTAAAGTAATATTTACAAATAATATTTTAAGCATATCAGTTAAATGTTTTTTGACAAATGTATGCACACACCTGTGTAACTACCATCCCAATCAATATAAAGTATGTTTCCACCTCCCCAGAATTCTGTACCCCTTTGCAGTCAGTCCCCACACCCCAACACCTGTCTTGTTCCAGGAAACCACTCATGTGATTTCTGTCACTATTGATTAGCGTTGCCTTTAGAATTTCATATGAACAGACTCACTGTGTGTGTATATTCTTGGGTCCAGTGTCCATGTTGCTGCTTGTTATTAGTAGTTTATATCATTTTATTGCTGATTAGCATTCATTATATGAATATACCAAAAATTATTTATCCATTCACCTGTTGCTTTCTGTTTGGGGCTATCTACACTAATAAAAGAGAAAGATGCAAATTAACCATCACTCTGCTACACCCACAAGCCACGCCCACCAGCCAATCAGGAGCCAGTATGCAAATTAACCCAAATAAGATGGCAGCGGCCACAGAGCTTGCAGGAGGCTTGGGTTGCTCCCAGCAATGGAGGAAGCCAAGCTTCCCACCTTCCCTGGCCTGCCCTGGGCTCCACTCAAGGCTACAAAGTTTCAATTATAGAAGATAAATAAATCCCAGATACGTGCTTCCAGGCCGCCCTGGGAAAAAAGAAAAAAAGGAAAGGCTGGGAGCTTGGGTCACCAGGGGGCATGGCCAGCCTGAAAACGGCCCTTAGCCCCTCACCCAGGCTGGCCAGGCACCCCAGCGGGACCCCCACCCTGATCTGGGACACCCTTCAGGGCAAACCAGCTGGCCTCCATCCGTGCACCAGGCCTCTATCCTATATAATAAAAGGGTAATATGCAAATTGGCCCTAACAGCAGAACAACTGGGAATGACTGGTCACTATGACACACACTGACCACCAGAGGGCATCTACTGCATTGAGCGTCTGCCCCCTGGTGGTCAGTGCACTCCCACAGGGGGACCTCTGCTCAGCCACAAGCTAGGCTGACGGCTGCTAGTACAGCAGTGGTGACCGGAGCCTTTCCCGCCTCCTCAGCAGCGCTAAGGATGTCTGACTGCAGCTTAGGCCTGTTCCCCGCTGGCAAGTGGACGTCCCCTGAGGGCTCCTGGGCTGCCAGAGGGATGTCTGACTGCCATCTTAGGCCTGATCCCCCAGGGAGCGGTCCTAAGCCAGCAGGTAGACATCCGCCAAGGGGTCCCAGACTGCATGAAGGCACAGGCCGGGCTGAGGGACCCCCCCCCCCAAGTGCAAAAATTTTTGTGCACCAGGCCTCTAGTTATAAATAAAAATGCACAAGTCTTTTTATAGATATATGTTTTCATTTCTCTTGGATAAATACCCAATATTGGGCCATATGTTAAATACATATTTAACTTTATAAGGAACTGCCAAACCCTTTTCCCAAGTAGTTTCACCATTTTATACTCCCACTAGCAATACATGAGAATGCCAGTTAAGCCCAAAACCTTGACTTACAAATTAGTAAAGAGGAAATGCTCTCTCTCTCTGAATGGTTTAATCTCTCACTGGCTCATTGTTTTATCTACGCTTAAGGAGCTTCACCTTGTATTTATGCAAACCTTTCCTGATAACAGTTTCAAACCATTTTAGGCTTCAACTAGCATTAATATTAATTATTGTTAATATACTGTTCATCAGTTATATAATTAATATATAATATACTGTTATTAAAACAAATTTTTACCACAAAATATTTCTTTCCTACACCGATAACTAAAAACTGTTCCTAGAACAGTGTTTATTTATGTTCCTTTCTAATGAGTAGGCAGTGACTATTATTGAAGCCTTGACCATTCAATGTCTTAGCAATTTTTGTGGTTTACCCTTTTGAATGTAGACTTTGTGTGGAAGCCAGTGTCTCTGTTCATGAAAGAGAAGAAGTACGTTTAGTGATAAAGAGGTTGTCAGACCAGCAAGAGAATTTTGGCTTCTCTCCATGGACCCATTCTTTAACAAATAAAGCCTTGGTTTCCTCATGTATAATCTTGGGGGGTAGGAGGCATAATTATACATAGCTCATATGATTGTTCTGAACACAATGATCTCATGTATGTAAAGCTTTTGGCAATGTTCCTGGTCTATATTTATTGCTCAATAAATGGAAGCTTTAAGAAAGATGTGTCCCAATGTAATTGAAGCAAGAAGTCATCAGAAGGAAAATAGGGCTGTGTTCTAGAATGTAAATTCCCTCTCCTCCTTGCTTTGACCAGGAGCATGTTCTCTCTCTCTGCTTGAAGGTCAGGGAGACTTCAATTTCATTTGCCTCCAATAAGCCCCATCCTCCTCAAGGTCATTCACTTCCCTCCCTTCACTCCTGCTGGGGCTACCTTAGAAGGTATGACTCTTCTCTCAACAGGTTTCAGTCTAGCTCACTTGCTCAGAAGCCTCAGCTATTTCAGCTAATCTCATGCTAAAACATCCTGCTTCCTTCGATAACTCACCCTTAAACTCCACATGCTCAAGAAACTGACAAACAAGCCCATGGGCTGAGCGATTAAAATGCATATGCTATAACCAATGGACATAAGACACTGGGGGGTAGGGGACGCCAGGGGATTGTCAAGGGTGGGGGGAAAAAGGAGACATATGTAATACCCTTTGTAATACTTTAAGCAATAAAACAATTTTTAAAAAAAAGATGCATATGGTATGTGGACCCCAGCCTCAACCATAATAGGACAATAAGAAAAAACTCACTGGACTCACATCTTAAAATTACAGAAAATCTTTTTTTTAAGTCTTATTTTCCAAAGACATGAACCATAAGGAAGGTAAATTCCCTAGTCTCACACTTTCAATTTAAAGACCAGTTGGTTACTATTTCTCTTTGCATCCTCACTTAGGGCCGTTAGGGAGTAGCCAGTATTCCATCTTCCCTAGTTCCCAAATCTGGAGATGCTGATGTCTGTCAGGAGGTGAATGGATCATACCAATAAGTAAGTTAATTAAGAAATGTAATGTGTTTATATGTATCTAGCAAATAGAGCAACCAGGGAAGCTCAGGTTGAACTAGCATAATGACGGCAAGTGACCATTCATTTGAATACCACATAAAGGCAAATCTCGTTACCCTTGCCTGTATGTGTGCTGTGCCCTTTGCCTTTATGGCATTAGTTTCAACTGCAGGTCAAGAATGGATGAGGCATAGCAGAGTGGATGAGGGGGGGGAGGTAGAGGCTATCTTTTTTTTTTTTAATCCTCACCCCAGGACATGCTTATTGACTTTTAGAGGAAGGGGAAGTATGTAGTTATCATATATATGCCATAAATGATTATTGTTACATAACCTGAGACTGGAAGGGAATTGCCATGGAACATCCAATACCCTCATTTTCCAAACAAAGAAGTCAAGGTTCATGGAAGTGAAATGACTAGCCCACAGGGACTCAGCCAGGTCATTGAATTTCATAATCCATCAGTAGATGTACACGGTGTACCTCCTGTGAACACAGGTTTCTCAAACATTGGCAATTTACCTATGGCTTCCTTCCCTGAGTTAGTTATCATAATACAAACTACCCATGTTCATGGCATAGCACCATCCTTGTTTCTTCACAGGGTGATGCCTTCCTAGCTCTGTAGGACCAAGTGATGGCTATTTCTGTTAAGTTTTTCAGATGACTGTTTGCTTACGTTGTGAAAAAGTAACCATGGTAGCTTTAATGTTGTGAATTTCGAGCCTGTCAATATTATTGTGTAGTGGTATCACTGAAGTTGGGAAACAATCATTAATATCCTTCCTTGGGTTTATATTTAGCAGTGACTGTTCCAGGTGTGATTATAAGATATAAACAAGCTCCACCCAAGGTGAGCTCGAATGACTAAATGATTGCCTGGGAACCTAGGTTACCCAATGCATATTGTACTCTGAAATGAAAATATCCAGCATAGACAACTTTATTATAACCATAAATTTGACTTCCTACTATTACCACTTCAAGTCAAATTATATATGTTTGATGAGGCATAATTTCTTATTAGATCCAGAGAATACTAGGGTAGAATACATCATGATGGAATTATGATTTGAATTTTAATTAAGTTTCGTTCATTCCCCAATACTAGTTACTGAAATAAATTCAACTGTAGTTATACAAATGAATAGGGAACAATGTAGGACAAAAAAGGAACAAATTATATTGCTTACCAAAAATATTTTTCATAATAGTAAACATAACTTTTGGCATTATTTCATTTTACCTTTCCATGAACCTTCTTTCGTCAGCCTTAAGGTGGTTGCTTCTAAAAGACAGATGTCTGATTCTGAATCTTGGCATTTCTGATTAGACATTTAACATACTGAATTTAGCCCCTTCATATTCTCTAAAACAGTGGTTCTCAACCTTCTTAATGCCGCAACCCTTTAATACAGTTCCTCACGTTGTGGTGACCCCCAACCATAAAATTATTTTTGTTGCTACTTCATAACTGTAATTTTGCTACTGTTATGAATCGTAATGTAAATATCTGATATGCAGGATGTATTTTCATTGTTACAAATTGAACATAATTAAAGCATAGTGATTAATCACAAAAACAATATGTAATTATATATGTGTTTTCCGATGGACTTAGGCGACCCCTGTGAAAGGGTCGTTCGACCCCCAAAGGGGTCGTGATCCACAGGTTGAGAACCGCTGCTCTAAAACTTTATTTTGATAACCTCTATGCAAACCCTGCATGTAGATCAATGTTCTTCATTTCTGACAAAGAAAATGTATTGAAACCTTTCCAACAAAATATTGTTAGTGAAATGAAGAGGGAATATAGTGCGAAGGACTTTGATTTGCTCCATTCTGCTTGCTGTATTTCTCCCTTTTCTTCATTCAGCACACCCAGAATTCAGACAATTGGAATAAATGTTTATAACAAGAGATGTCATAGAATGTATGAAGTCATAGCTGGAATTACCTCTGACACATCTTATTTGTCTATACTAATTATGCTATCAGCTACATGAGAATAATATAATAGAAAATTGAGTTACCTAAATAATGAGCCATTTCTCCTTAACCCTAGCCACATTTAATTCATTCTGGTGAGTACTTAACTTCTAACGAGAATATTTATTGTCTGGTCATTTTTCTAAATCACATTTATGTTTTTGAGTACATAAACAATTAGAATTTCATCAAGGTTAAAAACTAAGGTGGAATAAACCAGTGGAAACAAGGTGATATAATTTCAAATATTAAAACCGGTGTGTGCCAATTGACAGACAGTCCTCTCTTTTTTAAATGCACAAAAAATGGCAGAATATCATTGCTGTAAATGGCTCGGGGGCCTGGTAGTATATTGTTTTTCTAAAGTATTTAAGTCATCAAAGCAGTAGCAGGAGGTCAATGTCTAGTGTTGCTTAATAGCTGGAGGCAGATCAGGATGATCTTAGATTTGCTTTTCAAAAGATTTTCACAAGGGAAAATATTAATAAAATTTTAAAAAAGAAAAGCTTTAGAATATGCATAAAATAAGCAGAAATAAGACTTATACTCTGCCTCTGTAAGGGTATTGAATATCATTTCAATTTCCAAATATTGATACAACTGTCACATTATTTTCACATTGTGACAATTTTGAGTTTTCTTCACTTGAAACATTGTCCCATGGGGTATTGTGACTGTTAAACTAATTTTTATTCATGATTTATGCTGCCTGAACCCAAATCTTTGGAACAAAATTAATAAATCATGTGTTGATGGAGAGAATGGCAGAGACTGTAGACAATTTAATGAGGAAGTTTTATGTGATTGATACCACTTATTCCCTTTAGTTTATGGAAATTTTCTACTTAGGATATAAAATATTTTAGGACCTTCTAGAAACTATAGAAATCAATTTTCTTGCCTGATTTACTCCAAGATGGGCTGAAACCGATATATGGTCAACTCATCCTTTAAAATATGATTAACAAGGAATATCACATAGATTGACTTCATAGCACAACTCAAGACCCTCCTGCTATAGTTTATATCCATTTGTTCTTGCTCTTTTCTCAGAGGAGCTTTAGAGTATAACTTAGTACCCTCTGTGGACCTATAAGTAAGCAATAACCCAGGAGACAAAGGCTCATTGGTAATTAGTCCAGGAAGTAATGCTGGTTGGAATACCAAGCAGGGCTAGCTATCTGTTAATTACTGAGTTGTTTTCCATGGTGGTTTAATAACTGCAGCTTTAAGAACATGTAGGAATTATCATTTATATTTACATAAGGTGTAATTATTTTTTAAATAAACTTTATTTTTAAAGCAGTTTTATAATTACAGAAAAATTGCAAAGATAGTACAGAAAGTTCCCATATACCTCCCACTTAGCTTCTCGTATTAACATCTTAGCAAATTGGGCAACCTATAAGAAATGAATAAATTTCTAGAAACATACAAGATTGAATCATGAAGAAATAGAAAATCTCATTAAACTGATTGCTAGTAAGGAGATTGAACCAGTAATAAAAAAAAAAAAAAACCTCCCAACAAAGAAAAGTCCAGTACCAGATGGCTTCACTGGTGAATTCTACCAAACATTCAAAGAATTAATAAGAATCCTTCTCAAACTCTTCCTAAAAATTGAATAGAAGAGAATGCTTTCAAACTCATTTTACAAGGCCAGTATTACTCATACCAAAACCAAACAAGGGCACCACAAGAAAAGAAAATTATAGTCCAATATCTCTGATGAACATACATGCAAAAATCTTCAACAGCATATTAGCAACCCAAATACAGCCATACATTAAAAGTACCATACACCATAATCAAGTGGGATTTATTCCAGGAATACAAGAATGGTTCAACATTCACAAATTAAACAAAGTGATATACCACATTAATAAAATGAAAGATAAAAATCACATGATCATCTCAATAGATGCAGAAAAAGCATTTGACAAAATTCAGCATCCACTTATAATAAAAACTCTTAATAAGAGGTATGGGTATAGAGGGACTATATCTCAATGTAATAAAGGCCACATATGATAAACCAACAGCTTATTCAACAGTGAAAAATTGAAAGTTTTTCATCAAATTCAACAATGAAAAGTTGAAAGCTTTTCCTCTAAGACCAAGAATAAGACAAAGATGTCCTCTCTCACAACTTTTATTCAACACCAGAGACCCGGTGCATGGATTCGTGCACCAATGGGGTCCCTCGGCCTGGCCTGCAGGGATCAGGCCAAAACCGGCTCTCGGACATCCCCTGAGAATCACAGCTGCCAAGTCACCACAGCTCGGCAGCTCCTGCATTGAGCATCTGCCCCCTGGTGGTCAGTACATGTCATAGCTACCAGTTGGATGGTAGAACGGTCGGCTGGTCGGCTGGTCGCTTAGGCTTTTATAAAGATAGATAGTATTAGAAGTCCTAGCCAGAGCAATTAGGCAAGAAAAAGAAATAAAAAGCAACCAAATTAAAAGGAAGAAGTAAAATTATTACTATTTATGGCAAACATGATTTTATATATAGAAAACCCTAAAAACTCTGCCAAAAAAACTGTTAGAAATAATAAACAAACTCAGTAAAGTTGCAGGTTACAATTATATATACAAAAATCTGTTGCATTTCTATATACTAACAACAAACTATCAGAAAGAGAAATTCAACCTAAAACACTAATTCAAAAAAATATATGCATCCTTGTGTTCATTACAGTATTATTTACAATAGTCAAGATCTGAAAACAGCCCAAGTGCCCATCAGTAGATGAGTGGATAAAAAAGATGTGGTACATTTACACAATGGAATACTACTTGGCCATAAAAAAGAAGGAAATCTTACCTTTTGCAACACCATGAATGGACCTGGAGAATATTATGCTAAGTGAAATAAGCCAGTCAGAGAAAGACAAATACCATACGATCTCACTTATATGTGGAATCTAATGAACAAAATAATTTAATAAACAGAATGGAAATAGAAGCATAGATACATAGAACAGACTGTCAGCTGTCAGAGGGGAGAAGGTTTAGGGGGACTGGGTAAAAAAAGGTGAAGGAATTAAGCAAAAAATATATGTGTGTGTATGTATATATATGTATGTGTGTATGTCTATACGTATACGTGTACATATACGCGCATGTGTATGTATATGTATGTCAGACACAGACAACAGTATGGTGATAGCCAGAGGGAAAAGGGGTGGGGGATGATGGAAGAGGGCAAAGAGGGTATAAATGGGGACAGAAGGAGACTTTACTTTGGGTGATGGGCGCACAATGCATTATGCAGATGATGTTTTGTTGAGGTGTACACTTGAAACCTGTATGATTTTGTTTGCTAATGTTGCCCCAATAAACTTAATTTAAAAAAGAGAAATTAGGAAAACAATGCCATTTATAATTACATCAAAAAGAATAAAATACCTAGGAATAAATTTAACCAAGGAGGTAAAAGATATAGAACAGCATTTATAGAACAACCAATCCTAAAATTCATATAGAACCACAAAAGACCCCCAATAGCCAAAGCAGTCTTGAGAAAAAAAAGAACAAAGCTGGAGGCATCAAACTCTCTGATTTCAAACTACATTACAAAGCTATAGTAATCAAAACGGTATGGTATTGGAATAAAAAACAGATCCATAGATCAATGGAACAGAAGAGAGAGCCCAGAAATAAACCCATGCATTTTGGGCCAATTAATTTACAACAAAAGAGGCAAGAATTCACAATAAGGAAAGGGCAGTCCTTCAATAAATGATGTGGAGAAAACTAGCTAGCCATAGGCAAAAGAATGAAACTAGACTACTATCTTAGACACAAAAATTAACTAAAAATGAATTAAAGATTTAAAGGGATTAAGAAGTACAAATTGGTAGTTACAAAATAGTCACAGGGATGTACAGTACAGCATAGGGAATATAGTCAATAATATTCTAATAACTATGTATGGTGCCTAGTGGGTCTGGACTTATCAGGGGATCACTTCATAAATTATATAAATGTCTAACTACTATGCATACAGCTGAAACTAAAATAAAATAATATTGGATGTCAAAATAATTAAATTAAAGTAAATAAATTCTAACAGACAAAAAAGGGACTTGAATGTAAGATCTGAAACCATAAACTCCTAGAAGAAAACATAGGCAGCAAGCTGTCTTGGTGATGATTTTTTGGATCTGACTCTAAAAGCAAACGCAAGAGAAGTAAAAATAAACATGTGGGACTACATCAAACTAAAAAGGTTTTATGCAGCAAAGGAAATCATCAACAAAATAAATTTTAAAACCTGATGGGAGAAAATATTTGCAAATCATATATCCGATAAGGGATTAATATGCAAAATATATAAAGAACTCATACAACTCAATAGCAAAAAACAATTTGATTTTAAAATAGACAGAGAATCTGAATAACATTTTTCCAAAGAGGACATACGGATGGTCAACAGGTACATGAAAGTTGTTCAATATCACTTAATCATCAGGGAAATACAAATCAAAACCACAATGAAATAACACCTTTTCCAAGATTGCTAATTGTCTTGTGAACTTGACCAGGAGGTATAAGATCTCTACATCTTTGTTTCTTCATCTGTAAACAAAGAGACAGGTTTAAAAATATGGTCAGTGGAAGTGAAGACAGGAGAAGTTGTGAGATTGGGAGAAAGATTCAAAATTTAGGGACCAGAAGAGAATGGTTTTAAGAAAGAATCTGACTAAAATTTCAGATGTACGCATTGTAACAGCATAGGAACCCCAGAAACAATATCCAAGATATATGCAGGAATTGGGCAGAGGATAGACAAGACTAAAAATAAGTGAGAAGAGGAAGGGTTATTTAATAAATGATTTAGCTCTCATTTTGAAAAAAAATAGATTAATGCCTCACCTCATACAGATGGATAATATTAGATGGATTAAGGGCCTGAGTGTGTAAAATAAACCTTTAAAATTATCAGAAGGAAGTACAGGAGAATATTTTTGTGTCTGCAGGGGACAGATTATTTCTCAGTACACAAAAAGGACAGTTCATAAAAGGAAAGATTACATTAAGAAATAAAACTGTAAAACTCTTTTATGCAAAATCCACTATGAAGTTAAGACCCTGGATTGGGAAAAATATATTTTCAACACATAAAACAGCAAATATGTTGGTTTCCAAACTACATAGTTGGAGAATCCTTACAAATCAGTATGAAAAAGACAAACAACTGACTACAAAAATGAGCAGCAAAGCATACTACCTTCAGGCAGTAAGCAAAGGAGATTTAAAAGACCAATAAATATAGGAAGAGATGCTAAGCCTTACTAATAATTAGGAGAAATACTTACTAAAACAGAGGTACCATTCCTCGCCCATCAGAATGGCAAAAATAAAGTAAGACTGTTCAAATGTTGGGCAAGATGAATGGAACGGAGAATTTTCCCAGCTTCCGGGGCATGCAGTCTATGCACCACTTTGGAAAGCAAGTTGGCAACACCTGGTAAAGTTGTAAATGTGATATAGGGAGAAGCAGTTTTACCCCTAGAAATATTCCCTAGACATATTCTAGAGAAGCCATTGCAGCAGATGCCTTGTACAAGGACATTCACCACAGCATTCTTTATTATGGCAAAACCTAATGTCTGTTAATGAAGAACAGATAACTTACACTATGTTCATGTTTTGTTTTCTTCATTGCTATGTTCCCAGGCACCAACCGGTACATTGTTGGTGCACATAAATATTTATTAAATGAATAATACATCAAAAAAGAATAAAATACCTAGGAATTTTCTTCTTTTTGATGTGGAGGAACACTTGCAGCAGCTAAAAATGAATCCAGGGTGGGGCAAAAGTAGGTCTACAGTTGTTTTTATGGAAAACAATATAATAATTAATAAATGATAATACAGGAATAAACTGTTTTGTGTACTCACATCTGTAAACCTACTTTTGCCCCACCCTGTAAACTAGATCCATATCTATCAACATGGATAGATTTCAGACACAGATTTGTGTGAACAAAATGATCTTGGAATATGTACCTTACGGCACAAATTTAATACACATAAAACAATTACTAACCTATAACTCTATAGAAAAACAAATTTACCAAGTGGAGTACAATATTTAAATACAGTTTTTTGTTATGTTTGTTTTTGTTGTTTTTTTAATCTTTATTGTTGAAAGTATTACATATGTCCCTCTTTTCCCCCCATTGACCTCTTCTAACTCTCCCTCATCTCCCACCCAAGGCCTTCACCATCCTATTGTCTGTGTCCATGGGTTATGCATAGATGCATATAAGTTCTTTGGTTGAGCTCTTCCCACACACCCACCCTTCCCCACCTTCCCTCTGAGATTCGAAAGTCTGTTCCATGTTTATATGTCTCTGGATCTGTTTTGTTCATCAGTTTATTTTGTGCACTAGATTCCACATATGAGTGAGATCATGTGATACTTGTCTTTCTCTGACTGGCTTATTTCACTTAGCATAATATTCTCCAGGTCCTTCCATGCTGTCTCAACGGGTAGGAGATCTTTCTTTTTTATTGCTGCATTGTATTCCATGGTATAAATGTACCACAGCTTTTTTATCCACTCATTACTGATGGGTAGTCGGGCTGTTCCAGATCTTAGCTATTGTAAACTGTTCTGCTCTGAACATACAAGTGCATACATTCTTCCTGACTGGCGTTTGGGGTTTCCTAGGATATATTCCTAAAAGTGGAATCAGTGAGTCAAATAGCAGTTCCATATTTAATTTTTTGAGGAAACTCCATACTGTTTTCCATAATGGCTACACCAGTCTGCATTCCCACCAGCAGTGTACTAGGGTTCTCTTTTCTCCACATCCTCACCAGCACTTGTCATAAGTTGATTTGTTGATGGTAGCCATCCTGACAGATGTGAGGTGATACCTCATTGTCATTTTAATTTGCATCTCTCTGATGATCAGTGACTTTGAGCATTTTTTCATATGTCGCTTGCCCGTCTGCATGTCCACTTTGGATAATTAAGTCAGGATAATTAAAACATTCAGAGAGGATTAAATTGAGATTTCATATCATTTATTAGCTGTTTGGTGCCTTGTTTTCTTTAACATATGTACATGAAAGAGTTGACATTTAGATTTGAATGCATTTATAACTGGGTTTGCCTCCTAAACATTGTCTTTTAAGGTCCACTGGGATTTCCTTTTAATCAAGCCAAAATTCATTCAAAAGAAAGAACTGTTTGATGCTGGTATTATAAGCTTTGCTGGTTACCAAGGAAGATTTTTCTTCATGGTGGGGGAAGTCCTCCCTCCTCTCTCCACACTCCCTCTTGTACGCCTTCCAAACTCCATGTCTGCAAACCAACAAAGGCGCACACCCGCAGAAACACTTCGACAGATGCTGCCTGTCCAAGAAGCCTGCCCGCACCACGACACCTTCCTCCGCCTGCTCTGGCCAGACAAGGGTATCACCACCACATCAGCACTGACACACAGAGGCTCCCTCCACATTTCTGAGTTCCCTTTAGTCTCTATATCCCTTTGTGTGCCCGCGTTTCTTCATAACAGTCACCAAGGTCCAGACTGCTGGCCTGTGTCTCAGGTGACACAGACAAGATAAAATCCAGGGACACTTAAGAAATAACCCCCATTGAACTAGCCCAAAACTCACTAGGCAGATTCCAGGTCACAGAAAAGCTCCAGAGGCACAACTTTAGGCTGCTTTCAACTCTTCATTCTCTCGTACGTTCTTTTATCCAACGTATTGTTT
Organism: Myotis lucifugus; assembly: GCF_000147115.1. Classification (NCBI taxonomy): domain Eukaryota; kingdom Metazoa; phylum Chordata; class Mammalia; order Chiroptera; family Vespertilionidae; genus Myotis; species Myotis lucifugus. The sequence goes on from NW_005871048.1 coordinate 3,359,608, forward strand.
CTTCGAGGAGCATGGAGGTCATCAGGGGCAACATTTTCTCTATTTCTTGGTGTGTTTCTGCACAGACACTAGTCTGGTGCACACAGTGGATGCTCAATTATTACTAGATTGGGTGAGAAACTGGGCAGTCCCATTGAAGACAGTGGCAGAGCCTTGCAGGGGCTTACCCAGGGTCAGGGGAGAAGGGCTCTCAGTTGTGTTTGGGGAATGAAAGTGGGCTGTTCCTGGCTCGGCACTGTCTTACTGATGTAGGAAGTGTTTATTGCTTTCTCCCTCCACTAAAAATTATTTTGATGAGTGAGAATGAAAGGAAAATGCAGTTAGGCCAAGCAGTGGGTAACTGCAGGTCATTGATAGGGATGTCTTCTCTGACCACATACACAGTTGTCATGTTTAGGGTAGCTGTTCTCACACTGGCTACCTCCCCCACCCTCCACACACACACACACACACACACACACACACACACACACACTCCCAAACCCACATGATAGGTGGTCCCCTAGTGGCTGTGATTTCAGTGACTGCCTGACCTGAGCATGTGATAACCTGCACAGGGGAGAGGATGTTCTTTTATTCTTTTGATCCCTCACCTTCTCAGTGGAATCAAGGGCTTAAGAGGTTCTTTTTTAGCCACTTTTGTCAGGAGGGAAAGGAGGAAAAGGGAAAGTGAATGAGCCCTGATGTTCTGCTCCAACTTCCTGTAAAGAATGGGCTTTTAAAAACATCATTGAGGAAGATTAATTTCTTTGTCAATAAATGTCGGCAGATAATCTAGTGCCAATTTCATATGCCTGGGGAATGAGCCTGTGGAGACTTAAGGAAACAATCATCACGTGATGTGGTGCTTTTTTTTTTTCTCCCAAACACTGACCAGGCATCTGCCATTGCTTTCCTTTTTTTTTCTTTTTCTTTTTAATTTCAAAGGAAAAGGAAATGCCAAATAGTTTTTGCAACTCCAAAGGGCAAATTGGATATGTTTTGACATATGTTGAAAATAAATTATTCTAAAATGTATTCACATATACAATTACCTTTCTGGGATACACCAAACTAAATGTCAATTACTGTTCGGTTCCCTCGTGCACCAAGTCACTGACTGGGCAGCGATTTGCCTTGGACAGTTTTAGTTACCAAATTTGACTCATAGTCAGAACTGAGCTTAGTAACAACAGGGCAGTTGAAGGTCCTTCGTACCCCTGCCCTCCCAGTCACACACCCACCACTACTTAGAAGAGACACTCTCCCTTCCTGGCCTTTGGCTTTTGGTCACTTTCATGGACTGTCCATTACCCTGGCTGCTAGACAACAGATAAAGGCTAGGATCCTACCAGGCCCAAGCAGCATCATTGTTTATTAGAAGCTAAATAGCCTTGGAAACCAGGGGAATAAATCCGTAACGGAGACATTTTCCCCTCCCCATTCTTGCAGCCCCCAAAATTCACAGGAAGTTTCCCCTTGAAGCTGAAGCAGACAGGAAGTTTCCCCTTGAAGCTGAAGCAGGGGATTTCACACGTTTAACTGCAGCCTTCAGGAATAAATTTTACATGCCCATCCTGTACACACAAACCCAAAACAAAACTTACCTGGCAACGTACAATGGACTATGATGCTGGGGATTTTTAATCCAGTTTCATTGAATTCTATATCTTTTTATTTTCCCTTTTTTAATTGTTATTTTTTAGTGCTACTCAAGACTTACTAAATTGATTTCACAACCTACTAATGCCGTGGTCGGCTCTTCCACAAAATACCACGTGCAGGCGCGCACATACAGTGCGATTGAAACTTCGTGGCCCATGTGCAAAAGTCGGTATTTTGTGGAAGAGCCGGTATTTTGTGGAAGAGCCACACTCAAGGGGCCAAAGAGCCGCATGTGGCTCGCGAGCCGCGGTTTGCCAAACCTCAGTTTGCTGACCATTAAATGCATCACCACCCAGAGTATGAAAAACTAGCAAAATAGTGCTTTTCTAAGGTGGGAAGAGGCTGCAGAAACAACCCCTCTCCCATAGGTGTGCATCTGCTCCGTTCATGACCACCCCAGAAGGTCTGCGTACTATAACAACCCTTTTTTTATAGATGAGACTCAGCTGAGGTAAGAAGCTTGTCGGAGGTCCCTAGCTGGCAGAACCAGAATTCAAATGCCACCTCTGACTCTGAACCCCACACTCGTAACCCTGACCCTGCCTGCTCAAAACCCACTGGTAGCCACCCATTGCTGCCAGGGTCAAGTTACACCTCTTACCTCTCCAGCTTCTTTCTTCTCTCCTCCCTCCCACTTTGCCTGCAGCCTTGAAGGAACTTCCTTCAGATGCTCTAACACCCTGAGTCTTTGCACATGTTGTGACCTCTTTCAGGAACTCTCTTCTCCCTCCCCCCAGCCTGGCTAGCTCCTCTCATTATTTAGGTCTCAGCTTAAACTCATTTCTCCAGGACACCTTCTCTGAATGCCTCTGCCCACTCCCCACAACCAGGGTAAGTGCCTCCCTGTATGCTCCCAGACTAGTCCTTTCTATCTCAATTCTAGCACCTGTGCCATTTAATCATTTTGCTTCTGTAGCCAAAAGTGTGCTGGTAAATGTTCAACAACCAGTTCTCTGAGGAAAAGGGGAGGTGGGGAGGAGTGACTTGTAGTTTTCATAGCGTGAAATACTTCCAACTGTTGCCAATATCAAGCCATCGATATGGCTTCACTGAACATGAAGTTGGAAAGAAATCGACGAGATGGTACAAGCTGGCCCTAGCACACCAGTGGGTTTCTCTCTTATCTTCTCTGGCCTGGGGAAGGGGAAGGATCATCTTTGTCTTGCTGGCCATTGTATATCTATCTCCTCAGTGAATAAAAAAAAAGGAAGGAAGTGGCAGGCAAGAAAAGGGCCTGGTATTCTAAGAAATATGAAGGTTATCAAACATGTTGCTTTCTTCACAATGAGTAAGGAAAGAATTGGAGAGGAAAGGTTAAAGGCTGTGTGTAATAAAAATAATCACCTACAATCACCCTTCCTTTTAGATTATAAAATGCTTCCACACACATTGTGTCATTTGATCATTTTTGTAAAAATGTTATAAGGATAAATTTTTTTAGTAGATGAAGAAACTGTGTCTCCCAGAGGTGAAGTGATCTTTACAGGGTCACACAGTTCACACCTGAACTAGAACCACGGTTTCTTGAAATCTAGCCCCTCATTCCTTTTCTATACACATTGCTTGCATATCAACATGTATATTCATGGTGTGAAAGCAGATATTGGGACATATGCAGGAATTAGAGTAGGGAGGGTAATGGTGCAGGAAAGGGTGGAGACTTTCCAGGCCTCATGAATGTTGTGTACCTAGGTGCACATGGAGCATAGTATCTTGGGAAAATAATACCAGGTGAGCGACAGAGCCATTAATGGCAAGAACCTTTAGTATAGTTGTCCTTCTGTGTCCTTGGGGGATTGGGTCCAGGACCTCCTAAGATGCTAAAATACACAATGCTCAAGTCTGTTATATAAAATGGAGTAGTATTTGCATATAACCTTTGCACTTCCTCCTGTGTACTTTAAATCATCTTTAGATTACTTATAATACCTTATACAATATAAATGCTATATAAATAGTTGTTATACTATTTTTTTAGGCAATAATGACAAAAAATTCTGTACATGTTCAGTACAGATGCAACCATCATAAGGCCTAACTACATCGTAATTGTCAGCAACAACATAACTTTTTTTTTTATACTTTTATTGATTTCAGAGAGGAAGGGAGAGGGAGAGAGGGATTGAAACATCAATGATGAGAATCATTGATCGGCTGCCTCCTGCACACCCCCCACTGGAGATCGAGCCCACAACCCAGGCATGTGCCCTTGACTGGAATGGAATCTGGGACCCTTCAGTTCACAGGCTGACACTCTATCCACTGAGCCAAACCAGCTAGGGCAACAACATAACTTTTTATGTATATACTAGGGGCCCAGTGCATGAATTCGTGCACCTTGAAAGGAACTGTGGGCTGCGAGGCTACGGTGGGTACAGGGACGGGTCTCAGCCCATCCTCCGCACCCCTGCCCGGCCCCTCCCACTGCGGCCCCTAGTCCCCTGTCTGCCGGCAGCCCCACTCCCACCACCGCCTCTCCCACACACTGATAGCGCCAGCCCCGCTCGCACCTGCTGATGGCATGGAGCGATTGGGGCCAGTGCCAGCAGTGGATGCGAGTGGGGCCGGCACTGTCAGTGGATGCAAGTGGCAGCTACTGCCCCAATTGCCCCTAAGGAGCAGGAGGAGGTGGAGAAGCCCTGAGGGGCCATCGGGCCAGCAGCTGCCACTCGCACCTGCTGACAGCGCCAAGTGATGGGGGCCAGCGCTGAGCACTGGCAGCGGGTGCGAGCGGTGGCTCTGGTGCCAGCAGCGGGTGTGAGCGGGGCCAGTGCCAGCAGCAGGTGCGAGCTCCCGGCAGGACCACAGCATGTGGGAGCAAAGAATTTTCAGTAACCACCAGACGCTTGCCCCGATCACAGCAACTGACACCCCGCCTTGGTCTGGCACCCCGCTCACCTGCTCCACCATCCCACCACAGCCAATGCCCACCATGTTCCTCACTCTGCCACCTGCTTCTGACGCCTGCCATGTTCCACACATGCCCCTGGTGGTCAGCACACGTCATAGCGACCGGTTATTTGGTTGGTTGGTTGTTCTGTTGTTCCACCGTTCGGTCTATTTGCATATCAGGGTTTTATAGAGAGAGATAAATATTTCCTATCTGCAGTTGTTTGAATCTACAGATGTGCTTTCCTGGGGTCAGGGCCCAAATGCAAACCGTGACTCTGCCAGAGTCTTACTTTAATGTTATCCTAGACCTAGATGCAGCTCAGTCCTGTCTTATTCAGGTTCTACTCCATGGGACTCTGTTACCACACGTAACACATGCCTTGGCTTAAGTTTTGAAAACCTAAGTATGATCAGAAAACTGTTTCTAACAAGTGTGAATTTTCCCACCTAGGTTTTTTCCCTACTTCTTACACCGCCTCGTTGGATAGATGGTGTCAAGATTTTTCTCTACATTTTAGAGATGACAACAACTTGTAAAAAATAGGTTTGAACTTCTAATCTTACCTGCAGTGGTTAGAAAGCTCCTGAAATGCAGTTCAGCACAAAAGGGCTTAAGGAGACAGAGGCCTCTTATTTTCACATATTCAGCTCAGCATCTCTCCCTTTCCAGAGAACTTCGTAATTGTTCATCGTTCTTCTACCAAATTCCGAACATACCTTTTCTGAACCAAGGGGAGTAAAGTGCACTAATGGAAGTTTTACCGGAATTATAAAAATTAACTTCTGTATCTGTTCACAACATTTTCTCTATTTCCTTTCTAAAACAAATAATTGGAGGAGATTTTGTGAACTTGTAGTTTAACATTTTCCACCAACCTTAATAACGTTCATTTATTTTTTAAAATCAAAGCTTTTAACACCCGTTTACTTAAACACACACACACACACACACACACAAGCAAAATAAATAATACACAGCTGCACTACAATTGCAGTGACCGCCTAGCATAAAAATATGTCTCACTGTTTAGCATGGGAGATTACTTTCATTGAGGCCGTATCAATGTTTAAGAGAAAAGGAGATAAAGCACAATCTGCTATTGGATAAGAGATAGAATTTCTACGCTCGGTCCTTATTTTTTTTTTTAAAGTATATTTTATTGATTTTTTACAGAGAGGAAGGGAGAGGGATAGTGAGTTAGAAACATCGATGACAGAGAAACATCGATCAGCTGCCTCCTGCCCACCCCCCCACTGGGGATGTGCCCGCAACCAAGGTACATGCCCTTGACTGGAATCGAACCCGGGACCCTTCAGTCTGCAGGCCGATGCTCTATCCACTGAGCCAAACCGGTCAGGGCGCTCAGTCCTTATTATTTGTGGATTCCATATCTGAAAATTCAAGTACTTGCTGAAATTTATTTGTAAATCAAAAATCAATATCTGTGGTACTTCCATGGTAATATGCAGACATGCACAGAGTGTGAAAAATTTCAGTCTCCCAACACACACATTTCCAGCACAGGCCGAAGGTGATGCTCTACCTCCTTGCTTCACTCTCATGATGTAAATCAGTGTCTTTTCCACAATCTATTTTTGTGGGTGTTGTTGGTAATTTTGCTCTTTAAAATGACCCCAAGCATAGTGCTGACGTGCTGTTTAGTGTTCCTAAGCACAGAAGGCTGTGATGTGCCTTATGGAGAAAATATAAGTTAGATAAGTTTCATTATCTACCTTGTATAAGAAATTATTAGATATGTTTCAATCAGGCATAAGTTATAGAAGTGTTGGCCCTGAGTTCAATGTTAGTGAATCAACTACACATTAAATAAGGTATCTCTAAACAGAAACACACATAAAACAAGGTTATGTATTGATTATTTGATGAAAATGTGACCAGAGGCTTGCAAGAACCTAACCCTATATTTACCGTAGGAGCGATGGTTCAGAATTCCCTAACTCAGTGTTCATGGCAATTTATAGAACATAACCACCTCAGATAATAAGAGCCAACTGTATTTGGATTGCCTTTCTATTAAAGTCTTAGATTTGTGTCTTAAATACATTTAGTCTAGAAGCATCTCTGCCTGTTAAAATTACCACTACGGTATTTTTCATAATTACAATTATTTTCAAAGCACCAATAGGAATTTCTTCCAGTTCTCCCAATATAATTACAGTTCTCTATTTTCTTTATTAACACCGTACCATGTTCCAGAAGGAATCATACTGAAGGTTGATCACCCAGCATAGATGATATAGGGAGGGGTAGGGGATAAGAAGGAAATGCAGAATGAATTGCAGCCAGGGGAGTGTTAATAAGTGTTCTCCCATTCCAGCCACTCCTGAGAACTTTCATCTACCCTGACCAAACAGTTTTTACCACTTAGCGAAGCCTTCCTTTCACGTGAGAAGAAAAGGGCATGCAGTAGGAGATTATGTGGGTGAGACGCTGATCCTAACCTTTTCTTACAGGGAAGGCATACCCAAGGGTATGGAGCTGTCAAAGAAGAAATAATAAAAATAGTGTTTAAGTTGAGGGTCATCTGCTTTCATTAATGCTAGCATAAGGTTATATTTGTTGTAGAATTGGATACTAACAGGAATTTGTGCGTGTGTTGTTATTAGACACTATCCAAAACGGAAGAAACTTCTGGCAACCTTTCTAAGGCTGGTTTTCTTAGAAAAAGTTATTTGCAACTATAGTGACTAGTATATACACAAAATTCACTTCCTTTCAGTGAAAGGACAATCAACTTCCCCACTCCCAAAATACCTGGTCACTGTATGGTTTTTCTTGTTGTTTGTAAGAAATAAGGAACATTATTTATTTTAGCCTCTGCAAAACTGAGAAAATATTGCATTTTCTTTATTGTAATGCACATGTGAAGTTATTTCCCTCAAACCAGATTCTAATTTCCTGTAATTCAGTAGGACAGCTCACAGAACTTTATTGCCTACATTTCTGAAGTGCCATGGGGAAAAATTAAATCATTGCACAGGATGGGGAGTAGAGGAGTTGTGATGCCTAGAAAAACGTGTGATGACTCACACATATGAAGAGAAGTTTCACCCACAGCGTGAGACTTTAGAAATACTAAGGAAGGTGATTAAATTCTAAGAATCAGATCAACAGAGCTGAGAAGTATGTTCTGCTCTCCGCTAAATTAGTAAAATGTGGATTGAAAAAATCTAAAGTACTCATCAATGTCAGTGAGAGCTGCTGAAACTATATATTGTGGAATTTAACCATGAAATCTTGCAGCTATTACAATGTCTTACCAAATCATTCGATACCAAGAATTCTTCCTGTTTCAAAACTTGAGTCTTATCAACAGAGTATGTGCTTTTTCTTTAAGCTTTCAATTCTACTCAGTGTTATTAGGAAACTCGGGAGTTTGGGGGAGTATACTTGTCAGAACTGGAGAAATCACCTATTTAGTTAACTTTGGGGGAGAAAGGTTTTCACTTTTTATTCCCCTTGCCCTACTCTTCTGTCTCACCTCACTTTACCCCAACCAGAATGACTAACGGCATCTTGCATCATATGTGCACTTAATCAGTATTAATAATAAAAGTGGAGGCAAGGAACAGCAATTCGAGTCAAAAATGCAGCTATCAGGTTCTTCCACTAACTTGAGGGTGCTGAGAAAATCATAAAATTCCTTTCCTTTGATTTTCTCATTTATGAAACAGAAGTGAAAATATTCACCCATTCTCGTAAGGTCACGTGGTTAAATGTACAGTTGAGAGCCAGGCAATTTGGTTATATAAATCCCAAACAGGCTGATGATTACAGCTCCTGTTTATAGACTTGTCTTGTAGCAAGGATATGATTCACATTAAGTATATGGATTTTTAATGGAAATTAGTATGTTCCTGGTTAAAAAGAAAAAAGCCAGTCAAATGTTAATTTAGGCACATTATATTTATATGGGGGAAAAGAGAGAGAGAGGAGTATTCCAGCTGGGTCATTTTGTCTCTCCACATTGACATCTGTGGCCGCCATCTGTGTGTGGAGAAGCGGCCGGAGGATCTAGTCACTAACCTGGGTCTTCCCACAAAACCAGCTCCTCCCTGGAGCAGGTGCTTGGAGAGGGTTTGCTGACTTCCTTCCCTGGATATCTGTAATGTCATGTCTGAATCTATGGGATAAAGGAAGTCCTCTTGGTTACTTGTTTGAATTATTTATGATGATGGGGTGTGCTTTTTTGAATTTTGGTAGGCTTGCTCTGGTTTGGTTTGGTTGTCTAAGGAGGTGATTTAATATGCTTTCCCTCTTGAGGTTTATACAATGTTTATTGTTCTTTTTTTCCAGATATGATAAAAATATTTTCATTTTCAAAAATTTTAAAAATACTAAAAACATAAACAATAAAAGTAAAATAAGAATCACTTATTACCCAGGGAGAACCACTACTTACATGTGGGTACACCATCTTTCTCTTTGGTAGTTGAAATTATAGATATAAATACTCGTATATCCTACTTCTTTTTACATCACTTTATATTTTATTTTCCAGTGCCGTTAAACATCTATTATAAAAGTAATGTTATGATCCATTTTATGGATGTACTCTAACCTTTTCCCAACTGTTGGACAATTGTTTTTTGCTACTAGAAAAAACACTGCATTTCTGATTATGTCCCTAAAATATATTCCTTGAAGGAAAGGCTCAAACATTATATCCTAAAAATAGTTCCCTAAAAGGAAAGGCACAACCATTTTGAAGCTTTTAGTACGTACCACCAGATTGCTTTTCAGTATGTGTGAGGGCTCATCACCCAGGCTGAGAACAGCCTGTGTCATCTCCACCTAGCACACCCCAGGCATCCACGCTCCTAATGTGTGATCAGGGATCATACATAGCTTGAGCATCACCAAGAAGGTAATTGAGAATTTGCTTAAGTTTTACTTTATGGATTTTTCAAAGATATATGTATGTGTATATGTATATGTATATGTATATGTATATGTATATGTATATATTTATATACTTTTTTAGATTATCAGCTTTTTGGTTGTTTCTGCTGTATTAGTCAGCAGTCTTCAGAGAAATAGATGATTGATAGATAGATAGATAGATAGATAGATAGATAGATAGAGTGATATTTATTGTAAGGAATTGGCTTATGTGATAATAGAGGCTGACAAGTTCCAAGATCTGCAGGGTGAGTTGGCAAGCTGGAGACTCAGGAGAGCTGATGGTCTACATTCCTGGCCATAGGCCGGCAGGTTTGAGGCCAAAGGAAAGCCAATGTTTCCGTTTGAATCTGAAATACTGATGTCCCAGTTGGATGGCTGTCAGGCAGGAGGAATTCCCTCTTCTTCAGGAGAGAGTCTGCCTTTTGCCTTCAATTGATTGGATGAGGCCCTCCCACATTAAGAATAATCTGTTTTGCCCTAACCTGTCTGGCTCAGTGGATAGAGCATCGGTCTGCGGACTGAAAGGTCCCAGGTTCGATTCCGGTCAAGGGCATGTACCTTGGTTGTGGGCATATCCCCAGTAGGGGGTGTGCAGGAGGCAGCTGATCGATGTTTCTAACTCTATCCCTCTCCCTTCCTCTCTGTAAAAAATCAATAAAAAAATAAAAATAAATGTGTGTACTATCAAGTTAAAGTAGCATTTAAAAAAAAAAGAATAATCTGTTTTACTCAGCCTCTCAATTTAAATGTTAAACTTTTCCAAAAATACCCTCACAGAAACACCAAGATAATATTTGACCAAATATCTGGGCACCCTGTGGCCCAGTCAAGTTGGCACATAAAATTAACTATCACACCCTACACTCATGTCACCTTTGCCTGCCTGTCTATCCCAACCATTCACTACAACAAAAAAACATGTTTCTTTACAATAGTAGATGTTTCTGGTGGTTTTGCAAGTTGATATCAATCAGAAATAGAACGGGCAAGACTTCCTCAACATGCAAATACACTATGCCCTAGCCAGTTTGGCTCAGTAGATAGAGCATTGGCCTGCAGACCAAAGGGTCCCAGGTTCGATTCCAGTCAAGGGCACATGCCTTGGTTGCAGGCTCCTCCCCAGCCCGGACCTTGGTGGGGCTCTTGCAGGAGGCAACCAATCAACGTGTTTCTCTTACATCGATGTTTCTCTCTGTCTTTCCCCCTCTCTTCCATTCTCCCTAAAAATCAATGGAAAAATATCCTCAGGTGAGGATTAGCAGGAGGGAATGAGGGAATGTGGGAATGAGGGAAGGGGGAGGGGGAAGGGAAAGGGGAAGTGGAGGGGAAGGGGAAGGGGAAGGTTTATTCCAGGAATGCAGGGTTAAGTTAAAGATTGCAACAGTAGCTCATAAGAGTCCAATCACCTAATAGTTTTTCTGAGTATGGAAGTAAAGGTACCATTTCAACTCGAACCAGCGATTCTCCTTTTTTGCACTTCCAAAGTGTCTTGGATTGATGGGAATTGCTTTACCTCTGGAGTATTTTGAATCTTTATCTACCCATTCAGTCATTTAGTCATACATTTATTCATACTTTCATTTTTTTAAAATATATTTTATTGATTTTTTACAGAGAGGAAGGGAGAGGGACAGAGAGTTAGAAACATCGATGAGAGAGAAACATCGATCAGCTGCCTCCTTCACACTCCCCACTGGGTATGTGCCTGCAACCAAGGTACATGCCCCTGACCGGAATCGAACCTGGGACCCTTAAGTCCGCAGGCTGACACTCTATCCACTGAGCCAAACCGGTTAGGGCCATACTTTCATTTTTTAAACAATACTCTCCATGTCAACTTAAGGATACTAAGTGTATATGGGTGAATAGGGAGGGGAATTAGAACTTCTTTGTTCGAGAGATAATTGCAAGCCATTTCTAGGTTAAGAGTTCAAAATCATGGTCTGCCTGTTAATTTTCCTAAACGACCTATAGATGGGATTGCCTGATTTCAAGTTTGGTAATAAACATAAAGATTATTCAAATTCAAGGAAAAAATATATGGACAACCATCAAATAGAAGGGATACTAGACTGCTTAGAAGGTAGGTAAGTCATATAGAGGGTAGTGTGTATCTAAGTGGGAGGTCTGTGTCAGCCCTATGATTGTGTGACTTTAAACCTGGATCCAGAATTTGATGTCAAGATAGTGAATTCATATATTTGTTCAACGAGTCAACAAATATTTTTAAGTGCTAATTACATGCCAGGTACTTGTGAAAAAGCAATGGTCTTAATAACATTGTGGGGCTTTTTCTGAATAGAGAGGGCTAGAAGGTAGAAGAAGGAAAGTCTATAAAGTATACCTTTTAATGGAGTTTTCCCAATGACTGCATTGCCATTAAAGAAGATTGCTCATGTAAAGAAACTGTGTATGGTTTTGTAGTTAAAAAATAATACAGTTTATTGAAGCAGATTGGAGCTTTATTCCTTGAAACTAATAAAAGAGGCTTATGGGAGCTGGAAAGAAATAAAGAGAACGAGTTTACAATCATCTGTAGATACACAAGTATCTAAAAAGATGGCCTTTTTACTCGTTTTAATGAAAATATCTCAAAACCTCCACAGTAATGGGTAATTTGCCTAGGAACTCATCTTCATTATTTGTGTAACTTTTAATCTGCCCGCTTTTCGTTTCCTGTACATCAAAACCACTTAAGGGCTCTAAAAAGATACTGAGGAGAATGCCATGGTTAGAGCAGGAAGTTCTGTTATTGAATTTACCACAGGGATCATCATTTGTAAATCTAAGAAATGAGTCCAATTTATGGACAGACCAACCTAGAGAAGTCAGCATGTCTTGTTTGCATACATACACGCTGTCATCATGGATTAATTTTAGTTGCATTTTCTCTTCCAGCAGACAGGACACATTTTATATCACCTAGAAAAGAGAACTTAATAAAAATCATGATGCAGTGTATAATCATGATGCAGTGTATTCCAGCTTCTTTCTAGTGTTCGGATCCTTATGACCCAGAGACCCAAAATGTTGTAAATTTCCCCTCCCACATGTTCCTGTTTTATTAAAAGAACATGCATTTCTCCCTGAGCTACCTGGTAAACATCTAAGTGGGCCCTGGGCTGAGTGCTGTGTAAACAAGATAAAGAGAGTGCCTGGTTCTGGGAATGTTGACATCAACCGATGCAAGTGGAATTACAAACTCAGCTTGGTTTTCCCCTGCAAAGAACCATCCTCCCCAGAAAAGAAGGCCACCATTCATTCATCTGTATCTATCCTGCTTCTGAGTCGCTACCTCATTCTGGGGCTAAAATGGAACCTGGCCCTTAGGCAAAACCAGGGAGGATAAGGGAAAGTTACAGAGGTATAGTGGCCGACCTGGCTCCTCAGAGCCTCATATTAGCCCTCTAGCAAAAACAAAGGGAGACAATATTCTGTTCTCTATTGTATTGATGCTGTGTTTTAAGGTAATATTCTCTGCACACTGCACCTTACAGTCACACTTAATTGTTTTAGGTGTGCCTGGTATTTGTGTTCAGTCTCACCTCAATGTTTTTCCAGTAAGTTCTGGCCCTTCTGCCCCAGTTCAGGATCACAGCATCCAGTGGCTGGATTCATCAGGCCTGCCTCTGTCCCTCTCCAGAGCCATATATAATATTCTAATAATAATGAGAGATACCACTGAGAGATACCCACTGGACGAGACACTTGGGCTAATTTGCACAATGATTCTATATGGGAGGCACTTGCCTTTTTTACAGATGGGCAAATTAACGTAAGTTAGTTATCCAAGATTGCACAGGAGTAACTGGTGGCAAAAGCCAGTATTCAAAGCCATGTACCTGATTCCCAAGCTCATGTTTTTTTCTGCTCCTCCACTCTGCTTCTCAAAATACTGTGTTTTCTCCTATATTAGTGTCAGTTTTGTGGTAAATGCCTTTTGGCTTAGACAGAAGTATCAAAAGCAATAGTATACCCTTGTGATATTTGAAGTTGCTGTGGCCCTCCCACAATAATGGCAGCTAGCAGTGTTTGCTGTGTGCCAAGGAAGGTCTGTGCTAGCGTTACATAAGTCATTTCATTTAATCCTAAAATAGGAGGTTGGGCACCATTTTATCCCCAACTTGATGAGACGTAACTGATAGATGGAAAAGCTGGGTTTCAAACCAAAGATGTTAATTCCACGGCTCACATGCTGAACCACTGCAGTAAATAGCATTCCCCTACTTCGTTTTTTAAAAAGAAAATTGTAACACTTTTCACTGGTGAGGCTAGTGACTTCTGGCTTCTATCGGTAGTCAAGCTGATTATTACCACTGGTTATGGTGGCATGTATTTTCTTCCCTATTGTGCTCATATTAGAAGTTTGCAGTCTGGATTATACTTCAGTAGCCCTAAGCTCTGTGACTGAGTCCAGAATGGTAAGAATTATGGCGAATTGTTAGCATATAGATGGCATTATATTATAATCACTAGAGGCCCAGTGGCATTATATTATAATCACTAGAGGCCCAGTGCACAAAAATTTGTGCACTCGGGGGGTCCCTCAGTCCAGCCTGTGCCCTCTCGCAGTCTGGGACCCCTCGGGGGATGACCACCTGCTGGCCATCAGACATCCCTCTGGCAGCCCAGGAGCCTCAGGGGATGTCCACTTGCCAGCGGGGAGCAGGCCTAAGCTGCAGTCGGACATCCTTAGTGCTGCTGAGGAGGTGGGAGAGGCTCCCACTACCACTGCTGTGCTGGCAGCCATCAGCCTGGCTTGTGGCTGAGCAGAGCTCCCCCTGTGGGAGCGCACTGACCACCAGGGGGCAGCTCCTACATTGAGCGTCTGCCCCCTGGTGGTCAGTGTGTGTCATAGTGACCAGTCATTCCCAGTCGTTCTGCTGTTAGGGTCAATTTGCATATTACCCTTTTATTATATAGGATAGAGGCCTGGTGCATGGGTGGAGGCCGGCTGGTTTGCCCTGAAGGGTGTCCCGGATCAGGGTGGGGGTCCCACTGGGGTGCCTGGCCAGCCTGGGTGAGGGGCTGATGGCTGTTTGTAGGCTGGCCACGGCCCCCAGCCACCCAAGCTTCCAGTGGAGGCTGGCTGGAAGCAGGTATCTGGGATTTATTTATCTTCTATAATTGAAAATTTGTTGCCTTTAGCGGAGGCCACAGCGGCCAGGGCAGGCAGGAAGCTTGGCTTCCTCCATCGCCGGGGCAACCAAGCCTCCTGCTTGCTCCAGCTCCGTGTCTGCCGGCCGCCATCTTGATTGGGTTAATTTGCATATAGTCTGATTGGCTAGTGGGCGTGGCTTGGGTGTAGCAAAGGTACGGTCAATTTGCATGTTTCTCTATTATCAGATTAGATTTGTTGAATAAGTTGAAGTTTTATTGAATTGAAAATAAAAGATGGCATTGTATAGGGCAGTGATGGCAAACCTTTTGAGCTCGGTGTGTCAGCATTTTGAAAAAGCCTAACTTAACTCTGGTGCCATGTCGCATATAGAAATTTTTTGATATTTGCAACCATAGTAAAACAAAGGTTTATATTTTTCATATTTATTTTATATATTTAAATGCCATTTAACAAAGAAAAATCAACCAAAAACATGAGTTTGCATGTCACCTCTGACATGAGTGTCATAGGTTCGCCATCACTGGTATAGAGCGTGTGTGTGTGTGTGTGTGTGTGTGTGTGTGTGTGTAAAGATATGCTTTTATTTTCATTAGCCAAGAGGTCAGGACCTGAAAATATAACTAGAGGTCCAGCTATCTGAGTAACACTATTACTTCTGACAGAGAACTATTTGCTAGAAGGATTCTCAGTGGGCGCTGGATTGCTTTTATTAGTTTATTTAAAGTGTGCACTTCCCTTTTCACCTTTGTTTCAAAAGAGAGTATCTGAATGTGTGAAAGTCCTCCATTATAGAGTCATAGAGTTATTTCCCACCCGTTCCTGTGTTCAGCAGCTCTCGGTGAGTTCCAGGGAAGCCAGAAAAGAGCTGCTTCCATCCTGCTCATGCGTTTTGGCATGCATTTCTCAGCCCATTTCCCTCCTACGTACAGCAGCGACCCCCCACACTGGTTTCTGCAGGGCCATTTAGGAATCTCCTCTGATTCCATCCCACTGTTATTTTTATTCTCACTGTTTTGTGATTTTTCACTGAATTTCAAGCTAACTAGGAATGCAGATGGGCACATGAGCATCTAGGTTTCCCAAAATACACATTTTTCATGAGTACCTCTCTCTTGAAGTGTGTGGACAGAGGCTGCATATTATCTTCCCATGATCACTCTTTTTTAATGTCTAACTGACAGCTGCCTGTCAGTAAAACAAGGCGATAATGGGCAGAAAATGTCTCTGCTCTTAGGAGAGCAAAAAAGGAAAGACCCTGGATTCCTATGGGTCTCAGAGACACTTGTCAGCCATTGTTAAAGAAGACTTATAAGTGCCTCTGTGGGGAATACCTATGAATGGCCCAAACATTCTCACTCTTATTAGTGAGAAGAAGAAAAGGGAGCTGTTTCTCATACATGTGCAGACTTTACCCACAGTGCAGATTCTTCCCCCAGTGGGAGCTTGCCCAGTGTGTTAATGTGTCACCATTGCAAGCCAGGAGCAGGGTGTGGCCATGCCAGATGGCACCTGCAACTTCACTGATGAGTCACGGACAAAGCTCAAGCTGATACAGCTCAGGTGATCTCAACTAGTCATTCTGAAGGGAGTAGTTCTGCCCACCTGCTTACACATGCTTGAGGTGCCTTCAGATGTATCTAACAAATAATATGAAAGTGGAAGTCCACAGGGCCAAGTGACACCACGTGACACCACTGCTCAGCCACAATAAGCAAAAGAGAGGATATTTTCGAATTGTTCTCATTTTCCTAAGGGATCAGTAAATGCAGGAGTGTTGAGCCTAACGAAAGACTGTATCAGTCATAAAGATGAGAGTCAGATACCAAAACAGGTGAGGGAAACAGCGCCTGTCTTTTCTACTGAGAGTGCTGCAAGATGGCAGGGACCATGCCCTGGACCAGTGATGGCGAACCTATGACACGCGTGTCAGAGGTGACAGGCGAACTCATATTTTTGGTTGATTTTTCTTTGTTAAACGGCATTTAAATATATAAAATAAATATCAGAAATATAAATCTTTGTTTTACTATGGTTGCAAATATCAAAAAAATTCTATATGTGACACGGCACCAGAGTTAAGTTAGGGTTTTTCAAAACGCTGACATGCCGAGCTCAAAAGGTTCGCCATCACTGCCCTGGACTTACTGTGTGCCCCTTTAAATCACAAATCCAGCTCTCTGTGCTCAAGAAGAAGGATTATTAATGGGGCAAAGGTTTTTTATTTACGTAAAGACAAGTGGACCTTTAAGAATAATATAAACAACAAAGACAACTCAGTCACTATAGGATAAAACTAAGACACCAGTTCCTTACTCTTGAAAATTGGCAAAGGAAAGAATGAGTCCTGCCTTTTCTGTGCATATTGTATTTGAGGAAAGCCAGATTGCACTGGTTAATGAAGGAATGTTCTTCACATGAGAATTCCAGCCACTAAATGTGGAAGGGAAATTAGAACTAGAAAAGCATAACTTTGTAGCTCCAAATGAAATAATTGAGTCAAACCACTATCACCAATGGATTCAATGATTGTACCATTAGAAATGTTAATAGGGAACTTCACAACGGAGAAATCAGGCTGCCAAACCCACTAAAGGTGGGATGGCCACACATTAGGTGCCTCCCGGTGTGATGTAATGAAAAGTACACAATGAATGAAAAGGACACAATGCCACCTATGAGGTATTGTAGCTTAAGAGTTAAACTTGAACTTAATCAAACCAATCAATAAGTTTCCAGAAAATACAGGGGCTATAAGAACAAGTTAAATGATACCAAAAGAAGACAAATTATGAAAGTGGCTATTAAGATGGGGCTCATGAGGAACCCTATAAAAGTATATTCAGCAAGACAATGGCATGGGGGGGGGGGGAGGTGGCTGCAGGCAAGTGAGAGGGACTTCAGAGACAGAACATCCAACTCTTGTACCCTATTTGGATCATTTAAACAAACCAACTATAAATGATTTTTCAAGTTGGAGAAATTTGACTACAGTTTGGGTATTAAATGATACCAAGGTATTATTGTTTATTAGGTATGATAATGGCTTTGTGGTTATATAAGAAAGGTCCATGTTTTTAGAAATTTATACTGAAGTATATAGAAGTAAAATGACATAATTTCTGGGACTTGCTTAAAAATCTTAATAGGATTCCGGAGACATAGAAGCATTGAACAGAGCGCGGAATCTCAGAGGGAAGGCGGGGGAGGTAATTAACCAAAGACCTTGTATGCATATATGCATAACGCATGGACACAGACAATAGGGTGCTGAAGGCCTTCGGGGGAAGGTAGAGGAGGAGGGGCAGGAGAGGGGGCTGAGGGGGTCAATGGGGGGAAGAGGGGACATATGTAATACTTTCAACAACAAAGAATTATTTTTTTTAAAAAATCTTAATAGGATGAGAGAAAGAAAAAGAGAGTGAGTGCAACAAGTGTGGCAAAATTTTGATTATTAGATGGGAATGAGGGACTATATGTGGGTTTACTGTAGTATTCTCTCTGTTTGAAATGTTTCATTATAAAAATATTAAGGAAAAAATAACAGTTCTCTCTCAGAGATGATAGTGAAGATCTATTGGAGCTGGGACTAGAAAAAGTCACTTTATCTGGGTATTTAAAATTTTATGATATTTTTCCTTAATTTTTTGATAATATCCTTTTTATTTTAAAAAAATTAACTAGTTTTGTTAGATCTTTTGGGTAGTCACTAGAAACCAGTTTCATTGCCGCACATCAAGCAATTGGAGGAGAATTTGTGAAAGCGAATGCTGATCTTAGCTGAAATAACTTGCTTTCTTCAGCATCTGCAGTGGCTGGTCTCCAGGGGCTTATCTGGCTACATGTGTTTTTCACATTTATTAGTGAAATTGGAGATTCAAGAATAAAACACAGTCCGCGGGAACATTGTGTTATTTTGTGACATGTTAGAGAATTTTTAGCCCATAAAGCAAATGAGTGAGCTCTGTGGGGGCATAACTGTTATTTTCACCCTGGAAGGCAGTGAAGACCCATTGTATTTATTAAGCACTTAGATGATAGAAAATTAATAGTGCTGTGAAAATAGAAAAACACACTCACACTATTGCTATTAATAGAGTAATTTTTAACCACTTACTGGAATTGTAACGTGCTGCCAGAATTAATGTTCTTCTCCTTCCAAAAAAAATGACAGTGCTCATATTTGATACTTGTGTGACGGACTCTTTTGAATGAGAAAGAAATGGAAAGGGCTTGGCGTCATTCCTGATGGATGATGGGATGTGTGTTATTTTTCATGCCACAGTTTCCTATTTAATTGTTGTAACCCGGCAGAAATTTAAAAGAAAAAAAAAGTTCAATAAAAATACAAATGTTTAAGCAACTATTAAAAAATATATTGTAATTTTTTTTGTCTGTTTTGAAGGAAAACAACCATCAGACAAAAATTTAAAGGTAGACCTCTGTATAATATTTTTTTGTGTGTGTTGGATAATAATTTCATTCAGTGTCAATGTACAGTTATTTTTGGTTCTATCAAACAGGCAGGACCAGGTGAAGGAACTTCACCCATTGTTTTTGGCAAAGCTGGGTATACAAAGACATGAATAGACCAGATATTTGATTCAGGACCTTTCGTCTAGGTGGTTGAGGAGCTTAAGGGAAGTTCCGGTGGGAAGACAGCCTTCTGTGTAAGCTGATGCACTGGGGCATTTCTAGAACACTCAGCTCCCCTGAAGACTGGGAAGAGAGTGGGCTGGATCTCCCACTGAAAAAGTCCAGACAAAGCCAACAACACTCCAACAGATGGCAGCCATGTAAGATGAGGGACTGATGCAATTGCCAAAGTCAAGATGCACCTTGAGCTGGAACAGGGCCAAAGTCAAGATTGGGACAGGCAGCCCAAGGAGCAAGTGCAGGAGGGAGGAGTGTGCTTAGAAAAAATATCACCTCGGTGGCACCTTTGAAGGTGTTAGTAGGCACTTTGCATTGAGTAGGTGCTTTGTTTTGAGGTAAGCAGGAAGTAAGAAAGAGGCCTTTCCCCACCAATTTCATGGTCCTCAAGAATCCAGGATATACAAAGGTGAAGAGATTCAAGATAAAGTGATCTCAGTTAACTCAGTCCTTGACTAACTGTTACTTTTTTCTTGTGCTTGTTTGTATCTTGATTATTTAAAAGGATATATTTTAGGGAACCAATAAAAGTGTGTGTGTGTGTGTGTGTGTGTGTGTGTGTGTGTAGAGAATGGAGTAAAGTAATTCCAGGGGGTTGTGTCTGTGCTTTTTGCCTATGTTTATACAAGACTGTCAAAGCAGATGTCAGCAGTTCTGCCTCCGAGGGATTTTTGTCCTGGGAAGATAGAGTAGTAAGGAGGAGTGTGGAGAGGTAGGCTAGGTGAGGGGACCTAGAGGTAGGCTCTGGAAGGGGCCCCTTCCCCCAGCCTGGCCCAGGCTGTTGTGAGATGACTGCTGCACTACAGTCTTAAGCACAGCGGGTTACCAAGTGCCCTCCATGTGCCAGGCACATACCTACCACAGGCCCTCGGTGTCAGGAGGAAACCAGGCTTAGCGCCAAGTAATTGTTCTACCGGTAAGCTCCAGGCGGCCATTCAAAGCCAGGACTTGGTGATCTGAAACCAGAGCTGTGTCTCCTCTCCCCTAAAGGCTCCCAAGGGGCCCCTGAATCCCAAACCACAGATGTGAAAAGGCAATGCAGAAGCACCCAGAGACTCTGACAGGCCTCCAGACCACGTGTGAAAGAACATGAGGTTTGGCAGATTTCAGTAATTGAAACATATGATAGGGAGTCTGTAATGCCAACAACAGGGCTGAAAAGCAAAATCCAAAGAGCTTTATACTTTGCTCTGCATTTCCTTAATATTCCTTGGCAAGGTGAGTACCTTTGGTTTTCCTTGCAAGTATATGTAGGGTAACATATGCCCCCAAACGTCTCTTGGGACATCACAGGCCTGAAAGCACTCCGGAGGGTCCCTACCCCCAGCCTGGTGGGAGGCAGAGCTTGGACACTGCCCTGTGAGAGGGCAAGACTACAGCTTCCTACTTCAACTTCCTAATGAGTGCTCTTGGTGAAATGCAGATGGGGAAAGCCCCAAGGAACCCTGGTTTAAGATAAGCCGGCAGCTGGCTTTATTCCAGGGTACGGTGTGAGGTGGGGTTAAGAATTAGCAATTCTGTATTGCTGGTACAGGGTTGTTTGTGCAGAGGAGAGTGAGATATAACTTGGATTGGACCCCAAATCAACTTCCTTACTAGGGGACATTCACTTAAATGCTGGTAGAAAATGTGTCTGAACGCAACCACGAATTAGGAACTTTTGTTCGTAGAACATGTTCAGCTCTCATTTGCAGCTGACATGTTTTTCTCCTGTGTCATTAGATACCCTGGTCAGCAGGCCATACCCTCCACACCTTTCCCCATGCTGGACAGGTAGCTGTTGGCACTGGACACACTGAATATCATTTGAAGAATACACATTTTTTTCTCATCTCCAAGTACTGTACCATGAACATTTCATTCTATTTTGCCTGCTCTCCTCTGTTTTTTTTAAACTTGACGTTTAAACTTTTTTGATTTGCCCGGATTGTTCCCAAGCTCCCAGAACTCATCCGTGCAGCTCCATTCCCCCACCAGCTCCCGGGCTCAGCAGGGCTCTGTGTAGGAGCTAGTTGTTATTTACAAGTGTAATTCAGCTGTCACTGTGTCTTTGAACATACGGTGTTGTTGTGGGATTTTTAATTGCCATTTTCATCTATATAATTAAAATTAAATGAAAAAATGGATAGCTTCCAATATCTGAATTAATTTTATGAGTACTGCTTGAGAGGGAAAAGTATGTGTAAATAGAATAATTGTTACTTGATTTGCCTTTAGCAGAACTAGAGATTGTACCTGGTGGAAAAGAAAATATAGTAATTATAAATGGGGAGAAAAAAGATTAGTCTGATATTTCTGTGACTGAGAATCAGAATTAATGACCTGGATGAAAAGTGATAAATAACTCTAGATATGTTTCAAATAGTACACTGGGAATGTGTTACGGTAATTCTTTACAGATCCAACTTGTCTGGTGCTGGTCTGGATTTTTTTTTTCTTCCCAGAGTTCATCATGGGTGTTTACACATTCCTCAAGAAAGGGCCCTTATCCCAAATCAAAACCTCTGTCATGCTCAGAAACAGGCAGGCATTTCACCTGCCTATTCTGCTCTGTAACAGTGAGCACGTAGCAGAGATAAATGAGACAGTAAAGAGCAGAGTTTGTGTGTGGGTTTTGTTTTTTTTGTTTTTTAATTCATTGGGCCAGCCAGTGTTTTACTTGCAGACTCATCAAGCGCCTGACAGTCATGTTTATAAAGATGTGGATGGTCACTTTATTTGAAATGACAAATTCTTCGCTCTACATAATGAGGTCAGTGAAGCATCCAGAAAAGAAATGTATAATTTGGTAGCGTGGGTCTGTAAGCACAGCCCTGCCGCGGCTATTTAAGCTTAATGAAGCAGCTACTTTGCTGCAGCACATTCTTAGTGAATAGCCTCCTTGGCGTGTTTTTGAAAACTTAAACGTTGCTGGCAATCATGTCCCGGCAATCTCCTTGGAGAGCCTTTGTGCCCTGTTCTCGGAAGAAATATGCCACTTTTACATGTTAATGGTTTTGGAATTAGTCATTTGCTCCATTTTCATTGGAAAGCAAGGTCAGTATGCGATTTCCTGCCTGCCTTCATTTTCTCTGAACATTCAGAATACTCTCAGTCAGTTCACCAGCCATGCAGCGCACTGTCTGGTTATAACATGCCTGAAAAGCCAAAGAAATGTTCCCTCAAAGAGCATTCCTATTCTCAGAGACTCTTCTTAGAATCCACAGTCTAAAAATCTAACTCAGAGGGGAAATTTCCTGGACAGACCATTATTGCTATTTTTCCCCCATTTCCATCAACAGCCGACTTGTATCACCCATTCACTGGTCTCATTAGAGGAGGCCTCGCTCCCTGAGCATGCGAATCCTTGAAGAAGGCTAAGGGATAGTTTAGAAATCCTTTTTGAAGCAGATTTACTTGTGTAAAAGTAAGGTCAGGCTTCTGAATCCTGGACCAGTGTTAATAAAGTACAGCTTTGATGGAGCAGAAAGACATCTCACCCTTCCATGGTTCTGCAGTTTCATTCCCCTAAATCTAAGGCATCTGGTGGTTTTCCCTGAACTAGCAGGACATGATTGCTGGAGTCCTCAAACTCTGCAGTCCCGGGAGGGTCTGGGGAACACTCCAGACCATTTAGTGGCCTATGCCTGGGAAATGTAAAGCAGGACTTGAAATGATGGACTCTATACCACCAGGCATTTCCCAGGAAAACCTAGTAAGTTTTCAAAAAACATTTTTTAATGGATGAATGAATTAAAAAATCAATTAGCTCCTTTTATTTTCTTTGTTGATCAACTCTGGGGGTGGAGGTGTCACAGGACCCTTCCAGGACATATTGGAAGCTAAGAAGCCCGCTTCTTAAAATCTCTGGAGTTGGCATTTAGAGTTGCATTTGGAAATACAATCTTGCTCCAGACTGCCAATCCAAGCTTGGGCCTGCTCAGGCCACTGCCTGGGCAGCCCATATGACCAGGTTAGTGCCAGCTGGCACACAGCCTTCTCATCCTACATCTAAGAGATTAAAGTTGACTTGGCACTAAAAATACAGTTCTGATAGAAGCAAGCCTGAAGAGGCACTTGAGAGAGGCTTGTGTTTTATTTTCTAGTGTATTTATCACATGCTAGACTAGCTAAGATAATGGTAGCTGCTGTGACAACTACACTAAAGTATCTTAAACCTAATAGCTTTTCATCATATATCTTTTTTGTTTATTTGTTTTTTTGTTAATCCTCACCCGAGGATATTTTTCCATTGACTTTTAGAGAGAGTGGAAGGGAGGGAGAGAGAGAGAAACATTGATGTGAGAGACACATCAATTGGTTGCCTCACACACAAACCCTGACCTTGGCCAGGGATCAAGCCTGCAACAGAGGTGTGTGCCCTTGACCAGAATCGAACCCAAGACCCTTTAGCCCAAGGGCCGACGGTCTATCCACTGAGCAAAACCAGCTAGGGCCATCATATATCTTTACTAAACATTTTCATGGAAGACTGAAACATGTGCTCAGGAATATGAAAAAGACAGGGCTAAGGAAAAGGAGAAGTGGGTATGCAAGGAAGAGACTCCCTTTGTGCTCCCCCTCTAAGACAGAGGGAGTGACCCATTGGCAGAGCTCAAGTGTGTTCCAAAAGGTGCAGTGTTGCCCTAACCCCGTGTTCGGCAAACTGCGGCTCGCGAGCCACATGCGGCTCTTTGGCCCCTTGAGTGTGGCTCTTCCTAAGCCTTAGGAGTACCCTAATTAAGTTAATAACAATGTACTTACCTATATAGTTTAAGTTTAAAAAATTTGGCTCTCAAAAGAAATTTCAATTGTTGTACTGTTGATGTTTGGCTCTGTTGACTAATGAGTTTGCCGACCACTGCCCTAACCAGTTTGGCTCAGTGGATAGAGTGTCGGCCTGTGGACTGAAGGGTCCCAGGTTCGATTCCGGTCAAGGGCATGTACCTTGGTTGCAGGTACCTCCCCAGTAGGGAGTATGCAGGAAGCAGCTGAATTGATGTTTCTCTCTCATTGATGTTTCTAATTCTCTATCCCTCTCCCTTCCTCTCTGTAAAAAATCAATAAAATATATATATATTTTTAAAAAGGTGCAGTGTTGTAGGAGTCAACTAGCCATGGGGATCAGAAACGAGATGCATCCAGGCCAGAAGAAGAGCGGAAGTTAAGCTTAATGTAGTAATAAAATACAGCTCTCTCTGTGTGGGGCTTGTTGCAATTTACAAAGCACGTTCACAAGTATCATGTTATTTTAGGCCTCAGATGAGTGGCTCAGGAAGTATTAGTACCCTATTTTCAAATGTGCAAGAAATCTCAGCAAAGTCTGAGAGACAGAGTGATTTGCTCTCAAGAGTAGTGAACCAGAGTCAGGGTTGGTGTCCTACCTTTAAGAACAGAGCTTTTTGCTCGACTGGCATGGGTCAGTGGTTGGGCGTCGACCTATGAGCAGGAGGTCATGGTTCGATTCCTATTTAAGGCACATGCCTGGGTTGAGGGTTCGATCTCCATTGGGGAGGCAGCCAATCAATGAATCTCTCTCATCACTGATGTTTCTCTCTCTCTCTCTCTCCCTCCCTCCCCCTTCCTGTCTGGAATCAATAAAAATTTTTTTAAAAAAAAAAGCAGCCCTAGCCAGTTTGGCTCAGTGGATAGAGCGACAGCCTGCAGATCTAAGGGTCCCGGTTCGATTCCAATTAAGAGCACATACCTTGGTTGCAGGCTCCTCCCCGGCCCAGGCTCTGGTTGGGTGTGTGCAGGAGGCAAATCAATCGATGTGTTTCTCTCACATCAATGTTTCTCTCTGTCTTTCCCTCTCTCTTCCATTCCCCCTAAAAAAAAAAAATCAATGAAAAAGATATCCTTTAGTGAGGATTAACAACAACAAAAAAATAACAGCACTTTTTCCCATAACTCTGTGATCCTTATGGAGGGTCCAGGGGCTGCTGAGGCAAAAGGGCTGCCCTTCCCTTCCATTCCCTACCCTTCCCTTCCCTTCCCTTCCCTTCCCTTCCCTTCCCTTCCCTCCCCTTCCCTTCCCTTCCCTTCCCTTTCTTTCCTTCCCCTTCCCTTCCTTTCCCTTCCCTCCCCTTCCCTTCCTTTCCCTTCCATCCCCTTCCCTTCCATTCCCTTCCCCTTTGACCTCTGGACACATCCTCATAACGCCAGTCATGTTCCCATGGAAATCACTTACAATGGCAGCCTGTTCAGAAATGCAGCAGCGATTATCTGCAGCCTGGTTGGGTTCTTGCTTTTGTAAAACCTGCACTCTGTCCTTTAAAGGGGTCAAGTTTAACAGGCAGTCCTTTTTGTCTTAACAATTGACACACACACACAAAAATACAGAACAAAGAATTGTCTTTAGGGGGGGGGGGAAACAATTGTCTAACCAGGCTTTCATTTATTTAGCCCTCCCTCCTTTTTTATTGTTTCCCTCTCATCTACCTTTTTCCACTGTGTGCTGCTGAATTTGGCCAGTGCCAAATTATGTTTTATTCTCAGCCTGAGTAAGAAATTATCAAGGTGTAAAGTCTGGCCAACAAAGGTCCCATCCTACCAGTGCAATTTGAAGTTTCAAGTTTATACAGACACCACTCCCTCCCAGCATGTTTCTGTCCTAAGAAATCCCAGAGAGCAGAATTCTTGGGTAGACAAGAAAGACATTTTCTCACAAGAGCAGCAGTAGTGATAAGAAAGTGGTCAAATGGTGCTTGAAATTTTGCACAAAGATCCGTGAGAGACCAGGCGCTGGGCTACAAACCCACAGCTCAGCTCTTTTTAGCATCCAGGCAATAGCCTGCTGTTTTCCCAGGTGGCTCTGAATGAGACAGGGGAATGCAGGGGCCATTTGTCACTGCCCCAGGTGCAATAGTCATGCCAGTTGGTACATGCAGCCTGCAGGGCCCACTCCTGCCCACGTCTGGATCGAGGCCTCTGGGCTTCCTTTTGATGGAGATTGGGGAGGACATGTCCCCTTCCATGCTCCTCCACCTGAGCCAATGATTAGATTCACTCCTTTGGGGCTGGAACCAATTCAGCCCTCCCGACCATGATCAAAGGTGCCCATGCTCTGTGATTCCTTCCACTCCATTTTCAACTCAAGAAATGGGGTGTTTTGTTTTGTTTTGTTTTGTTTTGTTTTGGGGGGGGGGGTAGAGGGGAAGTGTGGAGATTGAATATGCCAGTCTTAGAATCTCAAGGTTATACTGGTCAATGGATGTGCTGGTGTGCCCTTCAGTGCGCGCTGGACTGGAGTCTCGCTTCAGCCAGGTCCTAAGTTGGGCTCAGGCTTCTGCAGAGATGCACAAGGAAAGAGTCAAGGCTTGCTTGCAGGAGAAGGCAAAGTAGAGAAGCCTTGTGTTCCTTTTTGCCCAACTCAGTGCCTGGCGCCCACTGTGAATGGAATAAACTGATGAGATAGATGGCTGATAATAGCCCTGATGCCTTTGAGAAGAGAAGTGAACTGAAGTACATCATCCAGAAGTCAAATTACAGATATAAAATAAGATTAAAGGAAACGCTGCTTTCTAGAATTGTTTTAAGGGTATTTCATTGCAAAATGAGGTTATGCATTTAGAACTACTTCCTTTGATGAGGACTTAGTCTAGGTTATAAGTAAATGAACTTGGAGGCATTATGCGCCTGAGAGACCTAAGCACTGACAGCCCTGGTCTCCTGGTCTCACTCTGTGCATCCCTCCTCCGCCTTCTTCCGATTCCATCCAGTGTAGGGAGGACGCGTTTGGCTCTCTGAGTTGGAATTATGCAAAACCCCAAAATAGACGCTCATAGTGCACCCAGACATAATGATTCCATGCGGCAAGAAGGTCACTGTGTCTGCTTTTCCTGCCAAGACACCCCTGGCTCTTAATCTATGGCTGCCTTGTGAAGCAAGAGAGCTGTGCCAGGAAGTTACACTCTGTGACTGTGAGGCATCATGAGAATTTAAAATCATGTCAATGGGGTTTTATAAGGGCAAGTCAAGGGGGTAGGATTAGACATAGTTTTAGAAGACGGTCTTTGAACATCCTTTTTTTCTGTGGCCTGAGAGCTACCATAACTCAGTTAAAATAAAATAAAAACCACATTATCTGGCCCCAGCTGCAAATCCACTCCACCCTGCCAATTCTGCCAAAAATTAAAAAGACAGCCACCCAAAAAGTGTACTGTGATTATCTGAGTGGTGAGGTTATGAGTTAGTTTTATTGTTTTCTTTGTGCTTTTCTGTACTTTCCATAGCATATACTTCCTGGTTTTCTGATGCTAAAAAAAAAAAAAGCAACAACTCCTATTTAAAAAGCAAAACTATACTAGCTGATTGTTTAGGTATGTTCCTTGAATGCTCAGTAAGTACCTGGTGGTTGAGAAGCCCACCAGAGTCATGACAATGGCAGCCCTGCCTCTTCCTCCATCTCAGGACTCAGAATAGAGTTGGTGTTCACAGCCCTGTTGAGGTTCCAAAAGGCTCCTGGAGAGGCCAGACCGCAGACCCTGAGAGGACTCGTGGCAGCCAAGGAGCACAGGAAAGGGTGCGTGCTGAGCCAGACACCTCCGCAACAAGGAAGGGATTCCATTCCCATCCGTTGTCTTTGGTGGTCAGGCCTGCTTGACACGTGCTTGTTGGGAGGGACAGTGTCAGCTCAGTTCATCTGGAAACACTACATTCTCATCCTAAGAATGTCCAGTTGATGCACATTTTTTTAGAAATTGGGAAGATCCTGTTTTCCAGACTTGTAGGAGTCAAGTAAAGTGTAATAAGTAGAGACATATATCTGGGAGCAAACAACCTTTTCAAGAATTTCAAAAATTCTCTTAGGGTTCGGGGGGAAGATTCGTTTAGACTTGGGGCCTTGACCATTCAGACTGGTTATTGACCATGAACTCCATCTGCCAACCAACCCTGCCTCTATCTAGGTCGTGTCGGGCTCAGAAACTTGAGGGGAACAGGCTGAACAGAAATGGCCTGTATGGACTGGGAAACTATGTCATCTCACCCTTAGACCTAAATAATTCCACTAGAAAGCCCTCTATTTCTTACACATCACATGAGATTTAATATTGTATGTAGTGGGGTTCCTCACTCCAGTGGGCCTCACTGCCTTGAACTTGAGGTCAAATTCAAGCCCATGCCACACAGATCAGAAACGGAATTCCTAGCAGTTTGCATGATAGACTATGTGTCAGGGAGCTAAGGCTGTCATTAAGAATGGATTATTATTGTGGGTTTTGGTTTTTTTGGTTAATCCTCACCTGAGGATATTTTTCCATTGATTTTTAGAGTGGAAGGGAGAGGGAGAGACAGAAACATCAATGTGAGATGTTGCCTCCTACACGCTGCCTCCTACATATTGATTGGTTGCCTCCTACACGCACCCTGACCAGGGCTGGGGAACCTTAACTTAGGTATGTGCCCTTGACCGGAATCTAACCCAGGACCCTTCAGTCTGTGGGCTGATGCTCTATCCACTGAGCCAAACTGGCTAGGGGCAAGAATGGATTATTTTTAATAGGCAGTAGAGATCTCACGTATCAGTTTCTTCCATACTCCTATGTGTTCCCTTATGACAATGCAGTGTCCATAGATTTTAGGTAGTACATAAATAAACAAAACTCAATACTAGTGTATTTATTGTAATGTCTATTAGGAAAAAAATGTAATAAGATCATCCAACTAGTCATTTTATTAATAACTTTACTTAAGACTAAAGAAAATAGGTTAAGTTTTTAAGGGAGGTTAATTTTCAAGACATAAGTAGATAATCCTATATAATAAAACCCTAATATGCAAATCGACCGAACAGAACGACCAGTTGCTATGATGCGCACTGACCACCAGGGGGCAAGACGCTCAATGCAGGAGCTGGCCCCTGGTGGCCAGTGTGCTCCCATAGGGCCAGCTCACCGCTGGCGAGCACAGCGGCAGTAGCGGGAGCCTCTCCCGCCTCCGCTATAGGCAGGTGGTAAGGAGCGAGGGGTCCAGGACTGCGAGAGCCCAGACTGTGAAAGGGATGTCTGACTGCCTGCCGACAGGGATGGGACCTAAGCCAGCAGGTGAACATACCCCGAGGGGTCCCGGACTGCGAGAGGGCACAGGCCAGGCTGAGTGACCCCCCTCCCCTCCAGTGCATGATTTTCATGCACAGGGCCTCTAGTTGTATTATAAGCAAAGATATAGCAAAAGTCAGAATGGTTGTACATTAATTGAATGATTCATGTTTGGCAAATATTGTCCTACAAGGTGTTAGTTGGCCAGATTTTTTTTTATTTTTTCTCTCTCTCTCTCTCTCTTTTTATTAATCTTAGTATCTTAGAATGAAACTGCATGGGGAATAAATTGCTTCCAAGAATAAAATAGTTGCGATCAGTAGTAATGATTCTAGTAATTTTTAGAGAGTGTCAACAAAGACTTACTGCTTCTCTGGTGCAGAGCGGGAGAGCTGCTTATCTTCTCTTCCGATCTAGCTTTGGAGCCATCATTCCCTCCTCTCTCCCAGAGCAGGGATCCTAATGTTTATGTACGCTGACATGCTCGCTGTCTTGTTCAGAGCTACCTCCACTGTTTCTTGTGACTTCTGTGTGTGTGCGCGTGAATATTAAATGGTAACAAGATAATGAGCCACGTCTAGGCTACCCCTGTTATTTATATTAAATAATGACACGATGATGTTGGTAGCCTGTAATTCTCCATTTCCTATTAACCACCCTGCCCAAGTAAACTGTTTTTCTGATCTCTCTTAGATGGAAATCCTGTATGAATGCGGAAGCCATTAGCAGAGTAATTGCTGTCTGTTACCATGACAACCAGCCGCTGCAGTCACCTACCAGAAGTGCTGCCAGACTGCACCAGCTCAACTGTGCCCCTGGTGAAGACTGTGGAGGATTGTGGCAGCCTAGTGAATGGGCAGCCACAGTATGTCATGCAAGTTTCGGCCAAGGACGGGCAGCTGCTGTCAACAGTAGTACGGACTCTTGCCACCCAGAGGTAGTACCACAATTAACATTAAAATAAATGAACGTGTAATTGATCCGAAGGACTCTTTGTCAGATGGGAAAAAAAGGGAATGTAATTAGTGCTCAGGTCTTTGTGTCAGGTGAGAGGTGGTAGGGGAGAGGGTGGGGGCGGGGAGACTACACAAGTTCTGTTTCTATAGCAATAGGGTATAAGCTAAAATTCACGAATTTCGCTTAAAGACACACTTGCAGAGAGCCGGGCAGGGAAGGATCCCACAAGACAGAGTCCCTTGCTTTACATTTATTTTGACATTGCAACAGTAATTACACTCATTGTCTCCAGGCAGTGACAAAGATAACCCTATGTTAGAATAGAATGAAGGAGGCACTGATTTCAGGTGACTGAGCCAAAGTAATTGGATTTGTGGGCAAAACCTTTGAAGTGCTACTCCTGGTGTGCATGCCAATCAGCACTGCCTGATAGGAGCACTTACCAGGGCCACTTCCTGGGCATGTCTCTTCTCTGGCACATCCCCCTTGGGGACCTCTTCTATTGCTCCCTCCTTTGCTCCTCATGGGCCCCCCATGATCCTTCATACACACCCTGCCCTATGAAACTTACTATTGTTAAAACCCCCACACTTGTCTCCCCTGAGTGATGAACCAAAGCAAAGCTAAAGGCTTTCAACAGCCCAGAAGTGGCTTATTCAGGCCAATACTTTGTCCCTGGAGGTCTCTTCTTGTGCTGTTGCTGCCCAGTGACAGATTGACAGCTACAGGCTGCCTGGCCAATAAGTACACCCTGACTTCTCCAGCTTTCTTTCAAAATGGGTAAGTGGGACTTGACCTGTGGATGTAACATGTATATCCTCACCGGACTTGCCTCCTGATATCAGCGCTGACTCTTCTAACCCTGAAATGTGGGTCTGTCACTCACACCTGGACCACATACCTTGGTCTGAGCAATTTAGCCAACCCCTCCAATGTAGATACAGGTCCACAGATCTGAGCATGTGCCTGCAGCACGACCACTGGGCCACTGCCGTATTTTCTATTGCCTTCAGCCTGGACGTGGTGTCCACCAGACATGGACTCACACATCCATGCATGTCATAAACATTGTCCATGTACTTTCAATTTGTGCTGCTATGGCAAAGGGAAGTCATGGAGGGGAAGGAAGTCAATATATATTTTTCTACCTCTTGAGAAGCTTCTACACAATTGTTAGGACTCAGAATACAATGAGGCAGTGAGCATCATTGCTCATCTGTGAACTGAGACAGATAGCTGATGTGTACCTGTCACCCTTGCAGGCATCAAACACTTCGGTTGATTGGGAACAACAGGCTATAGCACTAAAATGAGACTTGTGAACTCCGGTGTGTGTGTGTGTGTGTGTGTGTGTGTGTGTAATTTTTATGTGTTCTCCCATCACGTAGTAATGTAAACGAGAAGTGGCTCATGCAAGTGGCTCAATGTGAATGAAAGAGGCCGTTGATAAAGAGGGAGAAGAAGTCAACTCTTTAAACTTTATTATCCTGCCCTTGAGCATGAGTGAGTCTTTTGGGCAAGTGAGAAGGAGGTCCTTTTCCCTTTTAATCCCCTTTTAGCCTTCACTCATTCCCAGGATCATCCCTGGAAAGGCCTGTCGGAAATGGCAGTGTGTCTATGACTGTTTCCATTTGGACCAAAGATGGTGTCAGAGAGTGGTGCCACTCTCATCTTTGGGGGACAAGAAGAGGCAGGGGAGAGTGGATAAAGAGTTTGGTCCTCAGGTTGGCACATACAATGATGACATACTTTAAAATCTAATGCCCAATAAAGGAGAGTTTGAGCAATATAAAAACATGTCGATCAGAAAGAGATAGTCCTCTTAGTGGATACAGGACACCATATCCACTGAGAAGTGAGGTCATCTTTGCTTGACCCTTCCAATGGCTGCTAGTTTATGGCCGTTATTTGATTTCCATGACCTGAATTTTTCTACGAGTGAAAACAGCATTAACTCAGCATTTACTATATGCTGGTCCCAATTCTAAGCTTCTCATCTGGATTATCCTTTCTCATCCTCACAATCACCATATGAGGAAGGCACCATTCTCTGTACCCATTTTAGAGATGAGGAAACTGAAGTACAGAGAGATGATGTTACTTGTCCAAAGCTAGCCAGCTGGTAAGTAGCAAGCTGGTGTTCGAGCCCAGGCCACTAGACGCCAGAGCCTGCCACACGAACCACTATATCAGGTGCCTCCACAAAACATGCAGGGGTGATTTTTTTCAAGTTAAAGGTAGAGCTCTAGACAGAGGCCACCTCGGTAAAAGGTGTCCTCTCATTACTCGCTTTCAGCTTAGTGTCCTTAACATCCCAGAGAGCATCCTACGAAAGTCCTGCTACTCAGCTTTGTGCTGTGGCTCAGACCGCCCTTCTGTGTGGCGGTTTTGGGTTGGCAGCCAGTTTACTCCCCTCTTCTCAGCCTCACACCCATTGAAAGCAGAAATGAAAGGAACCTCTGGGTATTCAAGTGTCCTGGCCAGGTTTTAAAAACACAGTTTGTCCAGAAATTACAATTGGTATTATTTAAAAGCAATTTCTGTCCTTAATGGTGAGGGATGGTTTTTATTTTTTAATTGGTGTTTGCCTGGATTACGTCTGTACCCAAGGCAAAAATAGCATGCTGCTTGTTTTTACTCATTTTTGGCCCTGGGCCACTCCCCATTTCTTTGTATTGGCAAAAGTAGATGCTCGAGGACCATGGCACTGGCCCCACTGCCAAGTACAAGTGTAGATCTAGGTTTTGGTTTTGTTTTGTTTTTTGTTAATCCTTACCCATTTCTTTTTAAAGAGAATGGAAGGGAGGGGGAGAAACAGAGAAACATCGATGTGAGAGAGACACATCGATTGGTTGCTTTCCGTACACCCCGGATCGAGCCCGCAACCAAGGTACGTGCCCTTGACTGGAATCGGACCCGGAACCCTTCAGTCCTCGGGCCGACGCTCTATCCACTGAGCCAAATCGACTAGGGCTAGATTTGGGGTTTTAAGGCAGTTGTCTTTTCTGAGCAGCTGCCACTGGGGAGGGGTGAAGGACACAGAGCCAGAGGACCATCCGCGTGGCAGTGGTTTCTAGCCCAGTGACCAGTAGGTGCCCCTCCTCTCTTGCAGCCCCTTCAATGACCGGCCGATGTGCAGGATCTGCCATGAGGGCAGCAGCCAAGAGGACTTGCTCTCTCCATGTGAATGTACGGGGACCTTGGGGACAATTCATCGGAGCTGCCTGGAGCACTGGCTGTCATCCTCAAACACCAGCTACTGTGAACTCTGCCACTTCAGGTTTGCAGTCGAGCGCAAACCCAGGCCGTTAGTGGAGGTCAGTAATTGGGGCACGTCCCGAAAACTTAGCTCTAATGAGCAAATGATGTCTGCTTTTATGCCCAGATCACAAACCCTGTGCAGCTTCACTGAAGCACGGAAATAGCTTTGCGTGAGAGTGTGTGCATGCATAGTTGACACAGACGGAGAGAACTCACTAGCTCATTCAGGAGCAGCAGTAGAAAGTTGACCTCCCTGAGGTGGAGACAGGAGAAGCAACCAATCAATGGGTGTATTCTGAAAGGTCTTTATGAAAAAGTATTGCTGCATAGTGGTTTGAATAGTTCCGTGACCTATGTAAGTTACTTCACCTCTTGGAAGTGCTGTGAGGATTAAGTGAGTTAATGTTTATAAAGCACTTAGAAGAATACTGGGTATACAAGTGTTTGAATTTTTTTTTTTCAATCTCTCCCAGGAAATTTATACAAGTTTTTTTCAATTAATAACCTAGTATTAGAATCTCTTTTCTTAAAAGGTGGTGTTATCAAGCCAGCGGTTAAAATGGTGGGACATTCTCTTTTATGTTTTAGGAGCCACATGATTCTTCTTTAGACCAAGGGTCTGGTCTTGTATGAGCTGGGGAATTGGAAAATATCATTGGACTAATTTTGTCCTCTCTCCTACCCTCGATTTCTACCAGCCAATTAAAAATTGGATCTTGGCAACAATAAATATTCTAATACATTATGAAAGAGACCCAAGACAATGTGCCTATAATCCAGACATGCTAGTAACCTTCTCCTTACTTTAACAGCTGGCCCAGCACAACTTTGGCATTAAACTAAAGCTGGAAATCAAGAAGCCCTTCTGGAGGACTATTTAAAACAGTGTGTTAGCGCCTTGGCACTCAAGGCTCTGGAGAGCTCTGCATATGTGTTCTCTTGGGTTTGACCTTGAAATTTTAATCAGGACCTTGTAACTGAGGCCTGTTTTAGCTATGGCTTGCTTGCCAAATGGCACAAATTTATTTGACTTGCCCCGATAAACTCTATGCTTTTTTTTAAGACTCTGGATCAAGTGGCCTCTTAATTTAGCCATCTTGCTGCTTGACAACCACTCTCAGAAATTCATATTTATAGCTTGCCCATCAGGGATTTGGCCCTCTGCCACATGCACTGGGATTTACATGTCAGAACTTCTCTGCAGACGGGGGGAATATAATTAAATAATAAACAAAGGAAATGAAGATTTCTCAAGCCCAATGGCAAAATTTAAAAAGAAGCCTATTTCCCCTCTCTAGAAACTTTTGGGAACTTCCCCAAGTTGATATGGCAGCTTCCCCGGGCAAGCTGGCTCTCCACAGTAAGAAAACCCTGCTTCAGTGGGCTGCATCCAATGGCCTTCCTTACTAGTACCTCCCAGTAAAGAAGACTTTGCTTTTGCTTGGGAAAAACCCCAGGGTATTATGGGTGTTATATAACAAAGGAGTGTGTGTGTGTGTGTGTGTGTGTGTGTGTGTGTACACACATATGCACACAACTTAGTTTCTCATATTACACCCGTAATGTATCACCCAGGGAACCCACTGACTCCCAGAGAAGGAAACCTATCCACACACAGATGTCTGTCGGGACACAGACAGACTCCAGAATCTTAGGCAACTGTCATTAAATGAGGAAACAAGGCAAATGACCTTGAGAATGTGTGAGGTGCTCTTCAAGATTTAGGGCTTCGCCTACAAAAACTTCACCCAAACGGTTGCGGGTGGTGAAATTTTCATTGCACAAATGGAATGTGACGTTTTTCAGAGTTAATGATGATTGAACAAGTTGAAAGTGAAAGGCAAACCTTCTCAAGCCGGGGGAGGCTGGCCGTTTGATCATCCCATGGCGAGATGAACTTGCTGTTTGACCACAAGCAATAAAAAGAAGTTGTCTTTGGTTTCTCAGCTGGAGGACAAATGAGAACCAGGTGCAGGGAGATTTTTAAACAGATGACATTACTAACTGACTTTCCCCCTTACCAAAGGAAGGGTTTATCATAGTGACCATTGCTTCTCAGTACGTTTACCTCCAGATAAACATGAATCTGTTAAGTAAATCATCAAAACCTGCCAATTTGGGTGAAGCATTAAAGGTTGTTACTTTGTTTCTCATTTTCACTCTTTTAATTGCTTTAATCATTACTTTATTTACCAGTCAGGTCTGCCTTCTCATTAAAGCAAGAAAATTCCATAACATTTAATTTTAAAATCGATGTGGTAATAACAGCTCCTGTTGCTAGAGGAAGCAGTTGGAAAAGTCATTTATAAATTTTATTTGTCAGCACCCAGACGTTAACATTGGTCGGAATTACTTTAACACCTCAGACTCCCACTTTTCAGTAACTCAGTCCTCATTCAACATGGCCCTTTATCCCCCCCTTTTTTTGTTCCATTTTTTTTATTGAATTTATTGGAGTGACATTGATTAATACAATTATACAGGTTACAGATGTACAATTCTATAATATATCATCTGTATATTGTATTGTGTGTTCACCACCCCAAGTCAAGCCTCCTTCCATCAGCATTTATCCCCCTTCCCCCCTCCAACCTCCCCCACTGACCCTGTCCCTTGATCCTCTTTAACACCACTATTCCAAAGACACTTCTCCTTCACTTCCTTTCCTGAACTCTCTGTAGCCAGCAGTTGGAAGTTCATTTTTAACAGGTTGGGAACCTGGTACCTAAACATGGGCTGCTACATAGAGTCTTTCCTCTCCCTTCCCACAAAAGAGTGAGTTTCTATTCATAATAGCGAATCAATGAGCTGGTTTTTGTTGTTATTGTTATTGTTGTTAATCCTCACCCGAGGATATTTTTCCATTGATTTTTAGAGGGAGTAGAAGGGAAGGGGAGAGACAGAGAGAGAAACAACTATGTGAGAGAGACACATCAATTGGTTGCCTCCCACATGTACCCTGACTGGGGCTGGGGATCGCGACCAGAACTGAACACAGGACACTTCAGTTCATGGGCCAAGGCTCTGTCTGCTGAGCCAGACCGGCTAGGGCAATGGGCTGGATTTTATTAGCATGTCCAAACTGAGCATCACCTCCCCACTTTACCACTGACCGTCTGGGTGGGGTGGCTCAGTTTCTCTGAGCCGAAGTATGAAGGAAGATGAGCTAGAAGCTCTTCCTGATATTCTTGGTCTCTATAAGGCTCTATAAGGCTGAAGGTCCAAGGCTATAGGTCTTCTGAGGGAAAAAAAAATTCGCTCTGCACTTAAAAGACTACCTTGTATGCCCTGGCCCGTGTCGCTCAATGGTTATAGTGTCCCGTGCACCAAAGGGTCTTAGGTTTGATTCCCAGTCAAGGGCACATACCTGGGTTGCAGGTTCAATACGCAGCCCCCAGTCGGGGTGTCGGGGTGTGTGTGGAAGGCAACCAATTGTGTCTCTCTCACATCAATGTTCTTTTATCTCTCTTTCTCTCTCTCTCTCTCTCTCTCTCTCTCTCTCTCTCTCTCTTTCTCTTTCTCCCCCTCCCACCCTCCCTCCCTTCCACTGTTTCTAAAAGTCAATGAAAAAACATCCTCGGGTAGGAATTAACAAACAAAAAAGGATACTTTGTGTGGTATATAATTTATACCTCAAGATGATTGTGTGTGCATGTTTGTGTGAGTGTGTGTCTAGTTACCTGCCTACCTACATGGCCAGACTACATCTTTTTAGTCTCTTTTGGTAAATTCATTGCCCTAAATATTTTCTTGTTGTTAAATAAGCCAGTATAACAAGAGTTAGTTTCAACCCAAGAGCTACATCTGGATCATCTGGTTTTCTCTAGACATGGGTAAATGTCCTGTACAGTCCAGTTGATGTAAATCTCATAAGGTCTGCATCCAATCAGGTAAAGCTTGGAAGGAAAACATTCAAACTGTACACAGCAAGAAGGAAGAGCAGGTATAACCCATGTGTTTCCTCTCTGCACAGCTGGCACAGCTAGCATGCCTCTCGTGAAGGCTACATATTTTCTGTTGGTGATGTGTCAATTTGTGAGATGAATTATCCCCAAGAATAATGACCTGGTAGAAGGCAGTCAACAGACATCCACTAACCATAAAAGGATTCCCTGAATGACCAGCCTGGGCGGTTTTATAGTCTCCTTCCTGCTCATTTTCAGTTTTCCTCATTTCTCTGAGTTGAACTCTGATACCGTTCCTTTATAAGGGTAAAATAGAGCAAACCAATAAAAATACCATGGCTTGTTTCCCAAAGTCGTGTGCCTTGACTCCAGCCTGCGGCCGTGATTGCACATCTGACTGAGCAGGTTGCCAAGGAAGTCCATCTTCCTATGTGCAAATAGCGTGCTTGCAACATCAGTTTCTGGTGATGGGAGTAACTGCTTTTCCTAAGACGTGTATCAGTAACACCCAGCCTTGCCCGGCAAACGCTTGAAGTCATAGATCAGCTCCACAAGGTCGTGATTAAAATGAAACAGCCAGGAAGTGGTGGAAATCTGGAGGAAAGGCTTCCCAGGACCCGTCCTTCCTCCAATCAGGGAGACGCGGTGATTGTTCACAGGCGGAGTGATTAGGTTTTCGTATTTCTGTTTCCTTGACGCAAACCCCGCTGACTGATAAGAATTGTATGAACAATTTAAAAGCTGTTCCCTGTGAATCAGAGGTTTAGCTGAATTGAAAGGGAGTGTTTTCACACACATCAGTTACTCAGAATAATGGGATGTAAAGCTATGGAGATGAGGATGGGGGATTTTTTTCAAACGCTTTATTTATGATTATTTTTGTAAGTCACGGGAGGAAGCTGGTCCTAAAGCGTGCCCTGGATTCAGTGTAATCTCCAGCTACACAGCAGGGAGCAGAGTTGAACTGCTGTGGAGAAGTCACTTTGTGCCTTGGCACTTGCTAGTTAATACATTTAAGACTTCACTTAAACCTTCCTAATACGTACATATCAGACTCAGGTGGCGACATTGCTCGACTCTTATTGTAGTGAGGTTTTGGGGTTTTTTAAGTTAATATATTCATTTAAGTAAAAATATGAGCTTGTGGTTTCAGAGTATTTATTTTCATCAGCAAGCCCTCGTACCATTGGGGTAATTAGGAAATGACAGTATAGGGGGGTATAAACTGATTCAAGGCGATTCCCAGGCATGAGGACCACCTATTCCATTCCTTGAAGGAAGGCGGGCAAGTTCCCCTCTTCACAGCATGTGACAGGCAACCAAGAAGCACTTGCTCATTATATAAATGGATGGAGAACCTCCCCTCCCCCAATTGCAAGCCATATATCGTATTCTCGGCCTATGGTTGTAAATCAAAGAAACCGACCCCTTGCCCTTACAGTTTAAGAAAGACTCCGTTGGACAAGGGCTTTTATATAATACAAACTAGCAACACTGCTTTGAGCAACACAGCAATGTGGTGATTCTGACAGTCCTTTCTCCCACGCAGTCATCAGTCTTCCCTCCAGTTGTAAGGAAAGGCAGGTGGCAGGAGCCCCTCACAGTGCAGCGCCTGGCAGGCCTGAGAGAAGTGTGGTGGGGGTGGGGCGATCGGGCCAAATCAGAAAGATTCAGGCCCAGCTAGTATTTGTCAAGCTTTCGGGAACATAAGCACTGTGCAGGCAAACACTTCACCACAGTCGGGGGGTGGGGAGGGCGGGGGTTTAGGGGGATCCTATTACCCATTTGGTAGATGAAGAAACAAGTTTACGGCAGTGATGTTAGGTGAAGATCCCTCAGTGAGAAAGTAAGAGGGTCTCTTGGTCCTGCATTCAGGCCTCTCTGTCCACTCCATGCTGTGTTCTGGAGGGATGAAATGAAAGACAAGGCCACACCCAGCGTCTGTGAAATGGAACGTGGGAGGGACTTAGTTGAGTCCACAAGGAGTTCCCACTTCCCGTTCTCGTGTCCACCACAGACTGAGCTCCCGGGCGGGCTGGCACAGGTTCTTCCTGCTCTGCCACCAGGTTTAGTAGGCCCCTCCTTTCCAGCTCCAAGTACCTGAGGCCACTCTCCTACCCGATCCAGGTGAGGCTAAGGCCTCACAAAGCAGAAAAAGGCGCTGTAGCATGAAGGACAAAGGAAATGCCAAGTACCGGAAGGGAGTGTGTGAGGGACTTTGTGTCTATTGTATGGGCAACAGAACAAAGGTCCTCCCACTGAGTGAAACCTTTGCCAGTGACTTTCCCAAGCAGGGCTAACGTCACGACTGGGCTGCTAGTCTAGAACTGCAATACAGACAGACACCCTGGGATAGCCGCAGGGAGCCTGGTTCCATCCTGGCCCCATGACCTGCACTGAGAACCTGGACAAGGCATTTCTCTTCTCTTTGCATCAGCTTCCTCACCATTGAATAAAGCAAACCTCACAAACTGGTGACTTCATTCATGCACACAGGTGTGCTCTCTTGAATTTTTTTTTTTTTAAGAATTTGAATGCCTTTAAGTGGGTCATGCACTCTCCCGTTTCCCCGGGCCTTGTCTTTTGCTTACGTCCACCCAGCCCTCTTCAACCTCTTGTGTTACCCATGTACTATTTACAGCTGAGATTCCAGAGTTAGGTGTTTCTCCCACCTTTAAAAGAGTTCTCTAATGCTATGTGCATTGCCTGCTGTCAGCATATCTTTCTCTCAGGGTAGTAAAGACTGAACCTTCTGATCTCTCCTGTTGTCCCCACATTATAAGTGAGCTGAAATGACTGGTTCACAATTACAAGGTAAAGGAACCGCTAAGAGATAGCATTCTAGCATGAACAGTGGTAAGAATAACAATTCAATATCTTGCACTTGCCTATATGCCCTAGTGCTGGCCCAGCACTTCCTTGACCCCTGGTAAGGTCAAGTAAAATGCTATAAATGCTATATTTATTTTCCTCTTGCCATACACCAGCCTCCCAGTGGACTGTGTCACCATCCTTTATGCCAGCTGTTGAGATGACATGCCTGATGACCGACGTCCAGCAATCCTTGATCCTGCAGTTGTTCAGGCTTGAATGTTTCTCTTGGCCTTGATAGCTAATTTGGCAGTTGCTTCCTTACTTAAAGCTTAGTTACAAAGAAGCTGTTTTAAGGTACCTATTAACTTCACAGCTTGCTTCATTAAAAATCACTTCATTAAAAAAGCCAGCCAACCAAAGTGTTCACATGGCCGTGCCAGATGGAAGTGAGCTCACGGCTTGGTGCCTATGTCTTTAGCCCATCCGTGGCTGGTGAAGGATTAATTTGGAGGGAAAATCCAGTCCCATGCATAAAAGAAATTACATGACCATATCTATTATTTTACTTTATTATTATTATTATTATTATTATTATTATTATTATTTTGAGAGAGAGAGGAAGGAAGAGGGAGAGAGAGAGAAACATCAATGTGAAAGGAAAACATCCATCCGCTGCCTCCTGCATGCCCCCTACCAGGGATCAAGCCTGAAACCCAGGCATGTGCCTTGACCAGGAATAAAACCATCAATCTTTCCGTGCATGGAACTACACCCAACCAACTGAGCCACACCAGCCAGGGCCACACAACTTTTTTTATTTTAATTATTCTGTTTTTAAAAATACAGAGGAGGATAAAGAATAAGATAGCAATCAGGTGTGTATCTACTACCTAGAATTAACAAATGTTAGCACTCCAGGGAGAAAATGTAGTCTTCACTAATTTATCCTCAGGTAGTCTCAAATATAGGAGAAAATCCAGCCAGGTTTACCTTAAGCACATCTGGGCCAAGCACAAGAGAAAGTAAACAAAATGCGACATAAAATCCTGAAAGATTTTGGATCTTTGAGCTAATTCCAAATGTAGGAACAAATAGTACAGCTAGTGTTGGACTCCAAGAGTTCCACTGCTTTGAAAAGAAGACAATTAGAAATAATTAGATGGGAGGTCAGGGTGTCTTTGTAAAGGGGAGCTGATAGAGGAGCAGTGAAGTGTCACTGAATGACTGCAGTTGCGAACCATCTTTCTCCTAAGTCTTGCTGAAATCACAAAGCACAATTAGCTCCCAGGAACGGCCCTGGGTACGTATGAGGCACCAGGATGAACTGGAGAGAGACATAAATTGCAGACGCCCTGCCCTGGTGCAGATTTCCAACGCAGAGTTCTAGAATATGCATAAACCTCCCCGCCGAGGGCTCCTGCCAGCCATCCTCTTGCCTCTTCAGTTTTGTGTCCACAACTGACACTTCACTCCAAAGAAAGAATACATGTTTTTTAAACAAATGATGGTGTGAAATATTGTGAGCAATACATGATTATGGTTAAATGCTGCCTAATGGACAATTGTATTAGAATGAGCGAAGTGGAGAAGTTGCTTCAGCAAGGCAGTGAGAGATCTTTGGTCCTTTATTCACTGAATAACACCCTGCTGTGCCCGTTGGTGCTACGAATTTCATTTTCTAGAAAAGGCACAGAGCTGGACACGACACTTCCATCCAGTGGCATTAATTTCCCTTTGAGTCCATCTGCTTTTATCCTTAAGATGCTCACACTCCAACGTTTTTCCTTCTTAAGTTACTTACCGTTTTATGGGCAAAGGGGAAATATTACGTGCCATACACCACATGGAGCCATCTTAGTTCAGTGTCTTGGGTATCCCTGCAACGGGTATTATTCCATATTGTAGATAAGGAAGGTGAGACTCCGAGATGTTAAGTCATTCTTGAAAGAGCTTTAAAAATTCCAGCCACAGGGCTAGTAAGTGGAGGAAGCAGAAGAAAGCAGGTCTCTGGCTCCATAGCCCTTGCTCTTTCGACATCTGGCTTCTTCCTTCCTGGCTCCAAAGTACTTTCTGTCACTTGCTCGTTGACATGCACATGTGCAGCACGCACAGATTTGAGGATTTCTTTACCAGCCTCTTTAAGGGACTAGATGTAACTCAGAAAGGGGAGAATGAAGAAAATGTGGATTAAAGCCCTGATTTCCTCTTGATGCTGAATTCCTCTCTTAACTCCAGCGCTGTCAGCGGGGAGGGAGGAATAAAGAGTGGAGCACAGAGGATTTTTTAGGGCAGTGAACCTATTCTGCACGATACTACTATGGTCTTTATACATTTATCCAAACCTATAGAATGTACAATCCCATAGTGAACTCTAATGTAAACGATGGATTTGGGGGGATAATGCTGTCTCTATGTAGGTTCATCCATTGTAGCAAGTGTGCCACTATCTGAGGGATGTTGGAATGGAAGAGGCTATGCATGTGGCAAGGCAGGAGATATATGGGAACTCTGTACTCCCCACTGAATTTTGCTATGAACTTAAAACTGCTCTAAAAGTAAAGTCCATTAAAAACAAAACCGTGAGCTGTGCCAGATTGTGTGCTGGGACAGTGGAATGGCATTACTTCTCTGTGCCTCTTTATACCCTAGTCCAGCTGGGAAACGAAGCTCTCAGGTATATCATCCTATTTGGAAGCCAGAAAAGTCATTCTCGGTTTCCAAGGGACTTTATAGACCCTTTCTTATTTATTTATTTTTTTTCGTTTCATCCAGTTACTCTTTCTCTGCATTTGAGCTTTCATTTTTCTGGGTTATTGTGCCACCAATTTCTTCTGAGATTACTCCTAAGGGAGAGATGTTATTTGAAAGCCTGTTGAACTCAATATTGTTTAAGAGCCCTTTCTCTCCTTTTACAAATGGTTATGAAGGTTCATCACTCATCCTATGCTTACACCATTTTTGGTAGGTAAATTTCTTTCAAGACTGTCATCCAAGTAATTCAGATAAAACCTGGTTTTACAACTCATGAAGGAAAACACTAGTTTTCCTCTTGAATTATTTGTATAAGTGCCCCAATTATTTGCTGCACCTTTTATGACAGGTGCAGCAGACTTGGGAAAAGATAAGAAAAAACTGTCAGGTATTTTGGCTTTGCTTTTCTCCTCCATATTTGCTGCATGTATGTTTCTATGCCATGCCTCATCACTGCC
This sequence comes from Myotis lucifugus, assembly GCF_000147115.1. NCBI lineage: Eukaryota > Metazoa > Chordata > Mammalia > Chiroptera > Vespertilionidae > Myotis > Myotis lucifugus. Next base: position 3,403,008 of record NW_005871048.1, read on the forward strand.
TGCCTTCATTCTTGAAAAGATAGGGACCCTGGAGGTGGTCTGGGGTAAAGCCGTTTCTGTGCAATCCATTATTACAGAGTTAGAGGAGTAGATTTGCACGGTGATGGATATATGAGAGGGAAGTTATGTTTGCCCTTGTGCAATATGAAAGAGGAAAACCTGCTTTGAAGCTCTTAGTTTAGAATACTGAAAACTGGGTTTGACTCAAAGGTATGCCACTTTTGAAAATGTGTAGATTTGTTTGTGAAGATTGAGGTCAGATGGAAAGAAGAAAACGAAATCTTTTCTGCACATTATTTCATCACTGCTTCACCTCCAGTGATGCTATTAGAAGCAGAAAGTTGGAATAAATTGTCAGGTTCAAGATCTGTTAAGGCTCCAAGGGAAATGACTAATATAGCACATAGGAAATGCTGGCAAGCAGGAGCAGCAGGAAGTTGTAAAACAAAATCTACAGGCCCTTAAGGATATTATATCTGAGAAGAATCAGTAAAAGCAAAAATTGGGAGACAAGGGAAAACCATCACTATCCTAGAAAATAATGCAACGCCTCCTGCTTCCAAAGGCCTGCTCATTGCATTAAGGCTGGGAGATGATGGGAAAAGGATGAGAGATGGAAGTAATAAAATGGCTCTAATATTTTTCTAAACGCTGGCTTCATCTGCTTAAAATCTATGACTTGAACGTTGAAACCCAGAAGTCATTCATTCATCAAAATATACATGTTTTCAGCTGTTAATAAGAGGTACCTGACCGATATATATATATAGATATAGATATAGATATAGATATAGATATAGATATAGATATAGATATATCTGAAAAGTAACCCTATGAGATGAAAAAGGAAATATCTAAAAACCAGAATTCATGCAAGATAGAGGAATTTTTTAGGGAAATCTACAGGACACTTCAATTTATTTTTACCAGGGGGATTTTCCAGTCTTTTATTTTTTAAACAGTTTTATTGAGATAATTTATATACCATATAGTTCACCCATTTTAAGTGCACATTAAGTGACACTTAGCATATTCACAGTGTTATGTGACCATCAACACAGTCCATTTTAGAACACTTTCATCACCCTAGACTCTAGAGTGAAGCTTCACACACTTCAGCCTTCACTCTACAATCCTCCCATCCCTAGGCACCCACTGCTCTATTTGATATCATGTTGGATTTGCCTGTTCTGAACATTTCCTACAAACGGAATCCCACAGTATGCAGTCCTATGTGACTGGCTTCCCTCATGTACCATAATGTTTGCAAGGTCTAGTCTCAGGTTTATAGAAAATGTGTCTTAACCTTCCTTGCCATAGTTTTATTTAATTTGTATTCCTTCTCATCATCCTATTTACCTTAATATATTGCTACTAGTAGTTATCCTTTGCTGAGTCCTTACGCCAGGCCGCTGCTGTAGGCACGTGACTGTTCTGCTATTTGTATGTATCACCCTGTCCATTGTAGACATGAGGAAACTGGCACAGAGACTCCAATGGTTTTCCCCCTCTTAAAGTCCTGCCTTCTCCCTGTCAGTTTATGTGATGAAACCCTGTTCTTATTTTTACTCTTTTATTGTATGTAAATATCGTTTGTACATTGATTTTTTTTAAATTTGATTGCCTTCTTGATTCTGCTGCCCTACAAAATACCATATACACAGATTTCCTTTTTGCCATATAGTTGAATGTGTTAAGTGTTTAGAATTCCATTCTTACATTTAAAAGCCAACTGGATTGCCCAGAAATGTAGGTGAATTTGTTTTGTTCTTAATCTTTTCCACATTGAAGACGTAAGCAGGTCATCTGAAAGCATCAGGTTTGGTTACAACCACATAATGCATGTCTTTCTAAAGTTAAGTATTGGTGTTACACAAATGGTTCTTATTTCAGAAGCAAAGATGACAGGTGGAAGGAAATAAGGGAGAGTTCTGTAAATGGCTGAGACCTTGTAACAAAGACAGAGTAGACGCCAAGGACACCAGCCAGGGACTAACTACTATCTGAACACGCTGCGCTGCGTAGGCCAGGGGTCCCCTCAGCCCTCCAGCACGCTGGCGAGGGCCTCTTTTCTCTACCGCTCTAGCTGCTGGCTGACCCTGAATTTCTCCCAATAAAACGAGTGGGACTCGGGTGCTAATGAATTTAATTTGTCCACACATGGGTGTTCCAATTCAAAAGCTATTGCCTAGCTCCCAGCCCTGGGTAAATGCTGAGCACTGTATGTGGGAACAATGAACTTTGTCCCAACGATGAGACCCGACTGCCCATATTATTAAATTCATCAAATCTCAGAAAGTTGGACTAGACCAAGGAGTGTCTTGGGACATTTTACATAAATGCTCTGGAACAGTGCTTCTTCCCCTCAGATGTGCTTGAGAACCTGAGAAAAGCTTGAGCTCATTATAATGAATATAGACCACTATATTGAACTATACTCATCAAACCTACTAAGAGACTAAAACTTAATTATTCCAGCTGCTAAAAGAAAGCATAAGTATATAATGTGATGGAGTTGCTAGATGTCTCTACAATGACAATCATACAGTATTAAATGTATAAAATTAACATTGTACACCTTAAATTTACACAATGTTATATGTCAAACATATCCATTAAAAAACAACAACTTATCATTGAAAGGGAAAAAAGGCTTGAACTCTCTCCCCTGAAATGCACAGACATCCAGTTTCAAAGGGGTCACAGGTTTTCTGAAGCCCTACAGCCCAGGTCAGGGACCCTTGATCTAGGAAAATAGTTACATAAATTACAAAGTATGTAGATTTTCCAAAATGTCTCCTGCACCCTTAATGTGTTTTAAGCATGAAAAGTAAGGGAAGCTTTTCAACACTTCACTGCAAATTCCCTCCTCTGTAAGGAGGCCATACTATAATTCTGTGGGTGCCACCACCGTGGATATAATTTGCTAGTCTTAAATGGAGAGCTAGTGATTCAGTCTGCACATACGCAGGACTGGGCTAGTTATTAACTTGGGCTTTTCCATGGTTGGCTTGATTCTGCCTTGGGGACACATCGGGGGCACATGTCTCAGGATCATTGAAGCTAAAATGTATGTGTGTCTCCCAGATGGAGCAGAGCTTTCCCACAGGCAGGAGCTGTGTTCATCCAGCCACTCTCCTGCTCACCCTTGTATAAATCCAGCCCTTGATACCATGGCCCATGTCATTTGAGCTGTTGCTCCTACCCCTTAAGAATGTCTTCCCTGAAGACAGCTTCATAAGATTTGTAGCAAAATGGCCTGAACATAATCAAGAGAATAACTCCAGCAAAATATAAAATGGTGCCCCCCTCTCTTATTACATTACTAGAAGCCCAGGGCATGGAAATTCATGCACATGGGGGGTCCCTCAGCCCGGCCTGCACCCTCTCACAGTCTGGGGCCCTTGAGGATGCCCACCTACTGGCTTAGGCCTGCTCCCGAGAACAGATGATCTAAAAGAAATAATCATATCCTTGGGTAAAGATTTTTTTAAAAGGTAATGGTCGCATGAAAATTCGCTGCCGGCGGGGCTGAAGGGACTGGGCACCACCATCTTGTGGCTGTGGACACCGCCATCTTGTGAGGGCATGATGGTCAATTAGCATATTCCCTCTTTATTATATAGGATGGCATATTTTTACCTGGAATTCTGATAGTCTGGGCCCATACCTAATGAAGGATATCCAAAAGGTCCTGGGGAGCACTACACACAGATGGCTGGGTTGGCCAGGACAGAGAGAGGGAGACCCTTTAGATGTGAGGAGGTTAGGGAAGAGTTTGAAATGTTTGAAATCTTTTTTTAAGTCTGTATTTTTTTAATGTGTTTTTATTGATTTCAGAGAGAGAAGAAGGGAGGGGGGAGAGAGAGGAAGAGAGAGAGAGATGAGAGAGAAACATCAATTGGTTGCCTCCTGTACCCACCCCAACCAGGACCGAACCCTCAACCTGGGCATGTGCCCTGACTGGGAATCAAACCAGCAACCTTTCAGTGCACGGGATGATGCTCAACCGAGTCACACTGGCCAGGGCTGTTTGAAATCTTGATAATCATGACCAGCTTAGACATAGCACAATTCAAATTACTTGAATGCTCTTGGGATCCCTTTGAAATTTGAGGATGGGAAGAGGTACCACCTAATACTACTATGGCTCATGAACTTAAGCCATTGTCTCAAGTGGAGCCTTGAGAGATTTCAAATCCATTCATTGCCGGGATTCGTCTAGTGCAGTGATGATGAACCTTTTGAGCTCGGCGTGTCAGCATTTTGAAAAACCCTAACTTAACTCTGGTGCCGTGTCACATACAGAAATTTTTTGATATTTTCAACCATAGTAAAACAAAGATTTATATTTTTGATATTTATTTTATATATTTGAATGCCATTTAACAAAGAAAAATCAACCAAAAAAATGAGTTCGAGTGTTACCTCTGACACGTGTGTCATAGGTTCGCCATCACTGGTCTAGTGTCAGCAAGATCAGCCAGGCCCTCCTACATACTTGGGGTCCTTTGGGCAGCAAAACATTGAACTATAGTGACTGTGAATCTAAAATTTCTCTGTTCTCACAGTTCTTCCATCTAGCAGAAATTTTTCCCTCTCTCTGTGTTCCCATTCTTGCTTACTTTGGGAGTATGTGGCCCTGGGGAGAATGTCTGTTCTCTCCTTTATTTTACATTTCATTGAAATCCCTCTACCACACTCTGCTTAGATATTTTGTTTGTTTGTTTGTTTGATATGTTTTCATTGATCTTTTTTAGAGAGAGAGAAAGGGAAAGGGATAGAGAGATAGAAACATCAATGAGATCAGCTGCCTCCAGCACACTCGCTACTGGGGATCAAGCCCAAAACCCAGGCATGTACTCTTACAGGGAATCAATCCGGTGACCTCTTGGTTCATGGGTCAACACTTAACCATTTAGCAACACCAGCTGGGCTGCTTGGGTAGTTTTTATATTTACATTCTCACTACATAGTGAGGGATACAGATTTTTAAATGTGGTCCCATTTTGGTTTTGAATTTGATTTCTCCCTCTCGATTCCTTTAAACATCCCCAGTTGTCAAAATAGGGATTTATTTTCCTTATTCCTGTTATTCATCATCGTCTCACCTTTTGTCTAGTGTTCCACTCGGGGATTTTTCTTGGTACACTGTCCTGGCACCTTTTACCGCGTGATCCTGTCCTTCTGCTAGAAGTAGTTATTGAAAGTTTCAGAAACCTGGGCTCCAGCAGCAGTGGGCAGAGAGGGTTCTAAACTCCAGCAACTTAACCAGCTGGAGGGTCAGGGGCCCCATGAGAGCCAGAATGAAGCAGGGCTCAGGGGACTGGGAGCTGCTCTTTGTGTCCTGTTTATACGTGACTACACAGTATGACTCCATTATCTCCCAAAGTAAATCATTTCCATCTTGGGCACTGTCCATCTTATTTATCAATTTCTTCTGGAAATTCCTGTGTTCTTGCTCTCTATCCTCTCTTGGTTGTTTATCTCCTCTTATGTTTCTGGCTTTACATTGATCACATATGTCACCTAACTCTGCAGCATCTTCTCGTTTGTCGTATAAGCAATCTCCAGTTGGCTGTGATCACTTCTACACAGTGATGATCTAAAGTAATTAGCGGGAAATGATTCCCATTTTGCTTATATCTGAAGTTGCAAGTGAATATACAAAATTATTTTGCCATTTAATCCTGCTGTGCTGCTAATCTAATCTTTGGAAAATTTCAAACCATTGGTGTGATGTGTGTAGCATTTGTTTAAATAATGCCAGAGCCGAATTATAATGTCCCAGACAGAGAGATAGTATTTATGGAGCATTATAGCCCATTAATTGGCTTATTGGCCTAAGTTCTCCAGGGAGCGTCACAAATCTCCAGGGTGTCCTTGAATATGGCTTGTGCTTCTGCCAAATCACTGCTGTAAATGCCAGAGCCACTGCTAAATGTGTGTCTGTGGCAAAAATTACTTCACTGTGTTTGATCAAAAGAGTAGGGGTGATATATGTATGTATATATTTCAGTTAAACTCATCTAATTTCTACCCAAAGCAATCCTCTGACTTGAGAGAATTTATATATATTGCTTCAACTAATACTTATTACGTGCAAATTAAATATTTTAGGAAGTGGGGCTATAACTGTGAACAAGCCAGAAGAATGTTGTATAATAGAACTTACCTGCTAAGGAGAAAGAAACCGGATAAAAAAGTACATAAATAAAAAGATTAAATGGAAGGAGACTTGACATGGCGTGGTGAACACACAATGCAATATACAGATGATGTATTATAGAATTGTACACCTGAAACCAATATGATTTTATTAACCAATGTTACCCCCAATAAATCCAATTAAAAATAATAAATACATAGATTATTTCTGGCAGTGGTCAAAGTTAAAAAGAAAGGAACCGGTTGCTATGGTAAAGAATGACTGGAGTAAGAGAATGCGTGGTGTTTTGTGAAGGCCTCTCTGAAGAGGTGACATTCAAGTGGAAGTATGAGCAATGAGAAGGAACCTGCCATGGGAATAAGCGTTCCAAGCAGAAGGAACAGCCACTGCAAAGGCTCTGAGGCAGGCAGTTCAGCATTTCTGAAACAGGAACAAAACACTGCTAACATGCATGGTTTGAGAGGCCCAAGGCGTAAGATCCCAGGTGCCTACATTTTCCTATCATGGACCCTTTGGCAGTCTGTCCAAGCCTCTGGATCCCTGCTCAGAGTCGTGTTTTCAATTATAGAAGGTAAACTACATAGGGATGCAAAGAAAGCCAATCACATTATAATTCATCTATCAAAACATTTATAAGACAGAGTTGTGATATAAAGTGTAAGTGCTTCTTTAACACATTTGGGGGCAGATATGATAACAGACTATAAAGCAATGATATGTCAAGATATCTGCAGTCATTGTAATGTGATATGAAATATCTGTGATTTCCCTTGGTGACAATGTCACAGGTGCTGCTCACACTACTGAGATTCTCTGTGCAACTCAATGAAATGCTAAATTTCAATTAGAGATTGTAAAAATAAAGATGCCATTTCCCCCACCCAACAATCTCATGAGCGCTATCCTTGCCCCCCTTTGGGGTCTATGGAGCCAGGGTACAAACACCTGGGCTGTGTGGGCCACGGCAAGGCGTTAGATCAGCGATTTTCAACCACAGAATTTTAGTAATTAGTTTACGTGTGCCATCAGGTGAAAAGGGCTGAAAATCACTGCATCAGACTAAGTGTGATGGGGAGACATTGAACAACTTTAAGCAAGAGAAGTGATGTGATCTTGCTGCTTTACAGGAACTGGACTCTAGGGTAACAGGGATGGCGGCAGTGGAAATGGAGAGAAGTGCACAGACACGTGTTGAAGGGGGTGCCAGTAGGGCTCACTGAAGGGCCCGATGTGTGGGGCAGACACAGAAAGGAAACAGGATGACTGAGCGGCTGGGTGGATGGTGTTGTCATTTACTGATACGGAGGAGACTTGGCGAAAGGAAGGGTTGCGGGATTAAGTGCTAAATCAAGAGTTCTGTTTCGGACAAATTAAGTTTGAGTTGTCTGTTAGTCATCTCCGAGGAGATGTGGAGTGGGCTGTTGAATACGCACATCTGGAGCTCTGGCGAGGGGCCAGAGCTGAAGACTGACACTTTAAGGTCACGGGCAAACCCTCTGTCGAGTTTTCGTTGGCAGTGCCCTGTTTCCTGCCTGGTGAGATGTCTCCTTGGCTTCCCTGGAGTCGCAGTTTCCTTCTGTGTGACTGCAGCTGTCCTGGAAATGCAGTGATAGTCTGTGGAGTTCAGGGATTTAAAGCTCCAGTAGGAGTTTGTTTTTGTTCTCTGCTGTGTTTCAAGTTAACTGAAATGCGTGGTTTTCAGGTTTCAGCTTCACTGTTAATCATGCAAAGGACCTGTCACATATCTTCTGATCATTGCTGTCCCTTTCACATGCAGCTCCCCAGGCAAGCAAGACAGGTTAGGGTTGGTTGTGTTGGGCTTTGAAAATAAGACCCATCCCAAGAAAGGCGAGTGCTTGGTTAATAAGCTGCCAAGTGTCAGATTAACAGGAGGCACTCAGGCAGATAAACCCAAGTGAGTAAACATTGTGAGACCAGGCCCTCCTTTTTTTTTTTTTTCATCCTGCTCCATAAATTTGCTATAGTTCTATCAGTTGTTATCCCTCCTCTCTGTTTCTTTCATTTTCATGATGGTTTCTCATTAAGGAGATTCATGGGGAAGTTGTAATTGATCAGAGCTATTAGCCACCAGAGTGTAGTCTGGTTCTAGTACAAACCGACCTGCACAATGTCCTGTCTACCTTGGGGATTTAAGCCGATTAACTCACAGCCTGGGAGGCAGAATCTAATGTCCTCGAGCACTGCACCCCCGCCACCCTTACCACTAGCAAGGGATTCAACAAACTGACACTGTAATTAGACCCAAATCCGCAGTTAACCCACCTTGAAAATAACCGCTAGTGCCTGGCTCACCGCGGCTGTGCGTTTACAGCCAGTGAACAATGCCCTGTCACTGGGAGCAGAGTGCACTCCAGTCCCTTTGCTGTCTCAGCCCTGCAGGGCTGATTACTGTGGGGGTTTCTGTTGTGTTTAGTTGCTTGGTTGGTTTTTGTACCTATTTCCAAGAATAGATCCATCTCATGGTTCGGGGACAAGTTAGTGATTGGAATGAGATCGCCTCAGAAAAATGGGCAGTTCACCGCCAGGGCTTTCAATGGCAACTCTCCTGCTTTATTATTTTTCTTTTACAATATTTAAAATTTTTATTGAATTTATCGGGGTGAAATTGGTTACCAAAGTTATATAGGATTCAAGTGTACAATTCAGGTATAAATCATCTGTATGTTGTATTGTGTGTTCATCACCCAAAGTCAAGTCTCTTTTCATAACCCCCGTACCCTCTTCTGCTTTCCCTTAAATTTCCTTTCCCTTTGGTAACCACCAAACCACCATATTGTTAAGAGTTTTTATTTTGTTTGTTTATCTTATTTGTTCATTTGTTGCTTTCAGTTTTATGACCCATCCATGAGGGAAATCATATGGTTCTTTTTTTAAAAAAATATATTTTATTGATTTTTTACAGAGAGAAAGGGAGAGGGATAGAGAGTTAGAAACATCATTTCATCTTTTCTTACGGCTGAGTAGTATGCCATTTTATATGTGTACCACATCTTCTTTATTCAATAATCTTTCAAAGGACATGGAATCGAACCTGGGACCTTTCAGTCTACAGGCCAACGCTCTATTCACTGAGCCAAACCAGTTTTGCGAAATCATATGGTTCTTGACTGTTTCCATCTGACTTGTTTTGCTTAGCATGATATTCTCAAGATCCATCCATATTGTGGCTAGGAAAGTGCCCTCAGCTGCCCATTGGCATCAATATGGGTGAGCCCACCAGGGGAAAGATGCCATACAAACCAGTATTCTCAATCATTGACCTCAGCTTTTAAAATACAGCTAACCAAGTATAAGCTGAAGACAAAGGTTAAACTAAAGATTCTTCAAGAATGATATTTTAGTTACCTAGCTGGTGTACAGCTACTGTATGGGACTTTAATTTGAAGAACTACTTTGTCTAATAGCTCCTATCATAGCAATGGCTACTTGGGCTATAATAAAGACTCTATTATACACCCCAAATAAAGAATGATATTTTAGCTGCAAACACTGTCCACAAGTGGCAGGACAAATTAATGGATATTTTGCTCCAGGGGAACCATGATAAGTAAATATTCCTTCTTGTGCTGATAAAAAAGTTAAGGTACAATCCGACTCACATCCCCTTCATCTACCCAGTGCGCCCCCCCCCCATTTTGTTTTGTTTTGTGTTTTTTTCTAAGAATGATAATATAATAGAGTAGTTAGGAGTACTGTCTTTGGAGCTAGACTACATGGCTCAAAGTCAAGGCCAATCTTCTACAAGTTACTTAACTTCTCTGAACCTCAGTTTCTCTATCTATAAAATGGTGGTGGTGATGATAATGCTACCTCTTTAAAGATTATTGAAGAGTAAACCAATTACTTTCTATAGCTTATGAGACAGTGTTTGGCATATGGTAAGGTGTGAGTAAACATAAGCTATTGTCATTCATTCAACATTGAGAGTGTTGAGTGTGCTAGATGCCAGTGATACAGGTAAGTTTTCTCCTCGGGTCAGGCGGGAAGATGGACACACAAACCAGCCATTCTGTGTCAGCCTGCTCTTCATTGAATATTTGGGAAAGGAAGGTACTACTATAGAATGCATATAATATTCTATGTATAATAAAGTATAACTGATAAGAGAGGCCATAGACATACATGAGCAGAAATGTAATTGAACAATTATTGAGATAACCTTTGTCTATTATAAATTAAGCCAAAATGTGTGATAATATAGCTGAGATTAAACACCCAGACATCATTGGACCTCTCCTCTCTCTTCTCTCTTTCCCTCTCTCTCTCTCTCTATGTTTCAGACACAACTAATATACAATTTATATTTATACAGGGAGTCCATTCATTATAGAAAAATAATACAAAAAAAATAAAGATCATTCATAATTCCACCACCAAGAAGAGCCACCATTTTTTTAGTTGTGTTTTTTTTTTTTCCAATTACTGTTATAATACAACTAGAGGTCAGGTGCACGAAATTTATGCACAGGGAGGGGAGTCCCTGAGCCCAGCCTGCACCCTCTCCATTCTGCACCCTCTCCATTCTGCTGGTTTAGGCCCGATCCCTGCCAGTTTAGGCCCGATCCCTGCTGGTTTAGGCCCAATTACAGACATCCCTCTCATAATCTGGGACCACTGGCTCCTAACCGCTCACCTTCCTGCCTGCCTGATTGCCCCTAACCACTCTGCCTGCCGGCCTGGTCGCCCCTAACTGCTCTCCCCTGCTTGCCTGGTTGCCCCTAACTGCCTCTGCCTCGGCCCCTGCCATCATGGCTTTGTCCGGAAGGATGCCCAGAAGGATGTCTGGTCTAATTATCATATTACCCTTTTATTATAGATATTATTTTAGTATAGATATTACATTAGTTTCAGGTGTACAACATAGTGATTGCATATTTAGATAACTTATGAAGTGATGACCCCAATAAGTCTAGTACCATTTGACACCATACATAGTTATTAAATATTATTGATTATATTCCCTTTACATCTCTGTGACTGTTTTTATAACTGGCAGTTTGTACATCTTAATCCCTCCCCCCTTTTCAAACTCCCCCTCAACTCTTCTCCCATCTGGCAAACGTCAATTTGCTCTATCTATGAGTTTCTGTTTTCTTTCTTTGTTTTGTTTTTTAGATTCCACATGTAAGGACAATCATATGGTATTTATCTTTCTCTTTCTGACTTATTTCACTTGCCATAATACTCTGTAGGTTCATCCATTTTGATGCAAATGGCAAATTTTCACTTTTTTATGGCCAAGTAATATTCCAGCATATATATGTACCTCTTCTTTATCCATTCATTTACTGATGGACATTTAGGTGGCTTCCATATCTTGGCTATTGTAAATAATGCTGCAATAAATATAGGGGCACATACATCTTTTCGAATTAGTGTCTTGGATTTCTTCAGATGAATACCCAAAAGTGGAATTGCTGGGTCTAAGGCAGTTCTATTTTTAATTTTTTGAGAAGTCTTCATCCTGTTGTCCACAGTGGCTGCAAGGAAGAGCCACAGTTTTGTTCAGTGTCCTGGTCTGTGTCTATGTGAATCCACTATATCTATATAAATGTCAACGTATATGTAAATATATGGTTACATATATTGGCTCATACTATACATTCTGTTCAGTAGACTTCTTTTCCTGCTCAGCAGTATATCATGTCAGTAAATATAAAAGGTGCATTATCATTTGAAATTACTCTATGGTATTCTATTTTAAGTAAATCCATAATTTATTTCCACCATCCCCTATTGCTAGAAATTTGAGGTGTAATCACATTTTTTTAAAATATATTTTATTGATTTTTTACAGAGAGGAAGGGAGAGGGGATAGAGAGTTAGAAACATCGATGAGAGAGAAACATCGATCGGCTGCCTCCTGCACACTCCCTACTGGGGATGTGCCCGCAACCAAGGTACATGCCCTTGACCAGAATCGAACCTGGGACCCCTGAGTCCCCAGGCCGACGCTCTATCCACTGAGCCAAACCAGTTAGGGCTGTAATCACATTTTTCTCTCATAAACTCTGCGATATAAATATCCTTTATGCTCAGCCTATTTGGACATGTTAGCAGAGGTTCTTACCATGGCACGGGGCAATTTTTTTTCTCAACCACAGATGTTATCACTGGTCTTGCTCTAGGGGGCTGCCTTTGTGTAGGCGATAAATAACACTTGAGGTTCTGAAAAAGTCCCAGATTGTGAACATAATAGTACCCGTTTAAAGACTTCATACCTAAATATGACTCGGCAGCA
>NW_005871048.1:3415670-3417646 GCF_000147115.1 Myotis lucifugus
TCAGACAGAGATAAGTAGTGATTCATAATTACCTCTTGCCATACCTGAGTTATTTCATTGGGTAATGTCAAGGGCCCACATAGATAAGTAAGGTGCTAAATTAGTTTTAATAAAATATATTAAGAATTCCAAAGCAAAAGAAATTGGAGGAAGTCTTAGCCACTGAGCTCAGCTTGTCTGTGAACATATGTCACTTTATTGAGAACCTACTATGTTCCAACAGAAAAAATAGTCCAGATCCGCTCCTAGACACAGTCTAAACTGCTGGAGGAGTCAGGTCGCTGCAAATTGGGCTCCACTGTTTAAGAAGTTGGATTTCTGAATGTCTTACAACTTATAACTTTCAAATATTTACTGATAGGACATCTGAACAATCCATGTTCATTTTAGAAAAAAAAAAAAACAAGAAAAATAAGCAATATCCTGATCCTCTGCAGTTTGACTGCTGAGTCACTTGGAGCAATCGGTTAACCTAACTGAGCCTCCATAAAGTTGCCATAAAAATGCCCAATTTGTACTCTTCATAGCAATACAATATTAATTAATATGAGTTTTTTTAATGTCTGAGGTAGCATTACAACACATTGCACTTGGTCATTTGGGTATTTATATTAAATTTTTTTAATGCTGTGTTTATATTCACAGACAAGTCAACTCCCCATTGTCTAATTTTAAGCATTTCTTCAGGCCCACTTTTGAGCTGAGGTTGACTTCCGCCAGCATCTCAACCCATTTGAAGGGGGATTGTTACTGGAAAGTGCTACGTTGGGCATTCCAGGTCATTTAATATTGGCTTATGGCAAACATTGGAGGAAGGGCACACACACACACACACACACACACACACACACACACACACATACCCGCCCCCGAAAACTTCCTTCTGTGCCTTTTACCTCCCATCTCTTCTGCTTGCTCCTTGAGTCTTCTGCTGGCCCTTCCATAGCTCCTTCCTCAACTTGCTCGCCCTCTTTGTGGCTCTTTTGTCTCTTCCTTCCTCCCTTGGCCCTTGAACATGACATTCCCTTCTCTCTCCAGTCAGCACCTTCCTCCCTGTTCTTTCTTGTTACGGTTTTTTCCCTCCCAGCAGTGGCTTTATGGAAATTGTTGCCCTGGCCACTTGGGGTATCTGCTCAGTAGCCCACAGTGCTCCCATTTGAGGGCCAGCCCACAGCACTGCTAGGCCTCCCCATTTGTTGGTAGGATGAGAAGGAAGACAGAGTCACAGTATCTCTCCCCACCTGCACCCCATGACCTGTGTTTGACCCCACTCCTTCTCTGGACTCCATGGCCTCTCATTATTATATGGGATAGTGCTATGAGAATGTCAGATTGTTTGGGGGCATGTTTCAACACTAATCAGAAGCCACCAGGCCTTCTCACCAGTGTACACTGACACCAATCTGTAAGCATGACTTTTCCTGGAATGGATTATGTAAAACATTTCAGCAGATATTCAGCAATTCCCCAAGTGGGAGGACAACCCTGCCCTGTAGGAATTCTCAGCTCTAGTCCTTAAACAAGCACAAAATTGTCCCCATCCTTTTGGGGGTTGGGTCAGTCAAGATGGTAGCACAATTAAGATGTCCAGGACAGTCTAGGTAGGAGGTTCAAGGTCCCAAAACATGAGGGAGGGGGCATTACTGAGTTCATGGAGTCAGGTGAGTCTCTGTGTGCGGGTGGTCCCCAAGACCACCCTCGGGCTCAGTGATTCACTGGAAGGACTCACAGGACTCAGAGAAGCTCTTATGCTCCTGATTACGGCTCATTACAGCAAAAGGATGCCCATTAAAATCAGCAGAGGGAAAAGATGCATGGGCAAAGTCTAGGAGAAACCGGGTACGAGCTCCCAGGTGTCCCCTCCCAGTAATGCCACACATTACTGTGCATTTAATTGTTTAGCAACAAATCGAGGCAACACATACAAAGCATTATCAGCCTTGGTGTCCACGGTGTTTGTTGGGGTCAGTCACATA
>NW_005871048.1:3417746-3431879 GCF_000147115.1 Myotis lucifugus
ATGAGCCCTAATGCTCCCTTGTGATCTCAGCACAAGTCAGAAGTGCCTTTTTCCAGATTCTGAAGATCAAGACAAGTTCGGAGTAGGGCATCTCCACTCCACCGGGGGTTTAACCTTGTCCTGTCTTTCTCTCCCTCTCCCTGGCAGTGGCTCAGAAACCCAGGCCCTCAGCATGAGAAGCGGACTCTGTTTGGAGACATGGTGTGCTTCTTGTTCATAACGCCCTTGGCCACCATCTCGGGCTGGCTCTGCCTGCGGGGCGCCGTGGACCACCTGCACTTTAGCAGTCGGCTGGAGGCCGTCGGACTGATTGCACTCACTGTCGCACTCTTCACTATTTACCTCTTTTGGACACTAGTAAGTATGGCCAGGCCCCGGGGACCAGGCCAGCTGCAGCTGGCAGCCCACAGCTGGCACGGCCTCCCCTCTTGTCTGGGTCACACCTCACCTGCCCGGTTCAGGCAGCTAGAGTGTGTGATTTGGTTTGTTAACTACCAGAGGGGGTGGGGGGGGGGGGGGGCGGTGAGCAGGCACACGCTGCTGAGACGAGCAGATCAAGTAAAGAAAAAGCCTCAGCTTCTGAGAGCCCATCAGTCAGAGACACACACCTGGACAGTGCTCACTCCAGCTGTCGAGGCTCCATGTGTTAGGAGGCGTTCTCCTTCCCTTGTTTATGTTGCTCACTTTTGCGGGGATCATAGTAGATGGTGAAGGATGTGCTTGGCACTGCTGCTGGGGCTGCCCGCACAGATCATGAATCCTCCTGCTGGTTACTGTCTTACACCCTGACACAGTAAAGTCCCGCTGGGCGTGGAGCTGCCCTGCGCCTGGGGATTGTTCTGTGTCGGGATATTGACTCTGCTGCCCATAAAGACACTCATTTATCTGGCTCAGAAGCTGCCACCAAAGAAAAACCATTTCCCAGTAAGTGTTCCCTCTGCATATGAGGAAGAATTTTAAAACATCTCTCTTTTTTTTTCATTCTTTAACTTATGGAGTAAGTTGGTTGCTCAGGCACCAGTTGGCAGCACCCACAAAGTACAGCATTTGATCTCTCTTCATGCTTCCCTCTGGGGCCTGCTGAGAAAACGTCACTATCTAGAATCGTTTCCGAAACTGGGCCCCTGCTTCCCTGCGTTATTCTCCTGTGCCTGCTGGTTTCTAATCTGAGCACGTCCCATTGTCATTCAATACGCATTTCCTGTCTGAAGTGTAGTTCCCATATCCCACAGCACAGCATCAGCATCAGCATGTGGGAGCTTCCATGGCTCCCATTTCCACCCAAGCCCTGCCCACCAGCGGCCATTCCTGCCACGCTGACCCAGCCCCTACTCATCTCCCCCGCCCCCCCCTCCACAAAAAAAACAGCCTCCCCTGGTGCGAGTGCTCCCCTCAGTAAGTGGGGAGCACAGCCTCCAGTCTCAGGGAGAGGGACCTGACCTGAGCCTTGGTAGACAGGGAGTGTTCTGATGCTTCAGACTTTAACTGAGTCCTCGGATTCATTTAGGCCTCTGTTCCCAGCCTAACTGAGCACCCAAACAAAGCTAGTATTGCCTTCTTTGAAAGTCTGTGCTTCCAAAGTGTATCTAATTCATTACGAATCAAGCAATGAAGCTGACTCAGAAGTCACACGGACATTGTGCTGGGAAGAGAGTTAGAAATAAGGAGTTAAATAGTCTGGCTAGCTCAGTGTAAAGTCACGTCACTGCTCTGGGCCTCAGTGTTCCCATCTGTAAAGTGGAAATGGTAGTAACACCCACCCTGCCAACTTCCCGTGGTGCTACTAGATTGAAATGGAAGTGTGCAGGGGGAAATACTTTGGAAAATAATAGTTTACCATGATTAGAGGTTTATTTGTCTACCATTTTTCTTAGACAAGTTCCTAAAATGAAGATGTAGATTTGAATACTGGCTTTCAAACCAATTGAAGCCTTTTTGAAAACCAGCTTTGTAAAGCATCCACTTACCTAACAAGGTAGAATGGGGGGCAGGGGCATGGAAGGAAGAAACAAAAGAAAGAATTATGTAGAGAAATATGGATGTGAGGATGTGACCCTGTTTGATCTCCCATTTGGATGAAAGGAAGGTTTGGGTGGGAAAGGTACCTGGAGTCGGTTCTTTCAGGAGAGAGATAATATAGTACTTCATTCCCAAGAGGCAGCATAGGAAAAAGTGCATGTGCTCAAACCCAAGATTTAGCATCCTAATAACTGTGTAACTTTAAACAAGGTACTTAACCTCTCTGATCATCCTTCCCCTTTGCAAAAAAAAAAAAAAAAGGAGGGAATGATTGATAACCCCAGGGTCAACGGGCTATTGTGAGGATTAGGTGGGATTACATGGGAACGTATATCAAAGCACCTAGCATAGGCATCCTGGTTTCCTTCCTGTGGCTTCCCTGCTCTCCCAACTCCCACCACCACCCCCAGCTCTCTGTACAATGCAAAGCAGCGGAAGGAAAAGAAAGGGTTTCTGCCCTTTGACTGTTGTGAAAAGCGTGCTCAGCAGCAGGCAGTGAGTGCAGACTCTCTCCTTCCCAGAGACATGCTGCACTGAGCTGCCCTGGCAAGAGCCGTAATTCAGAAGCTGACAGCACTTGGAAACTGCCCTCCAGCAGAAACCCATTGTAAACAAGCTGTCAAGCTTAAGGAGAAAATGCTGTGAAAATGTCTTAGATAAACAAACATGGTGTCAGTCCCACTCCTCAGAGGAGCCTTCCTGGAAGGGCCTCTCGGGCTCTGTGAAGAGGGCCGTGCATCCACGCTGAGCGCTGAGCGCCTAAACGTGCCTTTGGAGTTCCTCACCCGCTCACCTGGCCACGAAGGCCGGGCCTGGACACGGACACAAACAGGGAGTTCTGCCTTATGGAGCCGCTGTGGGAACACAGGCACCTGGGACCCAGGGGGCCAGGCCTCAGCCACCCCCATTCTGGAGCTCAGGAGAGGGGTGCCCCAACACATCTCTGGCCACGTGGTAACCTGTTGGAAGTCCAGGGACAGCCACCAAGAGCGCTAGATGAGAACTGAGTCCACACGAAGCATTAAGAAATTGTCCATAGTGGAAGTCATAGGAGGCCCGGTTCAGAGCTGCAAGAATGGAGGCACCGCCATTCAGTGACCACAGGAAGTCCTTCTAGTCACTGGGTCACTGTTGCAACCAGTGCCCAGCACAGAAACTGTGCTCTATCACAGGACAAAACGAAGGGACGATCTGAATCCTCTGGCTGACTCCCCGTCCCATGGGTTAATCATTTAAATTCTTGTTATAAAGGGGAGAGGCTCTGAGAGAATACTGTTACAAGGTTCCCTGTGGGACTGGCTTAGACACACCCCCAGCAGCCCGTGGCAGCGTGAGGGTGCTCAGTGTGGCCCTGTGCTGGGCATTTCTCCCCGGCTGGTGGACGCCCACACAGCCCTCTTCTCTTGCACGGTACAATCAGAGATCAGAGACTGGACCCCTCTCTGCAATGGCAATTCACAAAGCCCCGGCCCCATCAATAACCTCACGGTCACACCATAACCTTTGGAGAGAAAGGGCAGAAGAAGAATACATAGTGAGAAGGTTTTCCAAAGCCTACTGTGACTTAGCAGCAGCACTGGCGACAGCTGTCACCTCCCTGACTTCTCCTTGTGCCATCCATCGGATCACAACTCTGTAGAGACCTTGCCCATGACAGGAGGTGAATAAATATCCTTTGGATGAAGAAATGAATGCACTTCAAGAAACCCATCCTACAAGGAGGAGTTTTGTTAGAATAGTGGCCCTGTGCTCTTTCTTCCTCCTTAAAACCTTGGAAATTTCAGAAATTTCCATATCAACGAGGTTCCCAAGTCCCTACTGCTATAGCTTCTTTTGGTTTATGTTTATTTTCCCCTCGCTGCCTCTTTATTCCTCTAAATCACACCTCATGCTCTCCTGTTCTGTCTCATTGCGGGAGGGAGTGTCTTGGAGCGTCTAGAGATGGGAGCCCACATTCACCCAGGGCAGCTGCGCACGGCGGTCCCTTCCGCACTTGCCCAACGTCCTTTATTTTCCCTCAGACAGAGTCATCTGCTTATGATGTGCTCTTCTTATTGATTGGACTTGCCTGCAAACTGTGGTCATTGGCAGCAATTAAGATAAATTAATGCATAATAAGATCTCGCTTGTTTATCTGAACAAGTGGCCTGGTTTTTGCGCTTCCTGGCCAACGACCCGGGAGACCCACTGAGTCGTGGACACCTGTGTTCCTTGGAGCAGTGCGGCCCAGGCTGCAGGGAAGGTGCCAGAACCTGGAGATCCTGTTAAAAGGCGGGCTCTGACTCCTTAGGTCTGGGCAGAGCCCCACATTCTGACATTCTAACAAGCTCCCAGGTGATGCAGGCTGGCCCGCCACCACACTGAGAGCGTCCTGAAAGGAGACAGCCCAGCCTCCATTCCCTATACCTAAGAAGGAGTGTCACCAAGTTATCTTTTCCATACCGAACAACAACAGGCCAAGCACATTCACCTGTGTGTGAGGCACTAGGCTAAGTGCTTGTTACTTATTTTTTGTTTTGTTTTTCAGTGACAGTTGTCATGCAATATCATTAGCGTCAAGTGTACAGCGTGGTGATTAGACATTTATATAACTTATGAAGTGATCACCCTGAAAGTCTAGCACCCGCCTGACACCATGCACTGTTATTACCGTATTATTGACTGTATCCCCTACGCTGCGTGTGCTAAGTGCTTTTTATGCATCATCTCAGATGTCATTATTCACATTTGGCAAACGATGAAACTGAAACTTGAGGGTAGCAAGCAACCCTCCCAAAGTCACGGCGACACGAAGGGGAGTTTGGGGATTCAAGCCCCATGTGCCTGGCCCCGGAGCCCAAGGCCCGATTCCTACCCTGTAGAGAAGGTGCTGCCCACCTGTGCCCACAGCTTAATTCTCTGCTTACCGATGCCAAGCAGCGCGGCTCTTTAACCTCACGGATGAAAGGACTCTTGATTTGAAATTCAGCTTCCCTGTAACACTTCCAGGTTCCAGACTTATTGTAGCGCCAACGCTCTTCATTAGTACTTGTCTGTGTTCTGCCTCTTCCCTGCCCTTGGCCCTGAACAGCAGGCTGTCCAACCTGCTTCTCTTACACTCGTGAGGAGCCCAAGCAGCCTTAGGACAGAATCGATGAAAGAGAAGCAGGCTTTAAAAAGAAAAGGGAAAAACCCTGATCCGCTTTGGCATGCTCAGGGCCTTTTGGACAAAAGCACATCTGTGTGAGTTTAAAAGCTTATATTTTCATACCCAAATCTCTGGCACTCGGCCTGTGGCGTTTGCTTTCTAGCCTCAGAAACTTGATTTTCTGAGGCCGTGAATTTCATGATCCTGCCATGAAGACGAGCAAGCCCTTTCGGAGCAACGGCCTGCACTCTCCTCCACTTCTGCCAACGCTGACCTCAAACCACGGGGTCAACCCACTCTCTGACCTGCACTGTGGTCCATACAGTCCACCGCCCCAGAGGGTGGCACAGCCCATCCCTGGATAATTTGTCACTCTCAGCCCAGGGCACCTTCCTTCCCAGCACCTAGTCGTCTGCATGCACTCAGCCTGGACTCTGTCTGTACATCTTCAAAAGTACAGGTGAAACTGTGAATTTCCTGGGCAGTCCATCAATGCTTCGTGCCGGTCTTCTCCAAAACAAGCCACACATGTCATCCTCTCATCCCAGTATATTTACACGAGAAGCAAGCACTTTGGGCACACAGTTGTGTCACAATTAACTGAGTTTCCTCTTCATTCTGTCACGTAGCTATAACAGGCTTAAGCAGTTGTTGCAATTAGAAAGCATAGGATATGTATTCACTCATCCATTCACTCAGCACACTCTACTGAGCCACGTCCCAGTGCCAGACTCTGTGATAGGTGCAGGCCTTGCAGAGATGAAAACAACACAAGCCCTGCTCTCACAATGCCAGGGAGAGAGACAAGTGCTCTGATGCCCAGGGCACTCGGTGCCATGCCGAGGCAGGCACAAGGCACTGTGGCTCAAGAAGACCTGACCAGGGAGTTCAGTGCCCATGCCAAAGCGCCCCCTCCGGGAGCCATCGAATGCTGGAGCTGGAGCGATTGGGGGTCACCCATCAGGGCCACCCAGTACAGCTTTACAGGGTTCCATGGCAAGTACAAAAGATGCCCTTCCCATCACAATCAGTGTGGATGGGGTCCTTTGAGTTGTGCAGTGTCCAGCCTGCAGAAGGGCACGGGAAGCCCAGCATCCCTCCCTGAGGACCAGAAAAGCACATTGCCCGGTCCCTCAGCTGGGAAGGACTGGCACTATGCCCACTGTGCCCACTGCTTCCAGCCAACCCTCTTCATCACTGATGCTTTGAAACCTAAACACCACTATCCCCAAAATAAGCCCAAACTCAGAAGAAACCTCATTTCCTATTGGTACCCTGATTTTACCCAATATGAGAAGGAACGAAGGAAGCTGCTCTGTGAGCTGCGCCCAGGTGTTCACATGCGGGTGCTTTGCTTGGTGCCCAGTGTCCCAACACTGGGCTGCTTGCTGGAGCCGTTTCAGCCAGGTCCTCGCCCCGCTGTACCGCTGCCAGCTGTTTGCAGCTCTTTTAAGTGACATGTTTGTTTTTTGATTGATTATCAGTGTCTGCTTACCTGAAACCTTCCCTTATTTTCCTCTCCTAACCCCAGGTGTCGTTTAGGTACCACTGTCGATTGTACAACGAATGGCGTCGGACCAATCAGAGGGTGATTCTCCTCATTCCAAAGTCTGTCAACATACCTTCTAACCAGCAGTCCTTGCTGGGCCTCCATTCTGTCAAGAGGAACTCAAAAGAGACAATTGTCTGACATCTGTGTGGTTGGTTGGTTGACTGGTTGTTTGGGTTTGGAAGTGTCCGCACTGGGGCCGTGCCCTGAGCCACCCCCAAACCCTTCCGGAAGCCCGTGGGTCTAAGAACATCCAGAGCCGTGTGAGCACAGCGCCCGGAGCAACGAACTCCGCCAGGAGAAAGCGAATGCTGTTTCACTTCCAGTCACGGATGCTGCAACCATATGATATTTGCTAAGCTGCCAAACATGTTTATTTAGCAGATACTGTATGGAACTTTCCGAACACCTCTTTTAACCAATGAGGAAGGCTGTCCTGCTGAGGATGCAATTCGATTCTTCCTTTTTATTACTATTTCAAATATATAAACTTATTAAACTTAGATGATAATCAAATTGAAAAGCCAATGTTAAAACTGGTGTCTTGGTTTGGATGGGTTTTGTTGGATTCGTTTATTTGTTGCCGGTTTCTCCTGTAGATTCTTTGGGGTCATTTGATAGCTTAAGTGGTCTTTTTCATCTCTTGTATGTCCCATACTCAAGGGGACAGCATAACAACTGCAAAACAAGTCATGTTTGAAGGATGTTTTGTACTAAATTTCATGTAAGTGTTCAGACTTTAAAGGAACAAGAGGTGTGGCAGCTCTCCCCACAGTGCGCTGTTTATTTAATTCTCATTAAGGAGGAAAAAAGAAAAAATATGGTGAGAAGCACGCTCCTGTCAACTCGTTTGGTACTGACGGCTGATCGAAGCTATTTTCTAATAATAAATATCCAGTGTGTGAAAGACAAACCCCACTGATTGCAATACTTTCTGTTTTAATCATAAAACCTGTGAAGTTTCCCAAGGTAGATTTTAAGAAGGAAAAGGAAAAAGGTTGGTGTCATTTAGTGCGTGTCTCAATTCTGCATTCCCAGCGACTGGGAGGATCATTAGACATTTCTAGGAACCCTGAACCTGTTTTGCATATCAATTAGCACTCCCATTGCTTTATTGAATTTCCAGCTTGACAGGTAGATGTGGCAAAAAAAGCCTGTCCTGGCCTCTCAGACCCCTTTGTCTCAGTTCCAGAACACAGCCCCACACCGTACCTTCCCCCAACCACAGGCCAATCCTGTCGCAGATGAAATAGACTTTTTCTGAGGGCTGCGTGTCCCTCTCTTATCTACGACAGTGTCAAGGGTACAGACTGTCCCCGCGTCTGTGTGCCCCGTGAAGCCGGGAGCAGATGTGCGGTCTGAGGAAGCACCGCTCAGACTCCCGCCGCCCGCCCGCCCCCCGCCCGGAGGAGAAGGCAGAGCCCAGCTTCGGGGAATGCTTAAAATATGGATTTCTGCAACATGACCCACATTCCTAATATCACTCCAGCGGCTGCCTTACGCTCCCCGTGTGGGAGAACAGAAAGTGCGGAGGAGCAGCAGCGAGGAGGGTAACGATCTTTGTCTGCAGATTGATCGAGCTGATGCAGGTGTCGCCTTTGTCTGCAGAGCTCTCGGCGAGCAGGCTGCTGCCCGCGCTGCCCGGGGAGGGAACAGCTGTACTGCTCGCCGCTGCAAAACTCAGATGTGCTTTATGGCTTGTGACAATGGATTTCCTCCCACCACGCTGCACTTGGGCGCTTCAATTCCAGTAATATACGCCTCGGCCCTTCTGTTTCCTCGGCCCTGCTCACCCCTCTGGGCTGTCATGCGCTGCATCACCATCAACCGTTTCTTAATTGACCTTTTTAAAATGCTGGACACCACTGGCTGCACGCAGCTGTCACACACTAAATTTCCGGCGCCAGGAATCCAACTTGGTAGCGAGCTGGTGAATCGCAGCCCTGCAATATAGGTGATGAATGAGGTGCAGCCGGCCTTGGTCCCTGAGCTGTCGGGTTAACCAGTGGCACCTCTCCACTGAATGGCGCCCCCACGAGAGGACCATACCCTCTCCTCGCTGCTGCTGCCATGAATTAAGGAAGCCGCAGATTCCCAGCATCCTTCCTGTCAAGGTTGGCTGCGGAGAATCCCCGCCGTCTCGGTTCATGAGATGAGATATGATGTGAAATATCAAAGGCCGGCAGGTTCCGGCCGCTCACTGGGGCCCCTGCGCTGGGAGGGTTGACACAGTAATACTGTGCCGGTGCCACACCTTTCCCCCCATGCTTGCGTCGCTCCCCGGAAAACCAGGCAGAGTCCAAGTGGGAGGCGTAGGTGCCTGTGGGGTGGGGGGCAGCACTCCTGCGAGCTGAGCTGAGGGGGTCAGGGGGTAGCGTCAGTGCCTCCCTGCCGGGCCACCCGCCGGGAACCTCCTTTTGAGAGACTCTGACCCCCACCAGCGCCAGGGCTCACCTGGGATTCTGCAAGTTCTTGGCAGACACTTCCTCCACTCCTGGCCTTTGAACCCTGAGGCTGTCCAAGGAGGGAGAGTCTGGGAACTGCGCACATGCACAAGGCACCAGCCAGGAGGGCAGGAGGCAGTGCCGACTCCAGCGAGGCTCTACATCTGTCACCCGGACAGGCTGCCTCCGGGGGCGACCAGCAGCCCTGCTAGCCTTTACTCTGCTTTTTTTCTTTTTTTTTTTTTTGAGATCAACATGAAGCAGGGAAAGGAGTGAAGAGGGGCAGCCGGAGGATCTTGTGGTTCAATGCTTCCCTCCACCAGCTTCCTACACAGCCCTCCGTGCGTGCTCCTTGCCGCGTCCTGGCCTACCCACTTTCCTTGAGAGCATTAGGCAGAGACAAATGCGTGTCACTGTGCAGCCAGAGGGGAGACCGACAACTGAAACAAGCCTGGTGCTCTCGCCTGCCCCGGGTGTGCGCATGTGTGTTCCTGCGTGTTCTCGTCGGGGGGACAGAGAGCACGAGTACACCTGCCGCTTCCACAGCTCCTCGGAGAGTGAGCCGAAGCCCGGATGAGCTGTGAAACCCAGTGAAGGGAAAATAAACAGCATGACCTGGAAGCTGCTGCATTTGTCTTCCGTGTCCTGTCCCCCTGCCCGCGCCCTCAGTGCCCTGCACTGTCACTGTCGTCCGGGCGGCAGCCACCACATTTAATGTTCAGTGAAGGCATGTCACCTGGGGGCTTGGAGGAGCCAAAGGAGAAAATGGAGGAGAGACAGCAGCCGGGTACACGTCAGCCAGCGGCCAGCGGCAGGTCCCATTTCTCCCCAGGCCTCTTCGTTCTGCTCTTGGCACCGGCTCAGTCTGGCCCAGGCTGTCTCGGCCTCTCCTGACACTCCACACAGCCTACTGGGCACCGTGGCTCGCACAAAATCTTTGTCTTCAACCTACCCTCCCCGGGGACTGCCCCTTGGCCAGAAGGATCTAAGGAGGAAAGATCCCGAGGAAGGGAAATTGGCGCGTCCTTCCTTTCCACTTTAAGCTGGAGTGTTCCCAGGGCTACCTGAAGTTCAGCCACTCAGCCTTAGTGCTGGGTGAGACGTGTAGGCTGTGATTCTGAAGCCTTACATGGGATGGGAGGGGGGGGGCAGCAAATGGGACAGGGCTCAGGATTATTTCAGGACAAGAGGCAGGGACCAGGATGGAGCTGGCCACCCCTCCAGGCAAGCGCTGGGAGGATGCGTGGACTGTGGCGGGAGATGAGTGATGCAGAGGTTGGAATCGGAAAAATGGGCCCTCCCAATGGTGACGCCTGGGCAACTGCAAACCTTCTCCAAACGTGTCGGTTCTGCAGAACTACTCGGGCTGGGGTGTTCTGCAGTCCACCCTGTTTGGCTTTACAATGTCCTGTGTCTAGGAGCTGCCTCTGGGACACCCAGCCTTTCCCTTGGGTTTAGTTGTCATGAGTGATTCTGGCTCTTTGCCCCGTGCCACAGCGTGGGAGGAGCCGCCGCGAGTCAGACCGCGAGAGCCCGATAAGACGCCCCACCAGGGGCCAGGGCATTGTTTTTACAGAATAACAACTACGACCATGTTCTTCTGCTCTGTAGACAGAAAGCTCAGACTGGCTTTGGGGAAATTTGCAAATAACTTTGCTAATATATGTGAACTCCTACGGAGTTCAAAAAAGTCACTGGCTTTTTCTCTCATTTACCTTCCTTCTCACTGCCCCCGCCTCGTAAAAGCCAGGCCAACCACATTTCATGCCTCCACTTGAGCAGCTGGGGGGTGGGGCAGCTCCATGAAGTCACAGGACACCACTCAGAGCTTCCCCTCCACAGGCTAGTGGCCAGCCGCAACCCTGACCCCGAGTATGGAGACCCATTAGGGGCGGCTGTGGTGAGCGAGCCAAGACTCTGCCATGTGGATCTATTCTGCGGTCTCTGTGAGGGCGCAGGACTCAGTCCTGTGGGCAACATCTCACAACACGATTAGCAATCCTGGACGAGGAGGTCTGCGTGTGCGGAGACACTCCCCAAAGGCGCACTCCGATCTGGGAGGGGTGGCGCTGCCCCCTGGGGCTCACGGAACAATGGAGGGGGGGCAGTTCCGGCTGGAGCGACCTCTGGAGGCTGCAGAATCGGGGGCCTGAACCTCCTGCCTCAGAAGCCTGTGCTAGCAGGGAGGGTGAGAGGGAAGAACCTAACAGGTATCAGTTAATCTGCTTCATCCCAGGTGGGAAGGAATCAGACTCAAGCAAGGTCTGCAAAGATCAAGGGACTTTCAAACATGCGCCCTGTTTGAGGGGGTTCAGGTGGGATTTATTTTGTCTAATGCACTTGGTGAGATTGCAGTGCCGTGGACCATGCCCAAGTGCAAGACCCGGGTCCCCTCTGTGTATCTCTTACAGGTCCCTCGCTATGACGCAAAGTCTTCAGAAACTGGGCACACCTGATGGTGGTCTCTACAGGCCATTTTCCTGCTAAACAGAATCAGGTCCCCTGGAGAAATGTCCGACTCTAGGTCCGGGTCAGGAACTGTGTAAGATACATCTGGAGCACCTTGTCACGCCAGGAAGCAAGGAGACCATGTGGTGGTGTCCAGAGGACACAGGACACAACTTACAGAGAATGGGCTCCACCAGCCTAAGCTGAACTACACGAGCACCAAAAAGAGTAACGACTGCCCTGAACTGTGAGACATCAGCTGGGTTAAAATGCATGAGCTTCTAATGATTCTTTGAAAAAACACAACTCACCGGTTATCTTTGGAGCCTGCTAAGTAACCAAATCATTATTCCGATAACTGCTTTAAAAAGAGACTCGTGTGTGCACTGCATCTTGGGGTATAACTGATGAGGAGAAGTTTTCCCGAGAGGAAGTACACATGTAGAAATAATGTAGAGCCTAAATACTGCAGAATCTAAATGAAATAATCCACCTGCCAAATGATCATTAGAAGATGCTAAGACCACAGTTGATGGGGAACTTAGTAATAGGGATCAGACCCTCCACACCTCACCCTACAGATCACTCCTAACTCCACAAAAAAGGAGAAAGCTGCCACCACGCGCCTCTGTCTGTGATGCAATAGGAAGTACGCAGAGACGCCCATTAGATATTCTTGCCACAAAACGGAACCGGAACCTGGCCAAGCACTGCTGTCGAGCTATCACTTCTCAGGCACCAGTGGGATAAAGAAATAGTTCGATGACACCAACAGCAGGGCTTCTCTCCGGCAGCACCACTGCCCCTTCCGGCTGGATATCTCAGTCAGAGGACTTCGAACGTATGAGCAAGTGGAACATGTGGACCTTGTTTGGATCCTGATTCAGAAAAAGCAAATGTGAAAAAATAAAATCACGAGACTATCAGAGAAGTTTGGACAGTGGCCAACTGGCCTCAGAGCATCCAATTAAAAAAAAAACAGAACCTGCGGAGGCTGGAGGGTGCCTGGGAGGCTGTCACCAGTTAGACAGTCCTACCTTGGACATGAGGCAACCAGCCCACTGCCCTCCCGCACTGGGGAACAGAGGGGCAATGGCCACACCCTCCCCTGGGGCCTGGCTCTGCTTGTCTGCAGCCTGCAGTGCACTTGCACACACTGGCTTTGATGGGGGGCGGGGGGGGGGGCGGTGGTTTGCACTTCAGTGGTGACAGGAATTATTTCCTCAGCTTGTTCTCAGGGTCCTCTACACATGTCACAAGGTCACATCCAGGAGGCTCTGTGATGGTCCCGGGAGCTGCACATGGGCAGGCAGGTTTGCCCTCGGTGAGACTTCCCCAGCCCCGACCACAGTGGTCGAGCACCCTGGCAGGCAGGCAGAGGGGCCACTGTGAGGGCACATCCTGTGTGACCCATCCCAACACGGGACAGGAGGGCGGGCCCAGAGCATAGCAGGTATCTGCCGACCTAAGCACAGAAAAAGGAGAACGTTTCGTGAATCAAACCCCGTTGTGGTCCAAAATGAATTAAAAACATCTAGACAGAGGACCTAATCTAGAAATGCTCTCCTAGAAGAAACTCAGCAATTTAAGAAGTTATTCTGAACCAGAAATACACGCACATGCACACACATATGTGCCAGCATGCACATTAAAAAAACACACACGCACATACACATGCATGCACGCGTGCACACACACACACACACACACACACACAGCCTAAGAATCCTTCCACAGGCCAACATTTGTTTTGTTAATCTCAGTGGGTCTCCTAACGACAGCCCCATGCGGCTAAGTCCAGCACCACCCACAGGAGCGGTGCCTGGAACAGGGTACGTGTGGAGGGAGGAGAACCGGCAGCAGCTGTGAGCAGCCGTAGACCCAGGGCGATTCAGGGAAGAAGTGGCTGAATGCCCTGCTGGGTCAGGGGACTCAAGATGAGAGGACACATCTGTCTCCACAACTTCCTGGTGGCTCTTCTGAGAACAGAGGTCACAGCCCCCAGTGGGGCCCGTTGCCATACGATGCAAATCAATGAATGGGCAGCACATGTTTGCTCTCGGCTCCTTCTGTCTCTCCTTGGAACTGAGGAGGCCCTTCAAACAACAACCTTCTGGAATCCTGTCCGTTCCTGGTTCCCCCAGAGACGGTATCAGCGAGCATTGACCTGTTTCCCGTGATAACCACCCCAAGTCAGTCACCTCCGGCCAGCCGTGGCCGACCGGGTCTGCGAGAGAGAACACACTGAAAGCAGCTTGCTGAGGATGCCAGGTGCCCTGTGGTACCCACCAAGGGCCTGGTCTCATGGCTGTAACTGGGGATCCGTGTGCCAAGGATGACAAACGCACTCCAACCGCCTCCCTTTCCTTCATAATTCAGTGTTTGCCCACCTTCTCTCACTCGCTTTGGGGAAAGAGCTGCCAAAGACCCAGGTACTTCTTCCAGCCGCCTGGTGGGGAAGCATGTTGCTTTAGTATATCAGTGCCCGGGGACCCGTCAAGCCCACTGCCCAGCTGAAGGCTTGAATTATTATTTATTTCAATGAA
>NW_005871048.1:3432147-3474269 GCF_000147115.1 Myotis lucifugus
CAGCATTTGGGTCTCAGTGGAAAACTCAGAAGTGACTGCCAAGCATGTTCCAGAAACTCTCTCCGTTTCCCGTGTGTGCCCTGAGCACGTGGGGCCCCTTGACGGTCCCTGTCATCTTTGGTTTTACACTACAGGCAAAAGGCAGCAATTTGGCCAGCCTGTCACAGTGGTGCCGGGTTCACAAAGGCCGCCTTCCCCAGAGAAAGAGCTCTGACCGGGACCTGGCTCCGATGCGATGCGAGGTTGTTTGGAGCACATGGGTGCAATAAAGACTCCTTAGGGGAGGGCCAACAATCGTCTAAAATGGGAAAATCCCAGGACAGGTACCCAAGCATCCAATTGGGAAATAGCCTCCCTCCTAGAATATTCCATTTTCAAAGGAAAAAAGCAGATCTCGCTGCTCACAAACAGTGTTGCTTCGAGATGTCTCCAAGCGTGCAGATTGGGAATGGGTTTCTCTTTGGGCAGCTTTAGACGCAGAAACTCCAAATTTCCAGGTGCGTCCAGGTTCCAGTCCAAATCCCATCCCTTACAGCAGGCAGAGGCGAGTCTCAGAGGCGCAGGACCCACTCAGCCGGCTGAACTCCCTGGGAACACTCCCACCGGCCTGGGCCCTCGAGTTGAGTGCCTTTGAATTTCAGGTCCAGGACATTGGGGGGGTGGGGGGGGCAGGGGGGGGAACTAGGGAAACAGCCGGCTGCAGGCCATGGCGCCCGGGCATCACCCACGTGGATTCCTCCTGGAACCTGGTCGCTCGGCCCCCTCCCCACCACCTGTCTCCCCTGCCCCAGGAGCCTGGCGGGAGTTCAGGTGACTAGTTCAGGGCCAGCGCACACTGGCCCTTAGGACCATCTGCTGTGTCCCTTCCTGAACCGGCACAAGGTGCGGGTCCTGGTTTTCAAGAAACTCAGATAATCCTCACAGGAAGTCAAGGAACGTGAATACAATGTAATCACGCCTGTCCTGCTTGTGGGGGTCTGTGTAGCTGAGTCCTTCTAAACGAGACATGTCACCTCTGAGACTGCCTCCAACCAGACACATCTTTCCGGTTCGAGACCAGCGGTGCCTTCCGTTCAGAAGGCGGGGTCTGTGTCGGTGCAGTTATTTGATTGATGCCGCCCTGAGCTGCAGGCTCCCCCCGCTCGGGCCAGGACAGGATAGGCTTTCTCCCTCTTTTTACACTTTATCGCCAGGGCCTAGTACACAGAGCGGCCCTTAGGAAGTGCCTCATAAGTGTTTGTTGAATTGGTATTTACTCATGACACGAGTAAACGTGGCGCTTCCAGGATTCTCAATAGCTTTCCTTGTTTCACCACTCAACTGGCCAGGAGAAATATTAACTCGGACCAACACCGCTTTCACTTGGAGACTCACATCCACGCACGGCCCCCCATTCCGTACTGCAAGTCTCACCTTACCTCCCAATCCCCTAACCAAAACCTTTGAAGTAACCACCAGTTTTAAATTCCTATGGATTCAGACCTACTATGTTGGTATAATCTTTCCACGTGACCTCACTGAATCCTCCCATCCTCTCCCTGGAACAGGACTGTTAGTCTCAAGACACAGATAAGGAAGCTGGGAAGCAGGAAAGCTGGCTTTTTCAGGATCACACCACTGAGCAACGGCAACTCCGTGTCAGTACTGCTCTGACCTGGGCCTCCACTGACAGAGCAAGTTCAGCCGCAAGAACAACGCTGCTCCTCACGCTCGCAGCCTGTCTGTGGAGAAGGCCCATCCAGGCGGGAAGCACAGGTCTGGGACATGGCCCCTGACTCCCCTTGGCATGCTTTAAAGAATGCTTACTTCTCCATCATTAACAACAATGTTTTTTACCTCCTTTCTAATCAGAGCTGAATCACCAGTTCCAATAACTCCTGTTATTCACAGCCCTCCCCCACCGCCCACTAGGATAATAGGGGGGAGGGAGGGGTGTTGCACAGCCTCTGGGTCATTTTCAACAATTCCCAGATATGTTATGACCATGTCGCTTCACCGAGGCCCAACCTGCTTTCAAGTGCTTATGGGTCCTCCCCCACCTCAGTTTAGCTTACCTCATGGTGACTACCCCCCCACAGGAGACGAGATCCGAACACTTCATTTCCCCCCACCCCCACCCCCATGTCAGGGGAAGTGCACCCTGAACCGCAGCCAGCTCAGGGGAGGGCGGCCGCGGCTGCTGTCTGAGCTGTGAGCTGGCAGAGTGCAGTGCAGAGTGCAGTGCGGCGGGAGGAAGTCGGGGAGGGAGCCAGAGCCTGCTGAGGAAGCAGCCTCCCTTGTCTGCTCCCGACCGAGTCTCATCTTCAAGGGCTGAGAGGCACACACTGGCTAATCTGCAGGAAAGCACTTTCTAAACTGCGCCGTGCAAATAACACTTCTTACATCTGCCATTAATTTGAAGAACATTAGAAAGAACCAAGATGTGAAATAGGGATTTGGGGGTTATCTGACAGTTGGAATTGTTCCCATTCATCTTGACGATAACACCGCTTCACTTGTGAAGGCCGTAAATTATTTTCGGAGCGCTGCCTGGGAGGGTAGAGCAGGCCTAGGATACTGACCTGTGATCAGACTGAGTTCCCAAGAAAACGACTGGGTCTCTGATCTTGGTATTCTTGGTGCCTTGCTAGGCAGTGCCCGGCAAAACCAAATCCCTGTGAATGGTTGAAGGAACGACTGAGGGAATAAGTGACGTAACCTCCGGATTAGGGGAGGTTACGTTAGGCACCTGCCAGAGCAGGGTCACACACCCACCCGGTGTGGTTCTGAAAGCCATAAATAAGGTAACGTAACCACCCTGGGCAGAGAGCCCGGCTCTGTGAAGTCAATACCTGATCCTCTCCTTTTCGCCCTCCTTCCTCTTTTTGGATCTTTGTTGCTTTTCTTTCTTCCTTCGTGAGAGCGAAGCTGTTCCGTGTGTAAGGAAGAGACAATCTGTGGGGCCGTGTGCTCCACAGAGCGAGAGCAGCGCTGGCCCAGAACCCGCCCCAGCCAGGGCTCAGCCGGTTCCCCCAGGGCCGTGACACAGCTTCAGGCTCCTACCGGAATGTCTGGGGTGGGGTCCCCCTGAGTCAGCCCAAGCATCCCCCTCGGGTGCCCAAACCCTCCCTCCTCCACAAGGACCCCCAGGTTTGTAAGCATAAGCCCCTACTTTTCCTGATGACCCCAAGCCTGCACTTCTCAGAGGTCAGTCTGGGGTCTTGATTTCGTTCCTGACACATAATGATGAGAACTAAGCAACAGTGAATGTTCTCAGCTCTTGTTATTTCCAAGGTTCAGATTTCCTAACAATTGTTCTCTTATCAGGACAACAACTTACAGAAAAATGATCCAACCAGGCAACCGGGAACATGGATCATAGAAAAATTTGGCCCCAGAAAGCATTTAGGTTCAGTCCTTTGTTGACACCCATTGGAAGGCAGCGTAACAGAGGGGTGGGGAGCGCTGGGCCACGATCCCAGGAGGAGAAGGCACCAGATGCCGGGCTCGCAGTCAAAAAGGAGGCTGGTTAGAGGGCGGTGTGAGGGGGGGCTCCCTGGCTCAGAGGTAAAGAAGGCAGGGAGAGCCTGGCTGGTGTGGCTCAGCGGTTGAGCGTCGACCCAGGAACCAGGAACCAAGATTCTAGGTCAGGGCACACACTGAGGTTGAGGGCTCTATCCCTAGTAGAGGGTGTTCAGGAGGCAGCCAATCGATGATGTTCCCTCTCTCATTGATGTTTCTATCTCTCTATCCCTCTCCCTTCCTCTCTGTCTCAAAAATATATCTATAATAAAAGCATAATATGCTAATTAGACTAGACGTCCAGTTCCGGCAGCCAGGGGAAGGAAGGCCTACTCTTGAATTTCATGCATCAGGCCTCTAGTCAATAAATAAAAAATCAATAAAAACATATTTTAAAAGAATGCAGGGAGAAAGAGAAGGGAAAGGGGGAACAGGTGACCTGGGACGCACCGTTTGGGACACTAGATAATGAACAAGATCACTCGTGGCCACTGAGCTAGAAAGCCAGCTCGTGCCGGAGGTCAGACCTACTCAGCACGGTGAGGTTTCTCTGGTGTGGTCGCACGGTGGACACGTTAGCACCTGTGGCTTACCTGAAGCCACGGGACATGGGACTGTCCCGTTTTAAATCAAAGAAATCAACACCAATATTTGAGAAAATGGCATACCAAACACAGATAAATCTTCAGGATCCACAGACCGGGCCCATGGGAAGTAATACTCAGCCAAAGGAAGTCTGAAAACCACCGAAATGGAACAAGAGCTGCATTTCTCTGAGAGCAAACTGGGCTGGCACGGAACCGAGGACTCCGTTCAGATTGGGGGAGGAAGCGCTCGCGTAATAAATCTGGGCGAGTATGTTTTATTGTTATAAAGTAATTAAGGTCCTGAACAGGCTGTCTCCTTACATTGAAAGGTGCATTTTGTCTCTGGAGAAATGTCAGCAGAAAACAGGATTTACTGTGCTGTTAAAAGTGAGGGAAAACACATTATTGGGAACGTGAGGGGCAGGAGTAGGAAGTGAGTGATGTCACACACTGGGCCTGATGCATGTCTCCGGGGCAAACTGGCGCCCGTCCATCTCCTGTTATTCCCTGCCCTCACTCTGACCCTCCAAACAGCCAAGGAGCACCCACTCCCAGAATTGTTCCCTATTAATTCTTCCCACTCAACACTGTTCATATGCAGCTTCCTCTCCAACAACTTGAAATACTTCTGTGAGTTTTGCCTAAATATTTTTCCTCATTCCCATCGATTTGGCTCCGAATGTCCCTTTAGTAAGGCAGGCAAATGGCAGAAACACAGAATCCTAAGTATTGCCTCATTTGGTGCCTGTTTTTGTTTTATTGGGGGGTTAGGGGAAGGATAGGAGGGGAGAGAAAAAGTCAGTCCCCATTTCAGAATCCTGGGTTTTGCCAAGTAAATGTCACTTTTACCAGAACCTTATTTCAGGGGCTCAAGTTTGAACCTTAACATCCTCCTCTGACGGTACCTCCCAAAATTCTTATCCAAGGTGCCACTGCTTCGTGCAATAGAACCAAAGAGAGAAGATCTGCATTTTGTTTAGAAGCCAACGATCCAGAAGCATGGATACTGAAAGATTCTTCTTAATTTCTCATTTTGTTTCTAACGTGTATTGTGGCCAGGAAAAGAAGAGGCATTCAAATAAATTCCTTTGTAGATTTAAGATATGATGAAAGGGATGGTGAGTAAGAGAGAAACCAAGAGGAACTGACTTAGGGTAATCACATCTCTTACAAATAAATATATCCATAGATGCAAATAAATGTGTACACACATGCATTTATATATGATGACAGACTAAACTGACAAGGAAAACCCTTCCCTCCTTCCACTATTCAGCTGGTAAAATGTACATTCCTGTTGTAATACAGAGCCCAGCTTAAGAGAATGAGACGTGTCCATAAAGGAACAAAGAACTGAACTCACAGTCTGAAATGTAAGCGTTAGGGGCTGGGAGTAGGGACAGGAACGTGGCCTTGCGTGCGGGCGCAGGAGACCACCTAGAGCGGGACTGCTGCACCAATAAGGGCAGAGAACACCCAGGCACAGTGTCACAGTGGGTTTCACTATCACAAGGCGAGAAAACAACAGGAAAGGCCGAACCACTGCTATCACTGTGGAGCTGGCCTGGAAACCCACCGACACCCTGGGGCACAGAAGCAACCCTTGCTACAGACGAGGTCACAAGGCTACACACCCCACCAGGAAGCAAACCACCATGGGAGGCGGGGCAGTCAGTAGAGGCAGCTAACAGAAAAATTAGCATCTTAAGAACTCAAGAGTCCTAGCTGGTTTGGCTCAGTGGATAGAGCGTTGGCCTGCAGACTCAAGGGTCCCAGGTTCCATTCTGGTCAAGCACATGCCTGGGTTTGTGGGCTCGATCCCCAGTAGG
This sequence comes from Myotis lucifugus, assembly GCF_000147115.1. Lineage (NCBI taxonomy): Eukaryota > Metazoa > Chordata > Mammalia > Chiroptera > Vespertilionidae > Myotis > Myotis lucifugus. The sequence continues at coordinate 3,438,065 of NW_005871048.1, forward strand.
GGGCGTGCTGGAGGCAGCGGATCAATGATTCTCTCTCATCATCGATGTTTCTATGTCTCTCTCCCTTTCCCTTCCTCTCTGAAATAAGTTTAAAAAAGAATAGGCAAGTTTTGAAAAAGAATCAAAGGAAACTTCAGAAATGAAAAGTATAGTCAATGAAATTAGAAACTCGATAGGCATGCCCTGACTGGTTTGGCTCAGTGGATAGAGCGTCGGCTTCGGACTGAAGGGTCCCAGGTTCGATTCCGGTCAAGGGCATGTACCTTGGTTGTGGGCACATCCCCAGTGGGGGATGTGCAGGAGGCAGCTGATCGGTGTTTCTCCTTCATCGATGTTTCTAACTCTTTATCCCTCCCCTTCCTCTCTGTAAAAAATCAATAAAATAAATTAAAAAAAAAAAAAAGAAACTCAATAGGCAAACAGATTACAGAGCTCAGAACAGAATCTGTGCGATGAACCCAAGGCAGTTACTGAGAATGCAGCACAAAGAATCCTAAACCATATGAAAGAGGATGGGCTCAAAGTAGTCGAAGAGAAATCCCAGAGGGAAGAACAGTGAATGGAGACGAAGTAATATTAGTCAACAACATAAGAACATCCAAATTTTTTTTTTAGTGAAGAAAAGCGAGAGCCAAGCAAGAGGAATAAAAACAAATCTGAGTAAAAACAGTGGTGAAACAACAATAATCGGAGACAAAATGCAAAAATGGGGTGGGAAGTCATGCTTGTTATAAAATAGTTCACTAACCCAGCAATGCAGTTTTCTATGCTGTGTTTGCTCGTAACTCTGTTGATAGGGAGACACATGTAACGCACAGAGGCAGTGGCTCTGACCCGCAACGTTCTGTGGGGAGAGCCGCGGTGCCGCTCGCTTTCAGAGACGTCCTTTTAGTCTCATCTGTCCATCTGAATCGTCTCAACAATCTACTGCCCACACATCCAAGGGCCCAAAACGGATCCTGGATTTTTTACTCAAAATTTCACTAGTCTTTACTACTCTTCGGTATCACAGCTGCCAATTTTTCTTAATTCTTCACTAATGAAAGTGTCATGGTTTTTCTAAAACATAATTTACCAACGATCAACGTAGAGCAAATTCTGATGACAAGAACCCCATCTTGTGGCAAAATGTTTCGCAGGGAAGCCTGGCCCCACACCACGCTGCCATTCTCGCTGTGAAGATGAATCTGTGTGAGAAGTTATCGTTTTATCTGCTTCACCGACGGAATTTCTAACCCAGCATTTATCTGAGTCTGTGAGGGCACCAGAGGATGCAGTAAATCTGCAGAGCACAGTGATTCTGGGACTCTGAGTTATTTTCAAGTGAAAGCTGGTAGTCTGTGTGCAGCTTACCGCAGGAATATTTTAAGAGAAAAGCAAACATTGACTCTGGCTTAGCTCCTGAAATGTTATCATCTGTTAGGTATGGTTCAGATACTCCACATTCAACAAGATGAACTCACTTAGCTAAAGCAATCACACGACAAAATTTCCCCAAACCCGTAACAAACGACACCCCAATTACCATGACACCTGACAAAGGTACCCCCGCCACAGCACACGCCTACCCGTATTTCATCACTCATACCTTACCCCTCTAAACGATGGCTTTTAAGCAATATCTTTGTGCCATTTTAAAAGGCAGTAAAACAAGGTTCTAGAATATAATCTCCATCTTTTTTTCCTTTACCTCTTCCTTCCTCTCTCTTAAATCAATTTAAAATAAAATAAAAATAAATGTCTTCCTCAAGACTTCTCCCACTGTCCGACCTATGTTCCCATTTAAGTCTTATTATGAAATAAGCTAAAAAGCATAAAGCACTGAGCACAAGTTAAAAAAGACAGTAGATTAATATTAAAACAGCCTTTTATTTGTTAATGTCACATAAGAAATTTAAGCAAGTTACACTATCTTAAAAAAACACAGCTAACGCGTTTTAAGAGAAACCCTCCCTCCCCCTCCCCTCCCTCCCCCCATACCCCTGGTGAATTATGAATCTAAGAGAAGAAGTAACCATAAAACAAAGTTTCGTGGAATCCTTCATCCAGGGTGCTTACATGATTAGGTTAATATTGCCATCTTACAAAATTTCTCTTTTCTATTAAAAAAAAAAAGTTGTAGCCATGATTGTTTATTACAAAAAAATTCAGTACAAAATTTCGATATATTGAAAAACGCTTTTCCCCTCCCTCACAGCACCGTTATATGTAGCAGAGAATAATCAAGAGCAGATTGCTAATCTATATGGAGCAATCTTCAAATTATGCCCAAACACACAGTGGTTTAATGACCCTCCCTCCCCTTCTCTTCTCATAAGAACTTAAAAAAAACAAAACACATACAAAAAATGTCAAAAAATTTGAGGGACCCTTTCCAAACAGTACAGTGAGTTCAGTGTCAATAATTCACATCTTGCAACAAAGTGTATGGATATGACTTCTTTTACAAAACTTTCAGTGTCAAAAAAGGAAATTAAGGCCATCATTTCGCAGCTTAAAAATTCACATAAAGGAAATATAAAAATATTCTGTGCTTCTGAGAAGGCTCTGCACTGTATGTAGGTGAGGATTACCGTCCTTCTTCACTTTGAGGAAGACAGTCGACTTGAGAAGTTCACATAATTGCACAGCTTCTATTGGTTGCTCGAGGGGCTCCCTGATGAGGAAAAGAGAAAGAGAAATTCGTGCTAAGAAAGTGGATCACAGTATTTTAACGAGAGATGCTACAAATCCGTATCTTCAAGTGGACCCTCATCATTTCTCACTTATCCTTTTTCATCCGTCCCTTAAGGAATTCTTCCCCAGAAAACTCTAACAAATTCCAGCACCGTGATTCTCAACTCCGGTTACACTGAGGAGCTTAAAGAAAATAAATTCTGATCTAAGTCCCTAGATCAATTAAATGAGAATCTATTTATATAAAATGGTAAAGTTCCTAAGGGATTCTAATATGCAACCAAAGCTGAAAACCTCTGTCCACTAACTTCCTTTTATAACTTAGGAAAGAGATTGATGGACTCCATTCTGAACGACCACATCAGAGAACAACACGCCGGCTGGCTCCTCAACATCCCCGTCCCGAAGCATTTGCATTGGGTCCATCTTCAAATGTGAAAGTCATAGAAAAACTTCCCGTCAGCCTGCAAGGCCACTGAATTCGTTCACCACTGTGAAGTCCAACTAGCTGATCTGTCCTTCCATCTCCCGTCTTCTGAACCTTGATATTATTTTCTCTGATCACAAAAGCTAAACACCTCACACATCTTTAACTTCTATGTTCCTTCTCTCACCCTCAAGTTCAGCCACTGAGCTTAATGAATCTGCATTTTAATAGTTCCTCAGGGCCCTGGCCGGGTAGCTCGGTTGGTTAGAGCGTCATCCCAATACACCAAGGTCAGGGCACAAACAACAATCAACCACTGAATGGAATGCATAAGTAAGTGGAACAACAAATCAATGTTTCTCTCCCTCTCTCTCTCTATTCCTCTCTCTCTCTCCCAACCCCTTCCTCTCTCTCTCTCTAAATGAATTTAAAAAAAAATAGAAGGAACAGTCCCTCTGTACCTCTGCAATCTCCCTTGTAGTCAATGCCTCTGACATTGTTTCAGTTTCCCCTCTGCTTCACAATGTGCAGCTACTACTTGCCTGGGTGTTCTACCACCTTCAACCTTGCCTCTCTCTCACGCACGCCCTGCAATACAACTGGATGCACAGATACACCTCGTGTGTGAGTCTTGGCATGCCCCCTGGTGAACTAAAGATCACCACAAACTCCCTGCCGCGCCTCCCCTAAGGAAAGAGTGGAGATGTTGGCCCTCACCTGGAGCCGGCCTTACAACTGCTTTGGCCGGGAGAATACCTGGGCCTAGCCTGTAAGGGATCCGGCGCTCTTTGTTTTCACCCTCTTGGAGGGTGCTGCCAAGTTGTAGAGCTGGGGCTGAACTACTGAACGATGAGCAGCCACATGGAAAGAGATGTGAGGGACATTCCAGCCCCAGCCAAGCTCCCAGCAACTGCTTGATTAACTCAATCTCCATCACGGGGAGCAAGATAACCTCCCACCTGAGCCCAGTCAAACCACAGAATCATGGGAAGGAAAAAACCATTGTTTTAAGCCACTAAGTTTTGGGGTGGTTTGTCAATGTAACAAGAAATAATTCAAACACCCTCAGAACACGATCGTCTGCCTCTCCTGCCCCAACAATTGCCCGTCCCTCCAAACACTGGGCAAGCAGGTTTCCCCGAGATCTCAGCTACTCCGGGGCCCTGAGAGCTCTCTCCAGCGGCTGGCTGACTACCACTCCCGCTGAGCCACCAGTCTCGCCCCTTCAGATACCTGGCATCGTTATTTTACTCCCAGTCATTGCAACGTTTCATTAAGGGCGGGAAATGGATCCCGAGCTTGTTTCTTAGTGAAGCCAAGTCTAAAGTATCTCTTCTTCAAGAGTCCCTGAAATGTATGAAGTATCCAGGCCAAAAGTTCATGCTACCTCATATAACCCACCTCCAGTGGTTCTCCACCATGGGGACTACACACGTAAGGTAATGTTCGTTTGGAGTAGGATTGGGACTCATAAAGCAAAACGAACAGATTTATAAATCTGGAGACAGTCTTATGAAAAGAGCAGTTTTGATGAATGACCAGACTCAAACAGCTTGAGAATATAAACTGAAGGCTCGTTAGTTATTAGTAATTCCAATTTAATTAAAATCAAATTTGGAGCTTCTTTAAGGGCTCTCAAAAGCCCAAGCACCAGCTAAAACCTATCTTGCAATTAGATGATTAGGAACTTAATATAGCAACGAGTTTGTTTCGTTCTGAAGCTGAATATTGCTCTTTGTTATTTTTTTAAGTTTACATGCAGATGCTTACTCTAATTTAGTGGTGTACACTTCTCAATCACAGAACCCTTAGGTAAATAATTTTGAGCATGCATTCTAATTACATATGCTTATTTATAAGTGTCACACATGTCCTACCGTATTATGTACATTAAAAAAAGGACAAAACTGAAATTGGATATAATGAGAAAATGTTTTACAAAGGCACGCCAACACTTGTTGCAGTTCCCTGATGTACTCTCCTGAGGATCTCCTCAGGAAAAGCAGCCCCCATTGTATATCACTGTTCTGGCTCATCAGGCACAAGGGAAAACCCAAACTCCACTACTGGTTTCGGTTTTCATGTGATTCCATTCATAAAATTTAAAACAAATATATTGAAGTAATACCTGCTGGTGGAAAAGTTCTTCCTCGATCGCCACTTCAGCTCCTTCCTCCTCCTCCTCTTCCTCTTCAGGTATGGTTGTTTTAAAGACTGTACTTCTTTGAGCAACCTCCTAAAAGCAAGAGTAGTTTGATTTTAAGTTGAAACCACACGTAAGTGTAAGAAATAGCATTCCTACATCAGGGACTTTGTTTAAAGTGGCTCATCAGTAGCTTTAGCTACTGAACAGGAATTTTTGCATAATTAGAAGCAGTTCTTAGATCTTCAATATTCCCTGCAGAGAAGCTTCTGGTATCCAATTTGAAATGCTTGCTGAGAAGGTCCCACTGCTTCGTATCCCATTCTGTTACTCCAAATTCTGTAAATGATTTGGCAGATTGAATTCTTACAACCCTCCACGTGAATGCAGAGTAAGGCTCTCACTTGGCTCCAGCAAAAAGAAGGTGCTAAATAAATGCTGAATCAAATGAAGTTGGAGCCCTGGCTGGTGTGGCTCAGTTGGTTGGGCATTGTCCTGTGCACCTAAAGGTTGTGGGCTCCATCCCCAGTAGGGGAGTGTGTAGGAGGCAGCCAATGGATGTTTCACTCTCACATCAATGTTTCTCTCCAACCCCACCCCGACCTTCCTCTCACTCTATAAATCAATTTTTAAAAAATAAATATTTTTTTTAATGAAGTTGGAGGCCAGCTGCTGTGACCTCAGGGGCCAAGGCAGCAACAGGACTCCCTGATGAGTGAGAAGAAAAGGACGAGCTCCTTTCATTCCTTCAGCAACTGGCTCCTCTTGAATGACATGGAATCAAGACCAATGAGCACTGTTTACTAATAATAACACTAGCAAAGTGCCAGTGTATTCCACACGTAAAATGGACCACCCGTCATTCACCGTCCGTGGGACAGAAGTAGCCATCCCATTTCCTACTGCCTTTCCTGTAGGGACTGCTGACTCGCAGACACAGCAGTGATTCCATTTAAGCTCCAGGCTGGCAGGGGGAGTGAGTGCCCGGGAGGCTCGGAGCACCTAATTTACGCTGTCCCGTGTCCTGGCGTCACTCAAGCACGATAACGCCTTTACAGGAAGAGGAAGGCGCTAACATGATGTCAGCGAAAGCTTATCTGAAATTTAACACAGACCAGCTAGTTTAAAGTGGCAGAGGAAGAAAGCCACAGTGTCATAGCAATGAGCTTCCACGTTAAATACATCCAAGGATACAGTGTGTGAGTGAAGTGAGGAAGATGGTAGCATTTTGTAGGAATTTTGATAACTGGCAGGGCCAGGAAAGATGGGCCATTTTGAGTCTCTCAATTAGCCGGAAACTTCGATTCTGTGAGATTGGTCTATGTCTACACAGACAAGGAGCCGTTTCACAAGTATCTGCCTGCTTTAACCAAAGTATAATTTAGATCAATTACATTTCTTGGAGCTGAGCTATCATTTGGGAGATTGTGGCATACATACAAAACAGAAAAGATTCTCAAAAAGCTTTTGAAGTACCCAGCTTTCCTCAACTCATCTTAAAATAAGGAAGGACTTTTTCAAAATCTGTTGCAGATTCTTCACATTCTAGCTTCTGGCGGCTGAGCTATATAGCATTTACTGTTTTCCGGGATATAACTACTCATTTGTTATCCGAGGAGCCGATGGTTAAGTTATATCTCTGTATACGGAAGTAATCATTTGCAGAGATAAATTTCGGTTGTGCCTATATTCTGCTAGGTACAGAGAGACTGCTTTATTTTTTATTTCCCTCATACAAAGACATTTTATTTTCTATGTTTTTAATCATCCAACACTCCCTCCCTCAATTCTCAGTCAGAGCCCCAGTTTCACTGGACACCCCTCTCTCCCACGGAGTGTGACCCCGTCGTGGAGGGGGAGGGAGGCTCAAGCTCCAGCTCTGTCCTCCTGGCCCCAGAACTGGGTTAGAGGCGGGCACGTGAGCCAAGCTGGCACAGTAAGACACGGGAAGCCGCTCTTTCCTATACCAAGCCAGCTCCAGGGGCGGCCGGCAGCCACCCGGAATCCACGAGGGAGACAACGCGGGAAGCAGAGACAACAGGGGGACCCATGGGTCCAGCCCACTATCTCTGGAGTTTGGGTTTTGTGAGCCCACGCATCCCCCTTCTTTGAAAGCCAGTGTAATTGGGTTTTCTGACATTCTCAGTGACTCAGCAAGAAGAAAACAGGCACAGAAAATGAAACTGACTTGAGCCAATTACCTTCAAGGTTACAGAAAAGTGGTCTTTATGGTGATGAATACAGATCGTTGCAAACAGATCTGGGACCTGCTACTAAACATAGTCTTGTGCAGAATTAAATAGCTGACAAAGTCCTCGTGGCAGTCACAGAAATCAGTAACTACGTTGTGATACCGCCCTTGCTGCTGACAGAAGTCACTAATAGGGCCTAGCAAGCAGGAAGCAATCGTTTGTTAAAAAAAAAATAGACAAACCAACCAACGGATCTGACAGTCAGTGGTCTAATTATGAAGGGAAACCCGAGCTTCTGTTCGCTTCATGGAAACGTCACTGAGGATTCCATCTCAAGACCTCTCCCAGGCTCCGGCACCTGCTTTATGCACGTCCTCGGATCTCTGGTGTGGGTTCTGAACCTGCTGCATCCCAAATATCCTCCTATTAAGATTACTTCTAACTTGGAACACATTTTCACACAGAAAAGAACGCTATGGGTGGCAACTAGATTCCACGGCTCACACGAGCCGATTTCATCTGCCTTATAATAGTGCTTTTCAGTCTGAGCGAACCACCGCTCCTACATGTTTTGAAAGAGACGTGTACTCTGCCCATTTCAGGGACAAAGAAACCACCAGCCCAGGAGCTACAGAAATCCGAGCACTGAGGCGGCAGCGGCAGCGACCGCTGGGAAGGACTCCAAAGTGCTGCAGGCAGCAAGCCAGGGCTGCCGCGCGGAGAACAGGAGGGAGACCCGCACCTGGAAGCCTGTGAATTACTGAGGGCACTCCCCTACCCAGAGAACCCAGCAGGCATTTGGAGGTGAGTTTCCCAGATGCACCCCCAAAATTAACACAACTGAGGTCTACAGACAAGACAGATGCCTTCCATTCCCAGCCTCGGCCTGAGGCGAGGGCACTCCCCATCCTGCAGCGGGTTCCTTGCGTGGAGCAGTCTAGTCATCAGCGCGCTCACAGTGAAGGAGGATGGGAAGGGGGCCGGCACAGACCTTCCTATGCAAATGCCTCGGCCCCGTGACAGCGCTGTTAATCATTTTATTTCTCTGAACTTAAGTGAAGGTCCATGTTGGAGTTTTATAAAAATGTATCCAGGAAATTCTTACTGAGTGCCTATTATGTGCCAGGCACAATGCCAGGGAAAAATGAGAATAGGTCCTTGCCCTCAGTGTACTTACTACTCTAGTGAGGGGCCCATCTGGCCAGCGCAGGCCAGGGCACGAGGCCTGCACCTGGCCCTTGAGGAGAGAAGCAGCCCCTGGGACACTGGGATTTGCCTGAGACCACTCCCTCCCACAGACACATGCACTCATGGGTGTGTGTGTGTGTGTGTGTGTGTGTGTGTGTGTGTGGTGGGGGCACCGGGTGACTTTACCTGACATTTGGTGACTTTACCTGACATTTGGGGATGGGTAAGGCGCTTTGACAAGAATTCTAGGACTGACAGCAGATCTTCAAACTCCACACACACTGACAGCTAGTGACAAGGTTGGTAACATTAATGTTCACTAGAGGCCAGATGCTGTTCCAAGCACCTCCCAGAATTGTCTCATTTCTGCTGCTCTCATTGTATTAATGTTAGCTCACTTATATTGCCTTATCTCCATTTTAGAGAAAACTAAGCAAGTGAAGGAAGCTGCCAATGGCACACAGCCATGTGCGTGGAGACAGCGGCTTGGCCAGGCTCACTGAGCCTCTGCTGTCACCAGTCAGGGCTCTGACACTCATACTGCGTCCCCACGTCTGAAGTCAGCGTCTCCTTGAATTACATGGCAGCCCTGGTCTGATTTAAGCAACAGTCACTTTTTGATTTCTGCAAAGAAATGACACTTGCGTGATGAACTTTGAAGTGGACATGGTAGTGGTGCTGATAAAATGAATGGCCATACCTCTCCCTGAGAATTTCTCAGGATGACCTTCACGTCTTCGCCAGTTCCCCAGGAGTTCTGGTTCTTCCAGATGAGGTCGGTGGGAGGACTGGCTGTGACACCCGCGTTTGCAGCCCAGATCTGGAAACAAAACCAGGACATCAGTCTACTCAGAACCCATATCCGCATGCCAATGACAGCAACATTATGAGGAGAGTTGAACACCCAGTAGGGCTGATTCTAAAGGCCTTGGACCTGTGCCCTAGCCCCAGACCTGCTGTATTAACTGGAGAACCCGCAGAACTTATCTGGGCTTCAGCTACCTCGTCTGATAAATGAAAATGATGTCACAGGGCTCGGAAGTCAAGTTGCCTACATGCATATGCTAGCTCCTCTGCATGTCAGCTACCCTCGAGAAAGGGACCTTACTTTTGTCATCCATAAAATGGGTGACAAAATGGTACCTAGAAGATGGAAATTTTTGTCCAGAACAAGCCATTACCCACCCACACGGAGTGGCTGGCTTGCTCAGTGAATCTGAGCTCTCACTGTCAGCATTCTCTTAGCTCTGTGAGCTCATGTGAAGGGAGCCTTCTGACCCCTCCCACAGGACTGTCCTCCAGCTGCCTGCAGCAGGAGTCAAGGAGAGGACTAACTGCTCTCAGACCTTCTGGGGGAGATGGCCTATCGAGAATGCTCGTGGAAAGTGGTATGTCTCCCACCAGGAACTGTGTGAAATGGAACTCCAAACAGATACAGGAATGTGACTGCTATTGAAACAGGCAAAACAAAGAAAACAATCACATTCCCCTTTCATCAGCATGAAAATTCTGCCATATTTTTAATGTACTTATTGGCAGAAGAATATGGGTAAAGTGGAGAAAACTTTAGAGTAGAAAACGTAGGTGTGAATCCCAGACACGTCACTACACCTCTACACCTCAGTGTCCTCACCTGTAGGGCCATGATGCCCTGTCCTGATCGTCCTAAAAACCACATGAAAATAGGAAAGTTCTCTACCAGTAACTTGTTTTACAACACAAAGGGCTATCTGATGGCAGAAGACTGGAGATGGTCTAGGCCAGTATACTTTCAAAGGTGGAAAAAAATCTATGAATTGCTGATGAGGAGCCCTTCCTCTTTAGATCCCACTTGCAGCTCCCAGGTCTTCCATGGGCATTACACATGGAAAGGGCCAGGGGGCATGTCCTGGGAGAAAACTGGAAAAGGAATGCATCTGGGCAGACTTTCAGATTATGTGGAATGATAGTGTTTTCCTAATTGCGAGCAATACTTTTCACTAGTCCACATGGAATCGCATGGTTGGTTGCGTGTTAATAATAATCATAAAATATCAGCAATCTTACTGGGTAATTTATCCTAAAAGTAATAAATATGTCCTCGAGCCGAGTTACGCAATATGGTAGCCACATGTGGCTGTGAGCTCTAGAAGTGTGGCTGGTCCAAATTGAGATATGCAGGAAGGACATCAGTTGGAAGACTTGGTTCGAAAAAGTAAAATATCTGACATAATTTTTTATATTGATCCCATGTTGAAATGGTAATATTTTGCATATATCGGGTTAAATAAAATGTAGTGCTAAAATTAATTTCGCATCTCCTGTGTAGTTCTCTTATTTCTGTTCTAGAGTTTTAAATTCATCTTTGCTATCGCCTAGTACAATTTTATAGATTAATCACGTATCATGACCATGTTCCAAAGAGCTTCTTCTCACGTTTCATGCTACCGACTAGAGAAAAAAATGTATTCCAGTATTTTATAGGACAACTGGCTACTCCCCTAGTCCTACAGAATATGTATCTGTTTAGTCCTGCAGAACTATATGCAGTGGAAATGCAGTGATTGGCATAATGGCTTCACATTACTTTAAAGAAATAGAGAGCACACTCAAATCTGAATCTTATGAATTAAAATGTTAGATGCTTTCCACCACATTATGCAGCTTCCATAAGACAAATAATAAAAAACTGAGCAATTTTCTCACTATAGTAATTACTACAGGGAGGAAAGGATAATATAGTTAGGGTATTTGTTCCCATTTTTACCCATGATTATAAAATTAGCATCTGATATTTTCACAATGTGGCATCACGCTCTATGAATACACTTTTAAAAGAGAAGTTCTAACCTCTTGAGCCTTTGATCTTAGACACTAAGGTTTATATCCATCAAAATTTAAAACATGTTTAATATTTTTTAAAAGAATTGATAAAAAGAGCCATCTTTACATTCTTTAGGATGAAAATAGTAACTTCTTAAAGATCTCTATCAAAGCTAACACATTGTTTGCTAAAGCTACTTACTAAGCTAGAGCAAAGGAACCTTGTGCTTGACCAATGAAAATTCTCTAAAAATGAGCAAATGATATTTAGTAACTAGTGAAGATGTGAAGATGCAGTGTTTCAAACACAGCAATAGAGAACCATTTAGAATTCAAAACAGAATCAGAATGGCACAGAGCCTTTGATATTATGTAAAAGCCACGTGTAACTTTTTTTGGTAAAATACTATGTTTAAAGGAGTGGCTCTTGAAGAGCCTATCACCTAATGACTTCTGTTGAGAACGTAAGTAGTCCCTATCTCAGCCCTAGAGATGGTGGCTAAGGTGCGTGGGGCCTGGACACTAAACACTGCCCGGATTCTGATGCTCATCTGAGACTAAAGGCTGTCGCTGTAAGGCAGGTCCCAGCATAATAAATAGATGGTCTTCCTAACGGTTCTCTATGCCAAGCAGTATCTCCTCAAGTGCCCTGGGCTACAATTGTCAGCCAGGGGACAGCTGTTTTACATCTACTCATGTAGACAAAATAGAAAGACTTCATAGGTCAATTCTTTCACTTCTAATAGACAACTGCAGCTCTCAATAACACAGAACTTTTAAACTCTTTAACAGCATGTGTGATTTCCTAATAACGTAAAAATGTTTTAATGCCCGTTTCTAAAATGCTTCTCTTTAAGCCAATCATTTTCCTGAATTACTTTTTTAGGTAAGACAATGAAGTTAACTGATGACTAAAATCACTTACTGTAACAGTCTGCCCTGCCTTCAGCACATATCTTGAGGTATATTTGTAACTGACTGATGTGTCTCCAATTTTTCTGATCATCTCCCAGCCTCCCATTGGTTGATCCTATTCAGAGAAGAAAATAAAACAAGGTCACTTCAAATGCACAGAGAGTCATGGAATAATCAAACCAATGAGTCTATATAGGAAGTTAATCTAGCTTTATGGCTGACTCCCATGATTCATATTTTCCTATTATAAAAAGAAAATATGGTGCCCTGGCCAGTGTGGCTCACTTGGTTGGAGCATCGTCCCATACACCGAAAGGTTTTAGGTTCAATCCCCGGTCAGGGCACATACCCAGGTTTTGGGTTCCATGCCCAGTAGGGGCACAATCAGGAGGCAACCAATTGATGTTTCACTCTCACGTCGACGTTTCTCTCTCTCTCTCCCTCTCCTTCTCCCTCTGTCTCCCTCTCTCACCTTCTCTCTCCCTCCCTCTAAAATAAAGAGATAAAAAAAGAAAAGAAAATATGGCTTCGTCATTCATCAGAACAGCAACTTCAACAACGCTGCAGATTAAATGTGAGCAGAAGTGGTCCAGATGCATTAGCATTCGTTCACTCATTCATTTAGAGAGCAAATATCTAAGTCTGGCTCGTATTTCCTTCTTTTCATGAAGTTAATGGCTGTGAAAGAATGCCCTCCATTTACACCCACACTCCAAGTTTTTCAGAAATCTCGCAAGGGTAGGGAGTAATGATAATCCATCCTTGGGAAGGGCACTGTGACAAAATGACAAGGAGTGAACAAAAGCCCTGGCTCTTCTGTAAAGAAGGGCTAATGAAGAAAATCTTCAAACCACCTAGCGCACCAACTCCTCTCCCCCCTCCTGGTTTCATTTATACTTTCTTCATGAATGTAGGTGAAGACCACTAAACCCAAGTAAAGGCTGAGGAGCTATTACAATTGTAAGATAGCCCACCAACCAGCAAAGTCTTGCTGGGGGAACAGAGGGGGCGTTGTTTTTTACCTGCTCGGAAGTGTTCTTCAAGCGGATAAATTTCCCGTCAACATCTATCTCTTCGATACAGATGTTTCCGGTGGCTGAGGCGGAATGAGAGATGCTAACACTGCTGCTTGCCTCGGATTCTTCCACGTCCACTCTCTTCCGTTTCCCTCTAGTTGTGCGCACGCTGCGACTTGAGGATGCTCGTGAGACTGTCACGCGGGAAGAAGGGCTCGGCGAGAGCTTCAATCTATACAGGAAAACAATGCTCCGCTTATGAAACACACTTCCCCTCCTGCCTTAGAAATGGATATCGAAGCCCTGCAGGTGCATTTCTAGAGCAAACCATGACTGGCGATCTGTGAGACCAAGCCGGTGCACATCCTAACTAAGATGAACTTCTCTGCGCTAGGATCTCCACCATCATTTTTCTTTAGAGTAACAGTAATTTGAATGTTCTCCCCAGGAACTGAATATAACCATAATGCAGAAGGCTTGGGAAACGAGAGGAATTCGCCCCATCGACCATCACCCTACACAAACACTGTTATATTTACTGTACTTTTTAAAATCTTGTCCTGCCTGCATTTTCTTTTTTACAAAATTATAATCACAAATGTATGCAATACTGAAATTGAATGGCTTTTTATTCTAAATCAGATGCTTTTCCATTGGAACTTTTTTTCTGAGAATAGGTGTTAAAAGGACTTATACACTAATCCTGATTTGAAAAATAAGTATAAAGTCTCTTTCAGCAAATCTGATATTTTACAACTTATTAAATTATCAAAACATTTTAAATTTCAAAGGAAAGACTTCATCCTGACACAGTTCAGCATTTATAATAATAATAATAGACTGCTTGAGCCCCAGTTTTTGTTGCTGAGATAGAAATATGTTCTATTACTATGAACATTTCAACACCTAGGTGTTAAAAGAAATGACAGAAAAAATATTTAAAGTTAACCTTGTTTTAAAATATAACCCAACCCTATTTACTCTTATTTAAATAAAAAGGGTGGGGCAAAAAGCAGGCTGCTCACCTCTCCTCTTCGCCCTCGAGGAGTTTCCTGTAAGCGCTGATCTCCATGTCCAGGGCTAACTTCACGTCGAGAAGTTGTTCATAGTCGTTCAGCTGCTGCTGCATCTGGTCCCGGATTTCTGCCATCTCCCTCTCCTTGTCAGACAGCATGCGCCGCGAGTTGTCTCTTTCTTTAGCAAGCAAGTCCTCCAGCTCTTGAATCCTCTCCAAACAGGCTCTAGACTGCAGATTCAAGGGAACACACTGACTTTCGAGGAACATTCCCACATTAGCACAGGCGGCTATTTTAAACCACGAACCATTGCCTGGGTAAGGGAGCAAATAGAACCCTAAGGAATGTCTAACATTAGAATGCAAGAGATTTTGATTTTAAGAATTTAAAAACCAAAATTCCTCCAATATAAAGTGCTGCCCGCAGGAAATGCCTTTTAAAAAGATATAGCCATCAAATGTCATAAACATACCTATAATTTTTCTGTATTTGACCAAATAAAACAGAATTCTAAACTATGGTTTTCATGAAAGTCACGTCCGGCTCCCCTACAACCCTTTTAGCTCAGAAGTATAAATCAACAAAAGTAAAGAGCTAAAAGGTAAGAAACTTATTGACAAAAGAACACACAGGGGTGGGTATGTCTGAGAGTTGCTGGAACTATTGGGGAACTGTACAGGGACTCTGGTTGTCCCTTTAGGGAATGTGCCCCTGTGGGACTGCTGTGCTCACCCAGCCCACAAAGACTACACAACACAGTGTGCTCTGCCAGATATTATTGTAAATATAAAAACTTCACATTTGGTATTTTTAAAAATGAGAAATTATACATCCTATACCAGGAAGTTCATCCTAGAAACCTTGTGGCTCACTAGGTAATTATTCCTCTATATTGCTCCAAGACAGAATTCATCTCAGCAGCCTCAGAAAGTGGCAAAGGCAATCAATTCAAAAAGACTGACGGACAGCTGAGGCCCTGGGAGTCCGGAGATAAAAGGAGCGCTACACTGTGCAGACACACTGCGCTCTACAAGGGAGATTTATTTCTCACAGGGGAGTGGGTAATAAATTGTGAAACTGCTTTATATGTATACTGGGTTTCAACAAGCAAGTAAACAGGATAGAAGAAACCAGGTTTCTTACTCTCAGAGAGAAAAATTACAGATAAACGAGAAAGGGAGCCTAAAATGAACCCTGGGGTACAGGGTAGGAGTCAGAGACATCAGTATGAATTTGTATTTAGCTTAACATAAATACAAGTAGACAAATAAGTGTGCAAACACAGGTTAGCATACATTCATGGATGACCTAGCTCTGCCTGCAGGAGGGAGCTCCGTCTCATGTGCATGTTCCCTTCTCCAGCAAGGAGAACCAGGGCTCCTGGGAGAAATGGCAGACCTGAGGTGAGGGCAGGGAAGATACAAGATGAGCCTGTAGCACCTCAGAGCACCAGGAAGTAAAGAAGTACTCCCAAGTGGGGGGCATGGCAACCCACCCGAAGAACTCCTACTGGCCGAAGCTGGTAAAATAATGTAGTACTGGATCATAACCCAACGAATAAAATATCCATGAGTCCACCCTGATGTGAGCCAATACATAAATGTGCCAATAAGGAAGAACTATACCTCTACTTCAGAGCTCCAGTTAATAAATGTAGACAGGCCACCTCAGGATGTGGGGCTGAATCCCTGCCCTTCACCCCTGACAGCTCGAGAATGAGTGTGGGCAGGGAAGAACGGTAATCTGGCTGTGGAGAAACCTGGCAAACCCCACTTTACCCAACTGTGAAGGTTGATGTCACACCAGGGATGTCACGTGGATGTCACGTCGTCCCTGATGTGATGCAACAAGAAGGGCACCTACACCCATTACCCAGGCTAATCAGGAGAAAAGCACCCGATAAACCCAGATTGGGGCACAGTCTACAGGATGCCTGCTAGTGCTCCTCAATCTGTCATGGTCATAAGAACAAGGGAAGCCTGAGAAACTGTCCCAGACCAGAGGAGACTGGGGAGACGAGTTCCCTGGGGCAGAAAAATGATAGTAACAGAAGATGTAGTGAAGCCCAAACAGTCTGGAGTCTAGCTACTGTCAGGTCTTAGTTCTGACCATGAACAAAACGCTAACAATGGGGGCAACGGGGGGAGGGAGACAGGCGAACTGTCTGGACCATCTTTCCAACTTTTCGGTAAACCTAGAATTACGCCCCCCAAAAAAGTTGTTTAAAAAATAACCAATCAATCAATTAATTACAATTCAGAGCAGCATCTAAAATTCCGTATCAGAAGCAGGCCTTCATCATAATAGTGATACCAAACATAATCCCTGCCTCTGAGAGCTTGCACTTAGATGCATTTGCAAAAAAAAATAAAAAGGCTATAAACTGAGAAATACATTTTTTCCTCTCAGGTTTCTTATATGATCTTTCCTCTAAAAGAAAAATATACATTAGTCCAAAATGTCTCTTCTTCGATGAATCTCTTCACCTTATTTCCATGTGGGAGGTAGACAGAACGGACAACAAGGTGGAATCTAAAGGGGCTGATGAGACATAAAGTAGCCAAGATTCAGGGAGAACCTCTGCGCCCAGATTTGTAAACCCTGAAACGCCCCTATGTGTTTGCCTTTGATGCTCCAGAGTTCCTTAGGGGAGAAAAATCAAAATGTAGGATAAAAAGGTTTTAAAGTTATTCTGAATCATTTTGTAGTTTAAATAGAAATATTTAAATTCTATTTTAAATAGCTGCACTGCATCTGTTATGTAGTGAAATACATAGAACGGGACATGAGAAGCAGGCCTAGATTCTCCCTCCCAATCCTGCTGTTAGCTGCTTAGGAGACCCTGGGCACTCACTAACCCAGTATCCACATTTGGAAAGTGAAGAGGCCTAATTATCTGTAAGATCCCACGTCTAACTCTAAAATTTTATGACTGACCTCTAATGGTCTTGTTTTTTATTTTATTTTATAGTTTGTAACAATTTATTGCACTAGTTTATTATACTCTAGTTGCAACAGCAGTTTTCCAGAGTCTGGGTGTAAGAAAAACAAAAATTAGACATGCTTTCAAAGTGCCTCTGGACACGCCTGCATACAAAGAGGCTCTGACCAACAAATTAATTTGGCCAAAGTAAAAAGTCTAGATAGAAATGAGAGAAATGCTGTAAGCAATATGTAAAATTCCTAATTCCAGTACATAATACTGCTAACATGTAGTATTTAAAAATATTTTCTAAAGTCAGCATTTTAAAGGCTATGTCCATTCTAAATAAAATTTAAGAAGTACTTCACTAACATGAGTCATAACTGAAAGGAAATTCTGTGGCCTAAGAAACAGCATGATGAAACTGATATGACTCAATAATAATACTATTAAGATGTACACCAGGAAAATATTGAGAAATGGCGTTTTCCTTTTTGATGATCTTTCTAAGGCTAAAATTTATCAATGAATGGAGATATTCCTCAAGGTATATTATTTATCATAAAATCTGATACCAGTAATGAACAAGGGAAAGGATCACCCCTCCCCGCCAACCAACAGAGAAATGTAAAACTTACTCTGCTTCAAGGATGTGCTCCTCTCCTATTCCCTAAGGAGTTAGCTCCAAAAATCCCCTGGGCCCTGCCTAACATCAGTAAAATCTACTAAACTGAAGTTAACAAAAAAATTTGCAAGGATGGGCACATAACTGATGGGCACAGTCAAGTGGATTAAACAGCAGCCAAAAACATGAATAATAAAAGCTAGGGAAATGTAAAATTGAAGGAGAAGGGACAACTGGAATGTAATTTATTAAATGGAGAAAAAGTAGTAAATGTCAAGTCAGAGTAAGAAAAAAGAGGCCTGTTTGGAAAGGTACCTGTTAAGATGCTGTAACGGAAAAAAGAGTATTAAATTCCTAAAAGAAAATCTTTGAAGAGATTGAGATCTAAAGTGAAGAACTGGACATACTTTTAAAAAAAAAAAAAAAAAGAAAGAAAGAAAAAGCCCGGCCAGTGTAGCTCAGTGGTTAAGCGTCGACCCATGAACCAGGAGGTCACTGGTTCAATTCCCCATCAGTGCACATGCCTGGGTTGTAGGCTCGATCTCCAGTAGGGGGCGTGCGTGCAGGAGGCAACCAATTGATGATGTTTCTCTCTCATCCTTGAAGTTTCTATCTCTCTATCCTTTTCCCTTCCTCTCTCTCTAAAAATCAATAAGAACATTTAAAAACAAACAAACTGGAAACTAGGAAAGAAACCCATTGATCAGTCTGCAGTCTCTGGGCGAGTTGTTAAACTCACCTAGGTCTGTGGTCAGGCTGAGCGAACTCAAAGGTCCTTCCAGCCTTACTGTTCCATGAAAACTTCAAAATACTACCAGGACAAAACAAGTCTAAAATAACTTTTATATTTATGGTGTCAGTAATAAAGTTCACATATAGGCACTATAAAAGCTTCAATTTTAATTTTTTGTATTACCTTATTTTATGTAAGTCACTGTCTGCTTTGTTTTCTAAATTCCTGCAATAAATGTTGTCAGTTTTATAATCAAGAAAAAGATTTTACTAAAATAAAAGAAAAAGTAAAGCAAAGTTTAATCAAGAATAAGATAAAGTTTAATCTGATATGGAAAGTTTACAACAAAATGTCCTCCCTTAAGGAAAACAGAAGCTGAGGTTACTTTCCAAGTAAGTAAGGTGAGCAACAGATTAATCTACTAATCTATAATAATAGAAGCATAATATGCTAATTAGACCGGATAGCTGAACGACCTTCCAGACGAAGCCGGGGCTGCCAGGGCAAAGGCAAGCTTCGAGGGCCAAGCCCCTTGCACTTATTTCGTGCATCAGGCCTCTAGTTTAGGAATAACGGTCCTGCTCAGAGGATGTTTAGCAACGCAAAATGAAAAAACCTGGGCAGCACTGTGAACGCAGACAAACTCCACCCTCTCTGAAAAGTGGCACCAGGCAGAGCAAAGCCAGGGGAACTACCCTGGTGGAGGTGGCTTCAAGTTCATCTTCAGTTCCTCTCAGGGGAAGATGCGGACTTACCTCTTTCTGCAGATTAGAAAGCTGAGACGAAAGGCTCTCGATTCTCATACGACTTTCCATCAGCTCTTCCCTGGCACTGTTGACAGAAGACGTGTTCATCTCTGACGAGAGCCTGGCATTCTCGAGCTAAAAGAAGAAGCAAGCGATAGTCAGCCTTATCTATGTGAAATGGAACAAACCAATGAGGAAGCATGATTCACCTCAAGGCATTTCATTTCAAACCTCAGCCCTGCTGGTAACTGGTTGATGAAACAGGAAGAGCATCATGAAGTTGGCTGACACAGGAAAAGTTACCGTAACTGTCTCAATGGATGAGCGTTAACAATGCTCACATACCTGGGTCTTTGCCCAACGTGTATCACTCCAATATTTTGTCCATTATATCTCTAATGTCTCAGATAATACTGCTAAAAGGAGACTGGGCAGTAGCAATTTAACCATGGTAGGAAAACAAGCATCGCATATCTCTAACCCACCAAATAATACAGAATTTAAAGAAAATAGACAGAAAGCACTCATTGATAAGGTACTTGAAACCAGATAGAAACACTTCCTTTCAGAAGCAAAAAAAACCAAACAGCTCCTCAGGTAATTCAATATCCTATTCCTCCAAATGCCCATATTTATTCTGCATGTGCTCAGCATGCTTTTATGTACGCCGCCTCTCCCCTGGCTCCCTTTGAGGCCGAAGTCTATGTGACGGACCAATCCTTATTTTGGCTCCTCCACTGCCCTGCACAATGCCTTGCACTGAACAAGTATTGGGCAACTGAATATGGGGTTTAAAGGACCTCTCCCTTCCACCAACCAACTGCTGCATCATAAAATGGACTAAAAGCACATGAACAGTGTAAGGCCATGCAATAAGAATTATTTTTCAATACCTCTATGACCCTAATTTTCTAAATCTTCACTAATAATTCTTTCTAATCAAAACATGTAACATTTACCACATTGGGGTAAAATCATTTCCTAGGAAAGCTTGTACTCGTAGGTGATTTGATGGATTTTTGCATGTTCTGCTAATACAAAAATTTTATAATATTTTTTCGATTAATAATAGTGGCAGAGGAAGAAATATCAGACTTTCCATTTGGCCTTTGTTCAAAAAAGCCCCAAATATGTGTACACGGATGCCATGGAGGTCAGAGCAAGATGCAGCCCAGCGCTGGTTTACAATTGTACGGATGCGCAGGACGGCGTGATTAGCACTTGTTATTGAAAGAAAACTGTTTTCAGATGGCTTGGGTTTTACTACTATGACATGACATGACTGATCAGTGGAACAAAAAGATAAACCTTCATCTCAGATAAAATTAGAATAATCCTACTTTCTTTTAATAATTTCTAGTAACATTTATTTAGCATGTGATGAAGGCCAGGGAGTAGTGGGTGGGGGAGGAGAAGGGTCACTAGAGAAAAAAGAGAGACATCTGTAATACTTTCAACAACAAAAATAAATTAAAATAAGAAAAAGAAAACTAGAACAGAGCAAACATCATCAGGTGACTGAGGCCATGGCTCAGAGTTTGAACCTGCCCCCTGAGGCGACTCTTACTTTGGCGTGGTAAGTCTGCTCCAGCTCCTCCTTGTACATCTTGACCTGGGCATCGTGCTGCTCGCGCATCTCGTGCAGGGCTTGGGCCAGCTTGTACTCATACTCAATCTGCCGCCCGGAATCCACCTCTACCAAGCGAGTTTCATGCTTCCTTCTGGTCTCATTAATCTCCTGTGGGGGGAGGGGAGAGTGATATAAAACCAAGTTGCTCAGCATGGCTGCATTGGTACAAGTGTGAGTGGCATCAGAGGCACCTGAAGTGTAGGCACCCACCCTTGCATCTGTCCTAGCAGGCATGTGAGTATAGCTTTTTGCCTTCATTTTCAAATGAGACGATTTCAAGGATGAAACTAATAACAGAAATGGCAGCATCTCAAGCCCTGAGAATTCTGTTTCTTTTCAGTAGCACAGCTATGAACGGCCTGGGAGACATACTAAAGTACCATACAATCATGCAAAACTATGTACACCTAATAGTAATCGTTTTTTCTAAAATGTCATATTGATGATCCTAAGGACACCTCTGAGAAAAATCCACATGAAAAGTTAAACTTGTGCGGACAACTTCAACTAGAAGATTTGTACATAACAAAACTCTTTTCTTAGACATACTAAGATGCAACAATGGGCAGAGCAAGCTAATTTACATGAGTAATTGTAAGAGCTGCTGCTGAGGTAGCAATACCAATTGATACAGAACCTTAACAATTAGCACTTTACAATCTTGAGTACTTATGACAATTCACTGTTAAAGAATAGAATGTAGGCATAATCCTTTGCTCTATGTTTTAAGCAACTGTCCAAAACTAGAATGCCTAGAAACACAAGCCTGAGAGTCAAGTTTCCATTCCAGCTTCCAGCTCTGAAAATACAACAGATCGTTCTTTAATGACAATAATTAAAGCGGCCACAAGAGGGGGATATAACCCACTGAAGTTCTTGTTCCTGTATCATCTTACTGCAAGTGTTTTCCTATGCCTTTCCTCATCTTTCTTTTAACACTTCTTTGCAGAGGAAAATGCACTGGACAGAACCAGAAAACCAGGTTCAAAAATTCTAGTTCTGCTATTAACCTCTCAGGGCTCACATCTATTTAATGAAGTGAAAAGCATGCAAATGAAAGGTATAGTTCAGCAAATGTTGAGACATAATAATAATTTTGCCCTTTGCCTCCCTACCTCCTCTTTCTGGTTTTCTCCTTCCATTCTTGCCCCTTTAACTGTTCCTAATTAGGTATACTTATGGAATAGAATTATATCTTCCATGTAAAAAAAAAAAAAGGAATATTTTAAATTCATTCTCAAAGAAGGCAAAAACTAACAAGATGTTCCCCAATGGTGTAGATTACAAAGCTGAGATGAAAGGAGTCCACGCACAGCATCAGAATAAGTAGTGGTAAATTACAAACAATTTTAACAAAACAAAACAAAAATGTCATCAACCTAATACAAAAATATCTCCATTTATAAAGCAAAACTGTCGTTAACAAGTATATGGTAGCATTCACTAGTTTACAAGGAGCTTTCACACACAATATTCCATTTTGATCTTCTCTACTCCTTGATGAAAAAAACAGCAAGTATTGGTATTTCATTTTTAAACTGAAAAAACAATTCAAGAGTTGCCCAAAGTCAGAATGCTTGGGAGAGCACTTAAGTCCCAATAATACCTATTTTAATACTCTATCATTATAAAAATGGCCATATCTCCAATATTTTTCTACAATGAAAAAAAATTAACTTATACAATAAATTCCTATTTTCAAATCATTGTTAATTATTGTTTTCAAAATTATATTACTTCTAAAAACATTTCATTATTTAACTGCATGTTTGCCCTGGGTTCATGCCAACCCTCTTCAATTTGGAGGAAATATACATTCCCCTTTCTCCAATTTTATTACTTCTTTTTTCGCAACACTTGCTGCCTTCAACCCCCAAGGTTTGACCACAGAAGGTAAGGCTTGTAAATGATACCTTAAAATATACACATATAGCTATAAATGCTATGGGTACCAGCCTTTAAGAAGGCCCCCAATGGTTGCTGCCTCCTGGTAGTCACACCTTGTGTCATGGTTGGAGTGTGAGATGGAGAGTGAAGATATACCACTTCTGGGAGTAACTTCCAGAAGATAATGAGGCCTCTGTCTTGCTCTTACTTTCTCCCTCATCGCCACTCTTGGGAGAAGCCACAGCGTGAGCAGCCCTCTGGAGAAGCCCTCGTTGAACTAATAGCTCCTGCCAACAGCCCATGAATGAGCTGGGAAGCAGTTCCTCCAGCCCAGGTGAAAGCCTGACTGTAACCTCATGAGAGACCCTGAGCATAACCATCCAGTGAGACAGCTCTCAGAATCCCGACCTCCAGAAACTGTGAAATAATAAAGGCCTGTGGTTTTAAGCTGCTAAGTTTTGGAGTAATCTGTGAGGCAGTAATACAAATGCTTAAACAGTAATTAACTGCTGTGACTAAGCCTTTATACATCAGATGAAGTAAAATCATACCTGTTTTCTCATACGCAGCCTTTTAGCAGCAGTGCCTCGAAAAGTTTACCAACAAAATTTCTCCCATTATTTACATATAAAGTTATAACAAAGCCTTTTGGGATCCCTCCATTCCTTGAAGAAGTAAAAATTATACACAGTTACCTCCTCATACATGCTTTTACGGAACTCCAGGTCCTCGGTAAGGCTCTGACAGCGATTCTCCAAGTCCACTTTAAGCAGAGTTTCATCAGCTAACTGTTTTTTGGCAGCAGTCAAGGAGACTTCCAACTAACATCAGGAAAAAGAATTGATGGGCATTATACAGCAACCATATAGTAATAAACTTAATTGCTATCGATGGATTGAATCCAACCAAGTACTGCAACTTCTATGTATTTACAAGTGTATGAGAGTCCCTCCCGATAACCTTGATCCTTAACTGTGTGTTCAGCTGCTGTCCCACCCACAGAGTGCCACGCCAAAACACCTCTCAAATCTGGTAACTGGCAACAGGAAATGAACAGAGACTTCTGACTTACATTTCAAAACTCAAGCCAAAGATGTAGCTACCACTTTCCTCTTTTCCTGTCTGCAGCGCACCGTATGACACCTTCTCTTTTCCTACCTCACATTTTGTTACGATAATGAAATAGGCTTTGAGAGCAAGAAGCAGAAGGAGCATGATCAAGACACAATGACTAAAGAGTGGAGGTGCTTTGAACATTAGCTACCTTAAAGCCATCAGATAAGCCATAAAATAATCAAAATAATTTTTTTAAATAAAAAAATAATACAAAATAAACTTAATCCATCAACCAAGGCAATTACTCTGCCGAATATGGTTCAAGAGCAGTGGTTACTGACCTGGCCGATCTGATCCTTCAGATCCTCCAATTCTACCTCTAAACTTTTCTTGTCACCAAGCGCAGTAGCCAGGGCCGCATCTTTAGAATTCAGTGCTGCTTCATATTCTCGGAGCTTCATCTGGGCTCCATTAAGATCAGATTCTTTCTTAGCGTAACTGCAAGACAAGTGAAGAAGGGCAAGACATCAAATTCTACCCCTAACTTGAGGCCTTCTCCCGCCCTGCTTAGGGGGAAACGGAAGAGGCAGTTTATCTAAAAGCTGCCCTAACCTGCTAAAATCAGAGGAGCAATTCAGGAGCATTGTATCTCAAGTGTTGGGTGGATAACAGCTTTCCCTTTCAGGAATTTCCCTGACAGAAGTCCACAGGGACCAATGCACCAGAATCCTGGTTATCTCTGAGAAAGAACACATGTGCTCCTTGTTCCTTAAAAGGAATTACATGTTTCTGTAAGAAGACTCTTTTTTTACATATATTTCTTAATCTATTAGTCAAATCACAACTCAGTTCTTCTTGTGTAAAGATGCAGTGAGGGGGAGGAATCAAAATAAAACAAAAACGGGAATTTCTTCTAACTCCTTATCGGCGATCGCATCTTACACCGTTGCCGTCAAACACACAGAGGGGCCTGCAGCCTGGAGGCAACGTCAGTCGTGGTTCTGGGTTCTATTCCTACAGTCTTACCACTAAGTTCCCCAACTGCACCTTTCAGTTTCTCATGGTTAAAATATTGTGTGGATTCCACCCAATGGTATGATGGTAAATGTTTAATAACCAACTCTGGTGTGGTGGTGGGGGCGTCGGCATGTACTAGTAGGAGACATATATGCAGGCATGTACATATGATTCTCAGACAGTTTTGGAAAAATAAATTTTATTATTTTTAATACAATGAATATTATAAACCAAGATGAATAGGAGCTGTAAATCAAGATATAAAATGAGATTAAACAAGTGAAAATAAAGTTATTATAAAAAGCAATTTTGTAACTTGGTATCATATAGAAACTCCCTTGATATAAGAACCAACTGACCCCAAGCTTGCAAGCACTTTCCATTCCTTACATAGGAGGTGACTTTTAAGACTTCCCTAACTATACATTAGGGTCTCTCTGATAGTCTGAAGAAAAATTAATTATTTCAGCTTATATTATTAACTACCAAAAAAATTAGGTCTAAATTGGGGTTTCTTTTTCTTTTAAATATCACTTTTTACTAACTGGAGTTCTCTATTATAAAATTAAGGTTCCTTTGGATATATTTTGTCAAATAATTACCCCTTAAAGAAAAGTATATTTTTATCCAAATAATTCTATTATTAATTAGAAATTAATATCAAAAATTTCAATATCTGCTCTTAATTAAAACTGCAATTGTAGATTATTTATACTACTAATGTTTGAGTGGGCTAAAAGTTTAATAACTAATAGAAATTTTTAAAATCTGTAATATTAAAATAAAGTGCACATATCTGTCCAAGGGATAAACAAATATAAAAAGATTTAATAGTATTCATGTCTTACTCATTTTGGTATCATAAAACAACTATATTCATAAAATCTCAGCAGTCATATCAGATTTTGCTTAAATCCTTTATTTTAAAAAAATCACAAGATGGCAACCTTTCACTGAAGATTTGTGGGGGGGGAAAATCAAGTATTTTTTTTTAAATCCCATGTAGTCATTAATTTATAACAAAAAAGAATACCTCGTTGCAACAATTGGCCCTAGCTGGGAACTCCACAGAACAGAATCAATGCTTGTGGAGGAGCTACTATTTTATCCCACTGTATAAATGACCAGAGCTGGGCAGGAATACATATCATAATACATATGATTTTTTAAAAATTTTATGTATTCCACAATATTTACAAAAGCTACTGGCTCAAATTACTTAACAATTACAAAATACTCTACTCACCACTGTCTAATATTTAAATCTCATATCATAATGTGGTACTTTGCAATGGCAGGGGAGTGAACATGTGCTTCCCAGAAACCAGACAGCCCACCAAGGATACTGGACACACACAAACACAACGACACGTAATATCACTCCAACTTCACGGGCTACTTACTGTATGTTCTGTGTCTTACTTCATTGATTTAATGGATATAATTAATGTACATGGTTCCAGATCCAGAATGCTAAACCACAAGTGAAAGATACTGCGCAGCACCTTGTGGAGAACAGGAAATACGAGGAGCCAAAACAATGAGGAGAGTGCACCTAATGACTGGAGTACGCTGGCTTCTTCCACAAAAATCATGACCAGCTATGACAAGGAGTGGACTAAAGGGGATGAGTAGGATATGCTATTGATGTGTGATACCTCGAGCCACCCAAGGTACCAGCTGAAATGTGATTTCAAGTTCTTAGTTACTTATACCGCTGTTATTTTGTAAAAATATACATTGTTCCATTAGATTCTTTCCTAAAGCTGTAACTTTGACATTACTGAACATATTAGGAAGATACAAATCAGCATTAGAAGTGTGTTTAAAATTGCAAATGAAAGCTAACCTTATATGCCCTGGCTCAAGGGGAAAGAGGAGGAGAGTTGGATACTACGGCTGCTTCTTGCACATTTATGTTACACTTATCATACAAGTCCGTACTTAGCTACCTCAGGACACTGAGAACTCTTTGAGGGTTCTACATAGACAATGTATAAATAATGACTGTTTGGGTCATTGTTAAAGAAACTCCCCAAATAGTCTCCCCAAAAACCCATTCTACCTTTTTAATGCTATGTAAAATATCATGTATTTTCCTAAAAATAAATAAATAAATGACACTTTTATAATCTCTAAAAGGTGCATTCCTAGATGTCTTCCCTATCATCTGCCAATTTCCAAGGTTAGATGGATAATGAAAAAATTCCTAAGATCACACCTGATCAGAAGCTGTGAGTCAGTGAGTTTTATGGGCCACATAAGCTGCCAAAATACCAAGGCCCTGTAGCAAGTTAACATCTTGAACAAGTTAAAATCTTGTCAGTTTTCTAACTGCATTATTATTTTTCATTCATTAAAAGTGCTGCAGGAAGTCCTGACCTAACTGTCAGTACGTGATCTAAGTGCAGAAACCTGCAGAACTGACATCCTAAACCACACACAGGAATTGGCTGCAGCTCTCACCTAAGCAGAGGAGCAACTGACAATGCCCAGGAACAGAGAGCAACTTACACAGGAATCCAGGGGCCGGTGGGCATTCCTCTTTGACTATATTCCATAACTGGATTTGTTCAGTGTGACTGACCTGCCTAAGGTATTCCTACCTCCAGATAAGGAGATCTTTCTGCGTTTTCACCTAAATTCAACATGTGCATCTAACACTAAAAATATGCACACTGAATATAAGTCAAAAAACATACCCATTTACTGTAGATGTTTACAGAAGAACCAATATTCCAACTGCAGACAGGAAGAGAGTTTTATAAAGTGTAGTTGACCATGGAAAAAATATCCTTGGGTGAGGATTAACAAAAATAAATAGAAGGAAAAAAATGTAGTTGATACTCTATCCTAATTAAGAATGCCCTCCCAACCCTAGCTGGTTTGGCTCAGTGAATAGAGTACTGGCCTGCGGACTGAAGGGTCCCAGGTTATATTCCGGTCAAGGGCACATGCCCCAGGGTTGTGGGCTCGATTCCCAGTTGGGAGCATCATTGATGTTGCTATCTCTTTCTCCCTCTCCCTTCGCTCTGAAATCAATAAAAATATATTAAAAAAGAATGCCCTCCCAGGCCCGGCCAGCTTGGCTCAGTGGTTGAGCATTGACCTATGAACCAGGAGGTCACGGTTTGATTCTCGGTCAGTGCAAATACCCAGGTTTGTGGGCTCGATCCCCAGTCGGGGTCATGCAGGAGGCAGCCGATCAATGTTTCTCTCTCATTAATGTTTCTGTCTCTCTATCCCTCTCCCTTCCTCTATGAAATCAATAAAATATTTTAAAAACAAAACCCCACAGAGTTACATTAAGCAATTCCACTTAAGAGACTTAAATTATAAATGATCTCTTAGTTGGCGAAATAATAACATACCTAGAAAGAGCTATATAAAGTTAGTTTCTGGCTATTAATTGCATTTCCATAAAATTTGCCAAAGATTATGATACTGCATATATAAAAAAAGTGGACGGGGCAATTATTTGTATTTAATAAATGCTTGCTCAATGAATATAATCTGTTGAAGATATCGGTGCTTAGGGAAAAATCCATCCAAGGTATAATATTGAGGTGATAGACTTAATCCTATAGCCTTTTAAAAAGCTATACATTCTAAATTTGAGGGATTTAGAAACCAGACTTAGCAGAAACAGTTCTATTAAAATTGTTATTTTTAATCATATCCACAAAGATTTTTTAAAAAATCAATTTTAGAGAGAGTAAGGGAGAGAGAGTAACATCGATGTGATTGGTTGCTTTCTGTAGGCCCTGCCTGGGCATCAAACTCACCACCTGGGATTTTGCCCTGACCGGGAGTAGAGCCCATCACCCTATGGTGAACAGGACATGGCTCGAACCAGCTGAGCCGTAGCCGCCAGGGTGCGAACAAGGATTTTTAAATCCCTCAAAACAGACCAACTCTATATGGAGAACCGGGCCAATTAGACCGGCTGTTTGAGCTCTTGGCTTTAATTTACCTTACGGTTCTCCTGAACAGCTGTCTCATGGCAGCTGAACACCACTCAACACTAGTTGGTTATTCCAGTGCAGTGATGGCGAACCTTTTGAGCTCGGCGTGTCAGCATTTTGAAAAACCCTAACTTAACTCTGGTGCCGTGTCACATATAGAAATTTTTTGATATTTGCAACCATAGTAAAACAAAGATTTATATTTTTGATATTTATTTTATATATTTAAATGCCATTTAACAAAGAAAAATCAACCAAAAAAATGAGTTTGCGTGTTACCTCTGACACGCGTGTCATAGGTTCGCCATCACTGGCCTAAACTGTCTCTCCAATCCCAGCCTCTCTTCAGAGCTCAAGAGAAGTACTCCAAATTGCCACTGACATCTCCACCTGGAAGTCCAACAAACAGCACTAACACCACTAACCCTGAGTAGGGTCCCCCAACCTGCTCCTTCCCCATCCATCTCTGTTAAGAGCAACACTATCTCTCCCCAGGCACCTAGTCATAGAAATAATCACCTTAGACTTTATTCTTCCTAAACCGACAAATCTACTTTCTGTCCTTTCCCACTGCCTGCCTCAGTTCAGGAGTCATTTCATTACTCCCCAAGTGTCCTTACTAGTGTTTTTACCTCTACTCTTATTTCCCTCCACAGAATAGCCAGACTAATGTCACTCTTATGTCACCTAATATTCTTGAGACACCGTATTACCTAAAAGCCAACCATCTATATAAACACCATATATATATATATATATGGCTCTAGTTCAATGACCTATTTGCCATCAAGGACAACACCCTCTCCCAATGTTTCCTTTAGATGTCAACTCCTACTTACCTCCCAACACTCAGCTCAGACATCACTACCTCCCCAATTCCCCGAGATGTCTTTGAAACCTTTGCAAAGCTCCTAGCCGGCCTTGGGTGGTAGTCTCTGTCTCCCATAGCGCTATGTGGTTACTGCTAAGCACTTATTACACTGTATTAGTGTATCACATTTAAAGTATCACAATACTGTAGTATTCATTGTCTACCTTCTACACTAGACTGGAAGCAACTTGATAACAGGGACTGAGCGCCCCAGCCCTCTATCCCCAGCATCTGGCCCAAGGCCTGGCACATAGCGCCTGTTTCACAAATGTGTGCTTAATATAAATGAAAAGAACGTTTCTATCATGACTATTAAAGATCTACATAGAGATTTTAGTTTCTTTTAAAATTGTTAAAGCACTGAGTAAAGCAGGAGAGTAGCTTTTTAAGAAAGAAGGGAAAAAAGAGGTCTTAACAATCTACGTAAGACAAGTCCCAAGAAGAGATAACAGTATCTGTGAGCCTGCTTCATGAAAGCTGGTAATCGGAATAATATCTGCAAAACAGCGCTGATGTAAGGATTAAATGAGGCAATACTGGTAAAAACCTTACCACAATGCTAAGAAGACTGAACTAGAATCTATTTTAACTTCACCATTTATCTATCTGCTAAGTAATCCTATGCAAAAGACTTGACTTTAAGCCTCAAGTTTCCTCACTTACCACCAGGGTTATCATAAGGTTTAAGAGTGTTTATAAAGCATCTAGCATTGTACCAGGCAAGCACAATAAGCACAAAATAAATGTTGGCTCTTGTCCTGCATCTTACACAAGTATTTTAATCTCTCTAGGTTTCAATTTATATATTTACAAATGAATTGTTTAGATCAGATGATACAAGACCCAACAGTACTAGTAAAAGTGCTGTAATTCTATGATCAATAAAGCCAAAAGCACTGACGGCCAAAAATTAAATTTAAAAAGGCCCATTTAAATATATTAGCTAAAGGAAACCTCAGTTTTCATGTAGGCCTATACCAAAAATATTGGCAGAAATCTAAGATTATAACCTGAATTTTTATCTTTTTACTCCTTTATGCTAGCAACATGAGCATAATAAAAATGACCAAGAACCTTCAGAAATTAAAATTAAATTAATCCAAATAGGAAATGGATACTCGTCTGCTACTAGTGGCATCAAAAATTGGCAAAATTGTAATAACTTTATCTAGTGGTTAACATTTAACCAGTAAATTAGTTAACATTTAACCATTCAGTTAACCAGAGGAAAAATCCTAATATTGTCATGGCCCTCTATGGCCTCTGAGAAATTGGGTAGCTGTACTTACCTGCAAAGCCTTAGTCACAACAAACTGAAGTGGCCATAAAGGTTAGTGATGAAATCTTCAACATATGTTCAGTAATGGTATTGCACATTTACTGTCTGACATGTAAAATGTTCACAAAATAGTGTTGATGAACACAGGTTACATACCCATACTTATTATCAACCCATTTTTTTGTTAATATGATACAGAAAAAAACTTTCAGGACTTATATTTCTGGGAGATAAAACTAAGGGCAAGTTTTATTTTCTTCTTGGTGTTTTATCCATGTTTTGTAGTTTTCCATAATGAACATATAATTTTTATGTAATAAAAAAGTTAACTCTCAAAAACTACCCATATATAACAGCTAAAACTATTGCTTACTCCTTACCCCAATTATACAGATGAGGAAATAAAGGCTCAAAGAATTAAGTGCCTTTCCCAAGTCACCAAAAATAGGAAATTGCAACTTCAGGTAGTGCTTTTGTTTGATACTACCCCATCTCAGGCTACTGTGATGGACATTGTCCCCGTCATACTTGCTAGTAGCAAGTCACATGCACATGCATTCTTATTTATGAAAACACACAAATCCAAATTTCCCATCAGTAGTTTCCTTACTAATGTAGTAACAAATGCTGTTTTTTCCAAAGGAATACACTAAGTATGCTTGATCCTTCTACCTCAAAACTACCCACCTCAAATCAATGATGCTTGTGGATGGAGGTAGAAAGTCTACAAATCTTCAGATCCACATGTATCATGAAAAAACACAATCAACATTATCCTTTATTCTATTTGGAGGGGAAAAAAAACTTTTATTTTCATAAGCTAAATTATATCTTTTAAAGCATCAATTGTTTTTAAAAAGATGAAATTATGCTATTATTATTAACAAAATTTGTGTACAATATGTCAAAGATTATTTTGAAAACATTGGCTTTCAAGCCTAACAACTGTGTTTCCTGGGACATCCTTTTTCAAGTCATTTTGTGTGTGTGGTGTGTGTGTGGTGTGGGTGTGTGTGTGTGTATGTGTGTTTAATGAAGGAACACAGTAAGTTGCTCAGCATCTCAATGATCCTACTGCCTTCCTTCATTATATTAGATATATACCAATGAGCCCCCATCACCATTTTTCTAATTCAGTTATAATTTTCAAAAAGAGAAACCTACAGTTAATTTTGCAGTTTTTTAAGCTTTAATATCTACCATAAACCAAATGAGGGGAAAAAAAAGTTCTAGAGCCCTAGCCAGTTTGGCTCAGTGGATACCGCATCGGTTTGTGGACTGAAGGGTCCTGGGTTCAATGCCAGTCAAGGGCATGTACTTCAATTGCAGGTTCCCTGGCCCTGGTCGGGGTGCATGCAGGAAGCAACCAACCAATGTGTCTCTCTCACATTGATGTTTCTCTCTGTCTCTTCCTCTCCCACTCTCTGTAAAAGTCAATGGAAAAATATCCTCAGGTGAGGATTAACCAAAAAAAAAAAAAAAAAGAAAGAAAGAAAATAAAAGAAAGAAAGGGAAAAAGAGAGAAAATATAAATTTTAAAAAGAAAAAAATAATAAAATACAAATTGACAATCTCTTTTATGCATTTTTAGAGTTCTAAAACTTAAATTTACATTAATTCACTTGGTAACAAAACCAGACCTGAATGAATGTGAGTCTATTTATAGATGTCTTTCTCCACTTACTGTGACTATTAATATCTTTCCCTGCAGAAATATCTGTTTCATGATGACGTGCTACCCTAGACCCCACTGGGGGTGTCATACACAGTATATGCATCATATTACCTTATTAAAATTGGACTTCTTTTTACTTCCAAAACACAACTAGCAGCAAGGGTTTTGCATAAAAGATTATGGACCCTTATAACTGAAGGAAAAAGAAATGTATGCAGCCACAAAAATAGTTACTGAAATCAACACAATTTTCTTGTATCTCCTTTTCCTGCATATTTGGTTAATACTGAAATAAGTCAATCTTTCTTTACTTTTTTCTTTAAAGTGTTGACTGATGGCATACATCATCATTCTTGAAAACCCCAAAAAAAGCTTCCAATGAAATATAATTAAACTCGGACTGAATTGGAGTAGCTGTATCTTAGATCAGAGAGCTGTTGTCGGATGGATCTAAAGACCAGCTTCAGTGGAGGCTGTTGTCAAATTTTTTCCAGCAAGGCCAAATGTCTCCATGAATTCTTCTTTGAGGTATATTGTGTACTGAGGAGCCCAAAGGGACTTAGTAATTTTGGAATCTATAATTCTCAAGACTGTTGACAATCTAAAACCACCAAAATGATAGACTAATTACAATACTCTGGCTCCAAATAAAAAGTTAAGTATAGAAAATTATTTTTAAGCAAATAAAAAACCTAAATGGACCAAAGAGAAATAAGACATTTCTTTTCATCATACAAATTATACTTCAATTATTGCTCAAAATTAACTGATTTCCAAGATGATGATTTACTATGCACAGGTATTAGCCTCCCCACTTGAAAACCCCAATAAAACAGCAGTGAAGTATGTGATGCACCAAAGTGAATAGGAAAGGAATCATTAGATGACATCTCAACAAATTTCTAGAATAAATATAGATTAAAGTACCTATCACAGAACATGAACACAGGAACTACAGGGGATAGTGAGGCACACTTAAATAGAGGGATTAACTCATGGAACAGCTTTGCATGTGGCCCTGCTCAGCACCCCTTACCTTAACTGCAGGCCCTCCAACAAGTTGGCCAGCAACACACCCTATTCAATCAGAGAGATCCTAATTTGTTCTTCTATTCAGAAAATGCAGAGGAATTACCTGAATGATAACAGCAACCTATCCATGTGTTTCTCTCACATTGATATTTCTCTCTGTCTCTCCCTCTCTCTTCCACTCTCTCTAAAAATCAATGGAAAAATATCCTCAGGTGAGGATTTAAAAAAAAAAGAAAGAAAAGTTACAACCACAGTGCATAATAAATTAAGATGATAAAGCCATTAAAATTTGTGTATGGAATATAGAAAACATTCTGATTGATGGCAAGATATTGTACCAGAATGCATTGAGCCTATATGAAACTTTAGCAAGGGATCCCTTGAAAGGAGTGACCACACTCACATAACTTTCATTGCAGTGTATTGTTAGAACTCTTCTATTTTATTATTAGCTATTGTTCTTGATCTCTTACTGTGCCTAACTAACTTATTGAACTTTATCATAAGTACATGTTTATAGGTAACAACTCAAAAAATATATATAAAGGGTTCAGCACTATCCACAGCTGTCAGTTGAACATCCTCAGCACTGCTGTGGAAGCAGGAGAGGCTCCTGCCACTGCCGCTGCACTCGCCAGCCATGAGCCCGGCTTCTGGCTGAGAGGTGTTCCCCTGTGGGAGCACACTGACCACCAGGATGAAACTTTAGCAAGGGATCCCTTGAAAGGAGTGACCACACTCACATAACTTTCATTGCAGTGTATTGTTATTAGCCTTTTATTATATAGGATTGTTCTTGATCTCTTACTGTGCCTAACTAACTTATTGAACTTTATCATAAGTACATGTTTATAGGTAACAACTCAAAAAATATATATAAAGGGTTCAGCACTATCCACAGTTTTAGGCATCCAATGGAGGCTTTGGAACGTAGCTCCATCTTATAAGAGTATGCTACTGTACATCTAATCCTGACAATAGGAATATATGTACAGATTTAAGAAAACTATAATCCCAGGACATTACTCAGCATCTCAGATTATTTTCGACTGTCAAGCCCTCAGACAGGCCTTTCTTAACCACACTATTGCTT
Source organism: Myotis lucifugus (assembly GCF_000147115.1). Classification (NCBI taxonomy): domain Eukaryota; kingdom Metazoa; phylum Chordata; class Mammalia; order Chiroptera; family Vespertilionidae; genus Myotis; species Myotis lucifugus. The sequence goes on from NW_005871048.1 coordinate 3,472,972, forward strand.
CACCCGCTTTATTTTTATTCCCCTAGCATCTGTTATTATCCAACATTAAATCACATGCATTATTTCACTGATTCTAATACACACATTCTTCCCACTTTAATCCCATTGAAACCAGCAAGCATCTCACAATCTACACATAGCATTTTACAACTAGTCAGCCAGATGGCAGTCTTGCTACTGGGTGAAAAACCTTCAAAGGATAGATACCCTCTGGAATTATTTAAAAAGCATCAGCATCAAAATGCCTCAGATTAAATGAAATGCAATATTTATTTTCTTACTGGGTTATCTCCCCTACTCTCAGAAACATAAGGGTAGTAACTTTTTGGTGTGTTTTTTTTTTGTTTTGTTTCTTTTGGGGACTGGGTCGAGGAGTGTAATCTTTGTATCCTCCACTAACTTTTTTTTTTTTAAATCTTTGTATCCTTCACACACAGAACAGTGGCTGGCATGTAATAGATACATAATCAGTGCTACATTTTAACATCTCTGAAACTAGGATGGATCCAACAGGATGGTTCCTACATAACTAGCCCTGATGTGTTTTTTTTTCTTAGTAGTACACATAACAATGGTGAGTCATACAATAGCATCTAAGATTTGAAGAAATTCATTAACAAAAAATTTATAGGAAAATGGAGACAGTAGTGTGAGTGAATGGACTCATTTAAAAACATGATTCTAAAGGTTGGTAAATACAAGAAACAGAAATATAAGCTTATGATTTAAAAAAAAAAAAGATTTCATTGATTTTTAGACAGAGAGGAAGGGAGAGGAGGAAAGAGAAACATCTATGTGAGAGTGAAACATTGACGTGAGTGAAACATTGATGGGCTGTCTCCTGCACAGCTCCTTCCGGGAATCCAACCCCAGGAAACCCGGCATGTGCCCTGACCACGGAATCAAACTGGCAACACTTCAGTGCATGGATGATGCCCAACCAACTTAGCCACACAGGCCAGGGCAGCTTATGATTATTTTTTGAGTTATGGGACTAAATACTAAAAGAAATAGACACAAAAAGGGCCAAACATGATTGCCTCAGGGAAAGATACAAGAGAATATTTTAGTTTTTCAGTAAATCAGCCTGTATTTTTAAATATATATTATTTTTACCAAGTGCACATACCTTTTTATGAACCGTTCTTATGAATGTTTAGTAACGGGGAAAGCACAGATTCACACCTACAAATCAGTGACTGAGACAGTCATTCACACGGATACAGACAGAAAGATACCCAGGAGCAGAGTCAAAGTCAAAATCGATTTTCATTTGGCAAAATTTCAACTGGGCAACG
>NW_005871048.1:3474445-3476310 GCF_000147115.1 Myotis lucifugus
TCTATTCCACTTACTCAATATTATATATTTGTTGCTGGTTATAGTATAAAAATAGTATATTATATATATATACACATTAACCCCTACAAAATATGACGAATTGATAATCATCAAAAAAATTTAATTAATTGCTTTTATTTCTTTTCCTTCAACAAAGAGTTTAATAAAGTTAATGTAAAATAAGTAACCTTATATTCTTTCCTTTCTACGAAATTCCACCCAAAACAAAAAAGGAATGTTTTTCGGGGATGCAAAAACTAGGGAAGGGGCCTCTCCCTTGTGGGGGGGGGGGGGGTAATAGGTACACGGATCGGAGAATGGAGGCCACGACATGCAAAAAAACCCAGCTTGCGGTCCCGCGCTCAGAAGCACCGAAGGGCCCCGCCTGTCTCCGCAGAAAGGACATCCTTCCCGGGTGAAAGCTAACGAGCTAGAAAACCCAACCGGCCCTGCGCCGGCAGTGGCGCGCAGCTCAGACCCCGCCCCTCCTCCCTCTCTCAAGGCAGGCGCAGAAAGATCACAAAATGTCACAGGGCCCAGACTGAGCGCGCCAAGGCGGGACCCACCCCCCGGGAGACCGGGACATTTAAGGCTTGTCCCTCCCCTTCCTCCCTCCGCCCAGCTCAAAACTCATTCATTCTTAAGGCGGGCGGCAAATCCTCGCGGACTAGCCACCTCGGCTCTGCAAGCCCACTAGACGCTTTGTCTCGCGCCCCGCCGGAACCTGGGGCGCGCATTGGAGCGCGCGCCCGGGCGTCACCTCCCCGCACCTAGGAGGGCACATTGCCCGGCCCAGCTCGGTATCCAGGATCAGGAAATGTGCATGCAGTCCCACCCACCATCGCTACAATTCAAGCCCCCGCCGCCACCCCTGCGCCCACTAAGAAACACTAGATTCTTTCTCCTTCCCGGAGATGGAGACCCTACCCCTACGGAAGGGCGTGGGCGCGCTGGGCCTCGATCTCCCTCTCCGGGGTTCTCGAGGCCCCGCGGGCTGCGCCCCCAGCCCCTGCGCGTGCTAACGTGGCGGCCAAGCGAGTACTCACTTGAGAAGCAGCTGGTCGTGCTCGGCCTTGAACTTGCCCAGCTCTATCTGCAGCCTGGCGCGCTCGCGGGCAGTGTCGTCCAGCGCGCGCCGCGCATCTGCCAGCTCGGTCTCGTAGAGCGCCTTGAGGCCGGTGAGCTCCCGGCCGCGCACCTCCTCCCGCTCCGTCACCTGCAGCTGCAGCGCGCTGTTCTCCGTCTCCAGGCTGCGCACCTTGTCGATGTACACCGCCAGCCGATCGTTGAGCTCGCGCAGCTCCTCCTTTTCCTGCAGCCGCGACAGCCGCGTGGGGCTCAGCGGCGTGGTGGGAGCGCCAGCGCGGCTGCCTGTGCGCGGCGGCACGGGGGTAGCGGTCGCCATGGCGGGCGGCGGGGCGATCGGCGCGGAGCGGGGAGGCCGCGGGCAGCTCGGGGACACGCAGCAGGCTGGAGGGAGCGACGCCGGGACCGAAGGCACACACCGGCGATCCGCGATGGTGGGAGCGGGGTTACAGCACAAAGGGCAAAGGGGATCAATCAGTCGTAAAATGCCCTTTGTAAGAAAGCACGCGCGCGCGCACCCACACAAACACGCACTAAGGAAGACACCGGGGCAAGAGTGACCGGGAGGGCCGATTTGGGGTCCGCGCGCCGGCGCCTCCGCCGCCTAAATTCTCGCGGCCGGAGCACTTTTGTGTTCTCCCCATGCGGGCCGGGAGGGCGGGCGGGAACGCCGCGCGCGGGTCGGGAACCGGTCTGCCGTCCTAAGCTCTGAGTCACACTATATGGGGTTGATAGCAGATCAAGTAGCGAGAGCGGCGGGGAGAGGGGGGGGAGGAGAG
>NW_005871048.1:3476774-3548117 GCF_000147115.1 Myotis lucifugus
GCAGAACCCGCTGCGCGTTCCTCCTCTCAGGTGGGACCCTGTGCTCCGAACCTCTTCCTGCCCAGCTCAGGTTCGCGTGTCTGCAAGCTGACAGCTACCGGCCGCAGGGACACCGGGGCCCTGAGGTTAAATCCTTGGTCACCAGTGCTCATGGGCGGGCCCGGCCCGTTTATGCCTTAACAACTTAGGGGCTTAGAAAATCAAAACAGCTCACAAGTGATGTGATTCATGTGTGATTGAGTAAATAGCACACGCTCTTAATGGTCGTGCTTCACGAAAACCCGATGCATGGAAATCTAAATATGTGAAAATTTTAAGTAGAAATGACCGCTTTAAAAGGGAAATCCCCTATAAAAAAAAAAGAAATTTAAAATGAAATTGACAACTCATTCTAATTATAGAATGGTCATGAATCCCTTTGAAAAGTTTTGAACTTTATGACTAACGTTTATTGAAATGTATTGTGTGCCCTGCACTGGGCTTTTCATGGATTTTACCCGGCCACGCAGCCATTCTGTGGTGTGGGCACTGGATTGTTTCCATCTGAAAATTCATCCATTTTTAACAATTTTTTATTGAATGTATTTGGGATGACATTGGTCAATAAAAGTATGTAGGTTTCACAAGCACCGTTCTATAATGTGGTTCCCACCGCAAGTCGCGTCTGTTTCCATCACCATGTATCCCCCCCAAACCCCCTTTTCCCTCTGGTAATTGCCATACTGTTGTCTCTGTCTATGAGGGGTTTTTTTGTTTTGTTTTGTTTGCTTAATCCCTTCACCTTTTCCACCCAGTTCCCCAACCCCTGTCCCCTCTGACAGCTGTCAGTCAGTTCCATGTATCCATGTCTCTGTTTCTATTTTGTTGGTTACTTTGTTTTGTTCATTAGAGTCTACATATAGCACTTGTCTTTCGCTGCCTGGCTTATTCACTTAACATTCTACTCTCCATGTTGGGTTCATCCATGTTGTTGCAAAAGGTAAGATTTCCATCTTTTTTAAGGTGAGTAGCATTCCACTGTGTAAATGTCCCACAGCTTTTTTATCCACACATCCACTGATGGGCACTGAGCTGTTTCCAGATCTTAGCTATTGTAAATAACGCTGCGTGAACATAGAGGTGCATACATTCTTTCGAATTAGTGTTTCGGGTTTCTTCAGTAAATTCCCAGAAGTGGAATCGCTCGCTGGGTCAGAAGCCAGTTCCAGTTTTAATTTTTTGAGGGAACTCCACACGGTTTTCCATCGTGGCAGCCCCTGTCTGCTTTCCCACCAGCAGTGCATGAGGGTTCCCTTTTCTCCCCCTCCTCTCCAGCACTTGTTGTTTGTTGACGTATTGATGATAGCCATTCTGGCAGGTGTGAGGTGATACCGCAATGTGGTTTTAATTTGAAGCTGAGCTTCTTTTCATATATCTGTTGACCATCTGTATTGTTTGGGTCCAGCCCCAGCAGGTCCAGGGGTTCCCCAAGGTGTGGACGGAGTCGGAAAAGAATGAATGACACATAGGCAGCGTTCAGGTGATCATCATAGCAAGGTTCTCCAGCCAAGTTCTGTGTTTTATTGTCTTGTTACATCTGTATTTATACCAGTTGATTTTAATCCTATCAATTTCTATTTCAAAGGTTAGGGCGTTTCTTATCTCCATTCCAGGGAGTAAAGATTATGTAGCTTAAGCGTGATTGTTCGTAGTTAAAGTGATTAACTACCTGCCTGGCACTTAGTTAAGGGGTTTTATTCCCTCCCTAACTTCAGGGAAAAATCCCTACCTGGGGAAACAACCTTTCTCGGAGAGGTGACCTTGGTTAAAACACATAGCTCCAAGAAGGGGAGCAAACATATTAAGAACAGTATGCCATATACGCCAGGTCCCTTGAAACATATGCTGTGCAGATGTTTCTTCCCTGCAGCGACTGTGTCAAGCAGCAAGGATGGACCGGCTTCCGGCACTGTATGTCCTCTTTGGAGAAGTGTCTCTTCAGATCCTTTGACCATTTTTTAAATTGGATTGTTTGTTTGTGTGTGTGTGTGTGTGTGTGTGTGTGTGTGTGTGTGTTTTGTTGTTTGTTTTTTTTAATGTATTTTTTTATTGATTTTTTTTACAGAAAGGAAGGGAAAGGGATAGAGAGTTAGAAACATCGATGAGAGAGAAACATTGATCAGCTGCCTCCTGCACACCTCCCACTGGGGATGTGCCTGAAACCAAGGTACATGCCCTTGACTGGAATCGAACCTGCGACCTTTCAGTCCGTAGGCTGACACTCTATCCACTGAGCCAAACCGGTTAGGGCATTTGTGTGGGTTTTTTTTAAGTTGAGTTTTATAAGTTGTTTATAAATTTTGGATATTAACCCCTTATGAAAACTCATCCATTTTATCTAATCAGTGGGGTGTACTCCTGAAGCTTAATAACAGATATAATAATGTATGTCAACTGTAATTGAAAAATAAAAAGTGATTTAATTTCCAAAAAGAAGAAAGAAAGAAAGAAATCTGCACCCTTAAAAAAAAATTCATCATTTTAAAGACGAATTTCTGTAAGGCCGTCCAGCAAGCGACAGGACTGCATTTGAACTCTGCCAGTTTCAGTTGGCTCCAGAGCCTCGCCCTTAACCATAACCTAGAAGGCCACTTCACAACCTATTAGGAATGTATCTGTAGGGTAATTACAGGTTAGTTACTTTAATAATGGCAGAAATGAAGGCCGGGATGTTCCTCAAATAATAATCAAGTCACAGACATAAGAATTAGTGAAGGGCTACCAGGCCGCACATCATCCTCCTTGAACTTCTGGGCACTGTATGAGCAAGGATACTCTTCTCATTCATGGTTCTGTTTCCTGTCCTGTTATCTCAAATACAGCTGACCCCTGAACAACACGAATTTGAACTGCCTGGGTTTATTTAAACGGCGTGTGTTTTTCAATCCGGGTATAGTGGGCCCTCCTATCTCTGGGTTTCACGTTCATGGATTCAACCAACTGCTGATAGAAAACAGGATTTCTCGTCTGGAGTTGGGAATCAGTATTTTTGAATTTGCAAACATGGAGCTCAGACTTAAATACTACCTGGGTTTTCATTTCTGACTGCAGGGTGGGTGCTCCTAACCTTGGGGTTGTTCGAGGGTCAGCTGTACCTCCTTTCCTGACCTCTTGAGAGTTAGGAGATGAAAAGCTTCTATTTTGAAGTTGGTGTTAGGAGTTGGTAAGTAAGGATTGAGATAATTTGAATAACTTTTAAAAAGTCTGGAAAATCCATATTACTGAAGAAGAACTGAGTTCTAAAAAGGGCGGGTGCTGGGTCCAAGGTGATGGAATCAGAGTTGGAATGTAAATCCACATGCATTGAGGACCCTTACGGCTGCACTGGTTTGGTTTTCACGCTGTACTCCCTTTTACCTCAGACTTTAAAATATTTGGAAATTTTCTTTTAAAATAATGTTGTCCATTTTTGAAGTTTTAAGACTGGAGGTGAAGTGGTTTCAGGCATAATCTCTACTTCTCTCAACTCCGTGAAGCTTCTCTTGATAGAATCCCTTGATAGAATTATTTTAGGAGACTCAGGTTATATCCTAGTATCTGCAACAAGCAAACACTCTGGAGTCAGACAATTGATGATTTGCTATTGATAGCTGTTTCCTCATAGGAAAATGGGGAGTGATTCCTACCCTAACGGGGGTTTTTAAGATAAAATATATCATCTGTTAGAAATATAGTAATCTTGTGTCCTCAATCAAAAGCAATGAAAGAAAAAAAGGAAAATCTCTTAACCTTAGAATTACTCGTAGGATATTGTGCAAACGTTTGGTCAGGAATTTTTCTAAATGTACACTTCCCTTCTTCTCTCAGCTTTTCCCATGCCTAACACTGTATCTGCAGTAAGGCCCATTTCTTTCCTGTTCTTTCATATTCTGTTTGTCCAGTCTTCTTCATTTAAGTATCTCCTGAAATCCCATCCCTGCCAATGTTTTCCCCAATGAATTAGAAGAGAAATAATAAATACTCTATAAGTTTGCTTTTGCATTTACAAGGACAGTTGTGATTTCAAATAGTCTGCCGTGTTTTTCCTATAAACCATCACTTGTTAGGGCATGTGTTCTGATTGTTGGTTAGGCCGTATACATCCCCACCAAGCCCCAGCTTGCCATGTCATCATTTCCCTCTTCAGTACTGCTCCCACAACACACAGCTACCTTACTGCATAAGATGAGCTCTTTTGACATGTGCCCTACCTTCTGTATGTTATTCTGATCTGGGACAGAAAAATACAGGATACCTATAAGATCTAGGTATAAAGGACCCCAGGCTAGGATTGGGGTACAGATACAAAGACAGTTGAAGAAAAAACTGAGAGCTAGCAGTAGCCCACTTTTGTCCCAAGAGAGGGGAGTGACAGCTGGCAGATAGCTGAATATAACACAAACAAACGGGATAGCTAGAGCTGCAGCACAAAATGTAGGAAAATATTGTAAGTCGTATCTCTTCAATATATATTTGCTGAATAAATGAAGAAATAAATTAATACATGGTTTACTAGGCCAGATTTCTAAAACTTTGCAAAATTAATACTTTTTCTGGTTGTCATAAAAGCGTAAGAATAAGTCATGTTTCAGAAGTCTGAGTGACTATCCAGAATCACTTCCAGTTCTGATTTTGATTTTTGTATTTTAAAAAGTGCTTACGAGCCCTAGCTGGTTTGGCTCAGTGGATAGAGTGTCATCCTGTGGACTGAAGTGTCCTGGGTTCGATTCTGGTCAAGGGCATGTACCTTGGTTGCAAGCTTGACCCCTGGCCCTGGTCGGGGCGCATGGGGGAGGCAGTCAATCCATGTGTCTCTCTCACATCGATGCTTCTATCTCTGTCTCTACCCTTCCCTTCCACTCTCTCTAAAAAAATAAAAATAAAATAAGTGCTTATGAGCCTAGCCGGTGTTGCAGTTCAACGCTCACTAGTTGAGCCTTGACCCAGGAACAAAGAGATCTCAGTTCAATTCCTGGACAGGACACATACCCGGGTTGCAGGTTCAATCCCCAAGGGGATGTGCAGGAGGCAGCCAATTGACGATATTTCTCTCTCATAGATGTTTCTCTCCCTCTCCCTTCCTCTCTAAAAATCAATAAATACATATTTTTTTTAAAAAGTGCTTAAGAGGTTTAAAGGTATATTTATCATCTTCAGTAGGATTGTTCTCTTAGCATAGCTTTATGAAGTTTATATACTGCTCAAAATTGTTTTCCAGATTGCTTGTTAAAATCTGGATATTTGGCAGTAGTATGATTGGTGGAGTGTTTTGGGTTTTTTTCTTTTGTTTTTCTTTTGTTGGTGTAGTTATTTTAACTCAGTAGTTCATCTTCTTGATAGCTTATGCTTTAGTCAAAAAGAGAAATCAATTTGCGCTCGAGCATTTTAGTTTTGTTATGCCAAAATATGGTCATAACACTAGAAAACTTTTCCTTAAAAATCTTCAAACCATTCTCATTTTTTCATCTTACAAAGGTAGGCCCCTTCACCCTATATTCTGCATCTTTGCCTTTACAGTGGTAAAAATAACAATAAAAACTGATGTCAAAATATAAGGTTTACACACAATTCAGCTGTTTCTGCTCTGATCAGAACTGACCCCACTCAAAGAGTTAAGGGCTTTCCTTTCTAGTGATCCCGCTTTAGCCAGCCACTTTATTTATCTTGGTGTATAGTTTATCCCTCCCCAATAACACTTTAGTGTACTCATTTAATTCTTAGATTATAGAGAGGAGATTTGGATTGCCTAAAATATCTTCCCACCAGCCTTTCTCTCTTATTTTGTCTGAAATTCCTCCATAAAACTTAGACTTTTGGGTCAGTCTAGAAAAGTAAGGGCACCGTTTCCAGACTCCACAGCTGAGTTCAAGAAAGCAAAGGGAAATAAAATATTTGCATAATTTTGCATAATTGATATGGTACCAAGAAAGGCAGTCTGGCTGAATCAATCCCATCCATCCCATCTTTCGATCTCTACCACTCTAACCCTCCTGTCTCTACCACTCTAAAATCCTCCTGTCTAGGGAAAGAGGGTAGTTAGAAGCCAGATGCACTGTGGGGGTCATGCTTCTTTGTCCACCACTGGGCTGAGTTGAGAATAGGGATTGAGGATCCAAGAGTAGAGATAATTTGTGCCTCATAATGAAGGCCCCTGTTTTCTTTTCACCTTGGTGCAGCCGAGCAGACTCTAAAAAAAGCCTTGTCCAGCCGAAACCGGTTTGGCTCAGTGGATAGAGCGTCGGCCTGCGGACTGAAAGGTCCCAGGTTCGATTCCGGCCAAGGGCATGTACCTGGGTTGTGGGCACATCCCCAGTAGGAGATGTGCAGGAGGCAGCTGGTCGATGTTTCTCTCTCATCGATGTTTCTAACTCTCTATCTCTCTCTCCCTTCCTCTCTGTAAAAAATCAATAAAATATATTAAAAAAAAAAAAAAAAAAAAAAGCCTTGTCCAGAACCCTGGTAGTCAGCAGCCTAAAAAAAAAAAAGACGAAGTGTGAGGAGCTGAGTGGAGAACAGTCTCACTTGTAATGGTTAATTTTCTGTGTCAGTTTAGCTGGACCATGGTGCCCAGATATATGCTCAAACATTGGATGTTTCTGTAAGAATGTTTTGGATGAGATTAACATTTAAATATGTGGACTTTGAGTAAAGCACATTGAATTCCATAATATAAGGGGTTTTATTCAATCAGTTGAAGACTTGAATAGAACAAAAGACTGACCTCCTTCTGAGCAAGATGAAATTCTAACAGCAGATAGCCTTCAGACTTGAACTGCAACACTGACTTCTCCTGGGTCTCCAGACTACCAGCCTCCCCTGCAGATTTTGGACTTGCCAGCCTCTGTAATCACATGAGCCACTACTTTTTTTTTAAGTATTTCTCTCTCTCTCTCTCTCTCTCTCTCTCTCTCTCTCTCTCTTTATATATATATATATATATATATATATATATATATATATATATATATATATAGTAGTGGCCCAGTGCACGAAATTCATGCACATTAAAAGGGAATTAATTAGAGGAAATATTTTAATATTGCTATTTTCCCTTTCTCTATAATAGAAGTGTCAGAGATGAAAGAAAATTAGTAAAATGTATATGAAAATAATATATGAATTTATTAATAAATAATAACAGCGTCATGTCCCCTGGCCTCACCGTGCATGCAGCCTCGTCCAACCCATGCCTGCCACACACGCAGCCTCCTGCTGATTGGTCATTACGGCATGAGGGCGTCACGGCCATTTGCATATTAGCCTTTTATTATATAGGATGTGTGTGTGTGTGTGTAATAAAAGCATAATATGCTAATTAGACCAGACATCCTTCCGGCTGTCCTTCCAGACGACCTTCTGGATGAAGTCAGGGCTGGGAGGGAAGCCTAGGTCTCAGGTGCCTGCTGGTGGCCGGAGGGAAGCCCGGGGCCCTGGTACCAGAGGAAAGCTGGTGCTGGGTGCCGGCAGCGGGGGGAAGGAAAGCCTGCTCTTGCACAAATTTCATGTATAGAGCCATATATATAATCTCCATTGGATCTGTTTCTCTGGAGCACCCTGACTAATAGACCTTCCCTATGCTCATAGGAAGGATATGGAGGAGCTAAGGAAGGCCAGAAGATTTAAATGAGTACAAGGTACAGGAACGCTGCGGACTGACATGGGTGAACTGGACACTTGAGACTTGGTGGAACTGTAGACACTCAGCAGAAGCATTGAGAACAGACATGACAGAGGCCACCGTAGGTGGGAACCATAATAAGTCACATCTAGAGAAGGCCAGCACAGAATGAAGACAGAACAAAACCAAGAAGCAGATGGCTCTCCCTACAGTGGTCAAGAATCTCCTTGGACTTAGAATCAACCTCAAGTAGAATGGGAAGGATGAAGAATCTGAGGGGTATTGAATGTGAATGTGATTGAAATATGAACTTAAACTGCTCCGTGCCACCAGGAGATTGCAATCCAATCACCAAAATGCCCTCCATCTCTTTATACAGCTTTTCTCTATCAGTCGGTTTTGTTCCAATTATAGGCTCTCTCTCTCTCCACCAGGTGGTAGAGCTGCCTTCTGGGCACCTCAAGCCTAAATTCTCCTGTTTTCTCACAATAGAACAATCTCAGGAAAACTGATTTGCCTGTTTGGTCGCCTGCCCAGCCCTGAACCAATTACTGTGTCCAGGGCTAGAATGTACTCTGATTGGCTAGGCCTAAGCCAGAATCCACCCTTTGAGAGATAGGCAGGGTGGGGAGTCAGGAATCACGGCTGCCCTCACCAAACCACATGATATGATTCCATCAAGAATGAGGAGTATGTCCCAAAACGTGATGAAGGGATGCTTGACAAAAACAACATGTACCTACTTCATGGAAGTAGAAGAAAAGAATCAACCTAAATAGCCCTTTTCTGGCCTAAAATTCTCTAGAGATAGATATTTTTTTAAATGTTAAAATGGAAACTCTTAAAGGTTTAGGATACCTAAAAAGTCTTATTCGTTTGCTCACTCATTAATCCATGCATTTATTCATCAAACGTTTGTGGGCGACTTACTACAAGGATAACTGGGGTACATGACCCCTGCTTGGAGGGGCTCAACTGTCCATTTGTGGGCAAGCAAATATACATCTAAATAAATGCTGCCTCAGAGTGCCAGGTACTGAAGAGGAGGCATGAACAATGTAGCATACACCAAGGACCACATAGGCCTCTGTATCAGGGGCAAGGAAACCACTCGCAGACAGATGATCTCTGAGCTGGGCTTCAAAGAATGTCAGCCTCCGGGGACTGGCAAATAGATCTGGTACTTTATGGAGACCTGTAAGTGGCAGCCCAGAGCCCCCAGGGAGAATTAGAGAGAAACCCCAGATGGAATCCCTAATCTCCTTGTGGTGTGCTTTTCATTTCAAACCACACTGCATAGGGGGTGCTTTAAACTGATATTAGTAAGATGATAAGATGGAAACCAATCTTAACTTTAGGCCTGGCTTACATTAGTCAAGAAAAATGGAAAAATGAGGAAATTATAATTGAAACAAGTAAATTACTTAAGCTGAGGCATTAAATAACAGTTATGCCTTGCCAAAAGCAAAACAAAAATAGAAAACCAACTAAGCAGGAAATTTTATTGAGTAACTCCTGTTTGCAAGTCACTGTACTATGTGCTATGAAATAGATTTTTTTAAAATATGAAATGTGATTTGTTCCTTCAATAAATGTATGTGTAGAAATGAAATGTAGACATGTAAATAAATAGGTTAAGCAACCATGCCATGAATGACAAAGGCCCAAAGGATTGACGTTGGTGAAATGGGTTAAAACACTGGGGCTGCTAAAATTTAAAGAAAGAAGAAATCCCTTCAGGCCAAGACAACATAAGAGGATATCAATGGAAAAAGAGAAGTTGGATTGGGCATCAAAGTAGGGGAAATTTTATTTCAAAATTTTATTTACGTGATTTGGATTATGAAAAATTAGCTTTACACACAAGATTTTCAGGAATAGAACACTTCCATTAAAATATATGACTATATTTTGGGTGAAATATTTGTATTTGTATATGCTGATTATGAATATTAGAAACTGGGCAAGAATTTTGGACACCGACATTTCTGGGATTTAATGCTACCAAAAATATTCTGTTAAAGTCTCTGAAAAGAGATGACATTGAAGAATAATTAGAGACTTATTTGCATATATATTGAGTAAAAGAGCAACTGAAACTTTCATAAATTGCTGATAGGAGTATAAAATAACCACTTCAGAAAATTGTTTGACAGTTCTTTATAAAGTTAAAAATATACCTACCCTGTAGTTGGGCAGTTCTACCCCCAAGATAAATGAAAGCTCATGTCCACTAAAAGACTTGTACAAAAAGCTTATAGTGGCTTTATTCATATTTGCCCAAATTGGAATGAATCCAAATGCGCATGAAGAGGAAAAGAAGCAGCCCTAGCCGGTTGGTCTGTAGACTGAAGGGTCCTGGTTTCGATTCTGGTCAAGGACACATGCCTGGGTTGCGGGCTCAACCCCCAGTAGGGGGCGTGCAGGAAGCAGCCAATCAATGATTCTCTCTTATCATTGATGTTTCTCTCTCTCTCTACCTCTTCCTTCCTCTCTGAAATCAATAAAAATATTTTTTAAAAGAGAAGAGACAAATTAATCATGGTATAAGTACTATTTTTATTTATATATTTTTTAGTGGTAAAGAATTATAAATTTATTAGGTCATCTGGAAACTAGATGGGCTGAGCCCCAAAATGGCATCAGCCATAAGTACTATTTTTTAATTAAAAAGAGTGAGCCACAGATACATGCAGCAACATGAATGAATCTCACAAATATTATGTTGAACAATAGAGTACATTTTATATGAATACATAGTTGGGCACAGACCCATTGATCAGATTCAATACTGAACCCTAGTAATCCAGGGACCTGAATTCTTTTGATGATATAACTTTCTAAGCAATTGAAGAACAACATTGATTTAATTCAATAAAAATACAGAAGTAATTTTCAACGGGGATGGGGATGAGGAAGAAGGGAAGAAAAAGGGAGTTACAGAATCTGAGGTAGCAAAAAGTTTGACTAAATTTTCTTGATCAGACAGGCTTTATAAAATCTGTGATTCTCAACTGGGTGGGAGGGGGAGGGGGAGACAGAAGGTTCCCTATTTCTAAGGGGCTCTCATATTTGGGGGGCAGATGAGATTTTTATGTTTATCAAAAGAGATCAGAGGATGATAAAATTATGAGGCACTGCTGTGGAGAACTTACAGAACATAAAGCACAGAGCTCCTGTCCTTAATCTGACCTGGGCTCTTGAGTTACATCCAGAACCATATAAGTCTGTATTTTATTACATATCAGAAGTGACTAGGTCAGCCAGCCCGCCATGACAGCCATGACTGCAGAAATATTCTGTCACTCACTGTGACATTCACTTGGAAAAATCACCCTGTGGTAACTTGAATCAACTTCTGCAGAAGGGTTTCAGAAACCTGTTGTCGTTTAAAATAAATTGGTTTCATTTCTCTAATTTTAACTTCTCAGTTTTTTTTCATTTACTATATACTTCCTTTAAGGGATTTAAATTGAGTTGATCTCAAAGTGAGGGGTGGAGAAGAGAGCTCTCAATTGTTATAGGGGAAAGGGAAGTCACAGTGGTGAGTCCAGAATTTTTATTTTTAAAAGTAAAGTGAATCCTAAAATGTCTGCTTCACCCCAAAATAATTAAGGTGTCATTCCTCCTATGAACCCCTATAGCATTATCATCTGTAGCATCACTTGAAAGCATATTGCTTTGGTCTAGCATTTCAACCAAATCCTAAGACTCTTGAAGACAGCAGAATTTCCCTAGGGACACTGCAGATCATGAAATCCTGTCACTTTTCTATTCATGTCACTGATATGGGAGTACTGCACCGTATAACAATGGGTGGTCTAAGTACCCTGGCCTTTCACCAGTCTCTCAATTCTCTTATTCAGTCTGCCTTATCAAGTAGATACTTCTGTATAGTTCCTTTGAGCAAAGAACTCTAGTAGGCATGAGTCAAAAGATACTCTTAAAACTTCTCAAGACAATTATTTAAAAATTTTGTAAGAATTCCATTTGGAAAATTTATTTTCTATTACTCTTGTCTGAAAATAAGATTCTGATCTCTACTGTTTATTTTAGTGACTGCGTACTACTGATAAAATAATACCAGATATAGTAAATAGCAACATATAATGTAAGACTTCTTCTCCTTAAATACCAACAGCCTACCTCAACTTTGGGTTTACTATGTCATCTCAGATGCTTCCAAGAAACTTGGTCATGATTGTTGAAGAAGAGATTGGAGAAAAATCACTTGAAAAATTCATAGAATTGAATGCAGCACACTAAGCAATGATGTTGTACCTGCCCCAAATGGGATCTAGTTAACATCGGGCATGTTAGATTTAAAAGATGTTCAGACAATACAATAAATATCAACTACAAGAATAAGATACATGTAGTACATATTAACAAGCACTAGGTGAATGTGAAAGTTGGAAATTTGGTACGAGAGAATTACAGAATTGCACTTCAGGATCAGAATTAATACTCTGTTCTAGATCTCCAGCGAGATGCTATTTCACTTCCCATTTGTCTTTGAAAGCTCCAAAAAGGATTTGAATGTAGGAGAGTGAAGCACTTGTAGACTTGCCATTGGGGCTGGGGACAAGAAAGGACATGGAGAATGCTGTAGAGATATAGTGGGTTGATCTGACCATTACTGGACAAGTAAAACAATATTTTGGGGACCAATGGAGATATTAGGGTTCAGGTAGAATAAAGACTGTATAGACATACCTAAGTGTGAATCCTGCCCACTCACTATGTACTTCATTTCCTCATCTCTAAAAAGCAGAGAACTACCTTGTAGGGATGTTGAAAGGATTGAATACATTAACATATGTAAAGTGTGTGTGGTACATCGTGCTCAGTAAATATTTATTACTTTCTCTTCTTGTACAAAGATATATATTAGAATCTTGGCTTCCCAATTTTGAAAGCTACTATTTAAATCTCTCTATATAAAAGCCTAAGCGACCATTTGACCATTCAACCGGTAGCTATAATGTGCACTGACCTCCAGGGGGCAGACACTCAATGCACAGGCCTGGAAACATGGAACAGACTGATGAATCTCAGAGGAAGGGGGGAGGGCAGGAAAAGATTAACCAAAGATTTTATATGCATACTAGAGGCCCGGTGCATGGATTTGTGCACCAGTGGGGTCCCTTGGCCTGGCCTGTGGGGATCGGGCAGGAACTGGCCCAGTGCATGAATTCAGGAGATCGGGCCAAAACTGGCAGTCCGACATCCCCCGAGGGGTCCCGGATTACAAGAGGGCGCAGGCCAACCCAAGGGACCCCACTGGTGCACAAATCCATGCACTGGGCCTCTAGTTAGTATATAAAGCATTATAGCAGTAAAACCAGGGCCAATTACAATACTGCATTTTCAAAATGTTAACTGTTTTACTTTGTCCTGCTCACTAATATTTATGTTAATAAATTAATTAATAAAATTAATAATAAGTATACAAATGTTGAGTAGTACATGTAGTGATTGACTCACTCTACCTTGATTCCATTTGACAGACTTTCAGTGAATACCATCATGGCCAGCTCAAAAGAAGTTACGAAATGATTAAGACACAGTCCCTGCCCCACAGAAACTGAGACTGTGCAAGGAAAGGCCATGTGAGTAGCTGAATCTTTTTATAATTATCCATAAGCCAACCTCTCACCAAGCACAAGATGCTATAGCTGTTGGGTTTAGACTTCATAGCCAGTTTTATCATTTTATCAATTATTTTTAGATATTCAGACACAATTTGATTAATTTGGATTGATTTTGTAATAGAAAGAACAAATCACTTTCAGCTAGCATTGTCAAAATATGAATGGGCGCCTAGTTTTTGCAAAAGATAGGAGTCCTGGCCAGTGTGGCTCAGTTGGTTGGATTGTTGTTCCACGCATCAAAGGTTCCCAGGTTCGATTGTCGGCCATGGCACATAGGTCGAGGGTTTGATTCCTTGTCAGGGGGTGTACGGGAGGCAGCCAATTGAAGTTTCTCACATTGATGTTTCTCTCTCTTCCTCTCCCTTCCTCTGTCTCTAAAAAAATTTTTTAAAGAGAGATAAGATCTATTTTTTTAGACACATACAATATTTAAACCTAGCTTTTCCCTTTGTATGTCTTTCACCACTTCCACATTTTGAAGAGAAAAAAAAGTGCATGCTTTCTGCATGACCACAAGATCAACCACTACTGCCTGCTGGACAGAAAAAGGGTGCTATTAAGGGGGCAGCCATCTGCTTGCCATAGGTTCTTGGTGGAGCAAGAAAAGCTAATTAGCACCCCCACCAGCCCCCCTTACCTCCGCCTCCTCACTGTGCCTCCACCATCTGGCGGGGATCCCCTTCTCCCACACCAGCTTCTTTCAGCATCCTCTAGCTTGGGGAGGTCAGAGATGTTTGCCCATCCTAGGAAGAGACAGAACAGGCTTCAGCAGCACCCTGGGCCATGAATTTCTAAAATTTGAAAGGAAATTACATAAATTACATCCCCCTCCCATCACCAGTGTTCTGTTTCACTCATGCCTGTTATCTTACTTAAAATATCTTTTCTTCCCTGTCCAGGAAAATTGGTCAGTCTGGAATCCAATCTGTTTTGTAATTGACAGTTATCTAATGATTGGCAAGTACCTAATTCCTACACTGGGTCTCTCTCATCTATTTTATTAGGGGTTGGGAGGAACAGAAATGGAATACAAAATCATTAAGTAAATCTGATATATTTCACCATAAAGCCACAGGAAATGGTGAGAGGGTGCATTTAATGTGAAACAGCAGACAGCTCAAATGCCATTACTCATTAAAAAGGTGTCAGATAAATAGGACATCAATGAGGCAGACTAAGATTTTGAGACTTCACAGAATAAACAGAGTAAACCTTCTAACTATTAAACAAATACAAACAAGCTATTAACACATAAAAAATATGATTCTCCTATTTACCTGAGAAATAATACAATCTGAATAAACTGTCATTTCACTAGCAAAACTCATTATTAACCTTGGATTTGGTTACAAAAATAAGTATTTTCCCCCTGTATTCCAATATTGTTCTGCCTTATTTTTTCTCTTATTCTACCTTGCAGTAATACAGGCTACATACTTGTGTTTTTTGTTTTATTTTTAATCCTCACCCGAGGATATTTGTTCATTGATTTTTAGAGAGAGAGTGGAAGAAAGAGGGAAACACAGAGAGAAATATCTTTGTGAGAGAAACACATCGATTGGTTGTCTCCTGCATGAGCCCTGACCAGGGCCCAGGCCGGGGAGGAGCCTGCAACCAAGGTATGTGTCCTTGTTCAGAATTGAACCCAGGACCCTTCGGTCTGCAGGCCGACACTCTATCCACTGAGCCAAACTGGCTAGTGCACAAGCTACATACTTTTTAAAAGAAAATTTGGCAGGACCAGTTTAAAGGAAGAAAGGCAATAGAAAAAAACTTTGCTAATTACAAAACTGTAAATTGGCTCAGAAAAAGAATCTGATTTGCATCTTGGAGATAAGCTGTGGTTAAGCTTATTATGAAAAGCTTTGCTCCATAATTATATTTCAAATACAACAATATAAACTTGAAAAAGACAAAAAAATACTGTCAGGATTTTATATCAGAATTTTTACCTCACTGAAAGAACTTGCTAAAAGAAGCTGTCCAAGTGTATCTTTTTGTTTTAGTAACAGAAAGAAAGGAAGGCCAACAAACCAGTTAGACAGGGGTGGGCAAACTTTTTGACTCGAGGGCCACAATGGGTTCTTAAACTGGACCAGAGGGCCGGAACAAAAGCATGGATGGAGTGTTTGTGTAAACTAATATAAATTCAAAGTAAACATCATTACATAAAAGGGTACGGTCTTTTTTTTTTTAGTTTTATTCATTTCAAACGGGCCGGATCTGGCCCACGGGCCGTAGTTTGCCCACGGCTGAGTTAGAGTATTTTTCTAAGTTGGATAAATACTAAGTTGGGAACGGAGTATAGTTTTTCTTGAAAGCTATATATTGCTCATAAAAGACATAGTGGAAGGTAAGATCATTAGTGAAGAGATATATGTATATTTTTCCTTAATATAAGTCAGTTCTGAGGCTGTGACTCAGAGCACCAGATGCTTCCTACCTGTAAGGACATCTGTAACTTTTTTGGCTGCTCACCCTTGATCTGTCTTCCTATCTTTGGGGAATTCCTCCCTGTTTGAGTCTTAATAAGAGATAGGGTCTACCTCCCACTCTAGATGCTTAAAAAAAAAAAGCAAGTCAATTTTTTTTGCAGGCCTAGTAGGTTTGGCCATTCAGATGCACCAGCCCCAGAATTTGACCCAAAGCCAAGGAAGAGTGGCAAACCCATTCTGGTGCCACACCCAATCTCCAAAGGCAGTGGGGACAGGGCACCATCCTACATGCAGTGATGGGGGGTGTGGTACAGAGCCTGCTCTTCCCTGGCAGCAACAGTGACCTTTCCAGACATGTTCTGGAACCTCCGGGTATGTAGCCTCCTTTCACCTAGGACTTGTAGCTTTCCCACGATTCTGTGAGCTACCTAATGTGTGTTCAGTACATTCCTTTTCCTCTAAATTAGAATCAGCATCTGTTGCTTGCAGCCACGAACCCTAAGGGACACAGAGCCTCTGGAATAATGACTTAGAAGTTAAAAGAGAGGAACCAGGAAAGGGAGTATAGTTTTTCTTGAAAGCTATATACTGCTCATAAAAGACATCATGGAAGGTAAGATCATTAGTGAAGAGATATATGTGTATTTTTCCTTAATGTAAGTCAGGGAGGCGTGTCCAGAAGGCTATGTGGGGAAAGGCCAGTTTCAGTTCAGGCCTAGATAACTTACACAACTTAAAAATGCAGGAAACAAAATTGCTATACATTTTATGATAACATAAAACAAAATAATGTACATCAAACACATGGAAATGATTGCCTGTGGGAGTTGGAAATAAGAGTGGGGAATGGAGATAAAAGGGATTAGTTGAATAATCTCTTGTGCAAAATGCAGGACTTATCATCTAAGGCCTCGCCTCTTATGTCATTTCCTCTGCCTCTGAGATCTCGGAGAGAAGGGAGCTCCAGCTGCCCATCCCTTGGGCTTGGAGAGGAGCAGAGTAGAACAGAGCCTGAGGTAATGATGGGATTCACCACCAGGCTGTTGCTGCCCAGCTCAGGTGCAGATATACAACAGGGACTTGTAAGAACACCCGGGGTGGGGAACCAGGGGCAGAGGGTGATGATATTAAACACCCTCTTTTACAGACAAAATTCTTTCAGTCTAAGCCTAATTATAGCATAGCAATATCCTAAGCGTTTTGTTTGGAGTGAAGGAAAAGTTTGGAAATAGATCGTGTTGATGGTTATACAACATCATGAAGGTAATTAATGGCACTGACTAAATTGTACACTTAAAATGGTGAAGATGACAAATTTTGTTTTATCTATTTTACTACAATTTTAAAATATTAATACTCTAATATACCAAAACAAATTGAGTTGTACATGTTTAATGGGTGAATTGTATCATATGTGAATTATATCTTAACATCCTAAGCCCGGCTGGTGTGGTTCAGTGTCAACCTATGAACCTGGAGGTCACAGTTCAATTCCCTGTCAGGGCATGTGCCAGGATTGTGGGCCCGATTCCCAGTGTGGGGCATGCAGGAGGCAGCCGATCAATGATTCTCTCTCATCATTCATGTTTCTATCGTTCTCTCCCTCTCCTTTCCTCTCTGAAATCAATATATATATATATATATATATATATATATATATATATATAGTATTTTTTTTAATTTTTTTTAAATCATCCTAAGTGCCCTGGCCAGTGTTTCTCAGTGGTTAACGTGTCGGCCTGCGCACTGAAGGGTCAATGGTTCGATTCTGGTTAAAGGCATGTACTTAGGTTGCAGGTTCAATCCCGGGTTCTCAGGCCACCAATCGATATATCTCTCTCACAGAGATGTTTCTCTCTCTCTTTCTCTCTCTCTACTCAGTGTTTTTCTCCCCTTTCCTTTCCACTCTGAAAACAATCAATGGAAAAATGTCCTCCAATGAGGATTTTTTAAAAAAAAATCATCCTAAGCATTTAGGATCTTCACTTTTAAAAATTTGGCACTGGTGCTAAACTTTTCAGCCTCTTGGAAGCTGAGAAATTTTTCCTCCTGTCGAATGGATAACTAGCCACTTCCCTTTCACAGCACATTAGACACATATATCACGGACAATAGAAATACAAACATCCCAAGGTTTGGAATACATCAGTGGTTAACATTGGAAAGAAATGGAAGGGAATGAATAACAAGAATTTAGGAGAGATGGACACCCTCACCCAGAACTGTGCAGCAGTGCCAGAGGGAAGTGAAAAATTATCAAGTGAAAATGAAAACCACACTTGGCTGTAATTGGCTTTATTTTTTAAAATCTGTAAGGTTCGTGCCCAGTCAGTGTAAAACAGCTAGCGTGAAAGCTCCTTGTGCGGAATCTACTGCAGCTGCCTACCAAGAATCACAGTGTCTTCATTTCTAGAAATGAAGGTTCCTGTGTTTGCCCTGTCATTCCTACCTCCATGCTATTAATCATGCTGTTCCCTACACCTGGAATGTCCTTTCTGCTAATCAGCTTACGTCCAAATCCTACCAGTCCCTCGAGGTTCAGCCAAAATAGCATCCTCTCCCTTTCCTAGTGCTCAGCTGAGAATCACCTTCAAGACAAATCAAATTGATTTTGAAATGATGACTGCAGGCACAGTTCTCAGACATTTCTGCCCAGGCAGGGGTAGGAGATGGAGAGCAGAGTGTCCTGCATGAGTAGTACTAAGGGGAAAATACCCTCCCTATCACCCTAGCATTCTCATGTGATGTGATTCCTTCTACAAGTTTGACTTCCTAGATCACTTAATGCTCTTCTTTCATTAACAAAGAAGCCATTTCTTTGTCATTATTTATGTAATGTACTTAGTGATTTTAACATCGTTGTTCAAAGTAATGACCTCTATTTACAAATCATTCTTCTGTAATTATGATGGAAAAAAAGATATTGAAAACACATTTTTTTCTTTCCTAGGTTGACATTTAACTTTTGTTGAATTGCTATTAATTGCTGCTTTTGGTGGCTTCCAAAAAAATATTTACATTGCCTAGAACAGTGGTCGGCAAACTGCGGCCCCTTGAGTGTGGCTCTTCCACAAAATACCACGTGCGGGTGCGCACGTTCAGTGCGATTGAAACTTCATGGCCACACCAAGCGGCCAAAGAGCCGCATGTGGCTCGCGAGCCACAGTTTGCTGACCGCTGGCCTAGAACAGTTGTTTCCCAATCTTTTAAAAGTCACAAACATAAAGAGGGCATAAAGGGGATAAATGGTGATGGAAACAAATAAAATAAAACAATAAAAGTCACTTACATAGAAAATTATATATATATTTTACCAAAGACCATCCTTTATTGCAATGTTATTTTATAGTAATTGCATGGGTATTAATTTCAGGAGGAAGTTTCCAGGTTAAAGAACTTGGATCCTTGCCCAATATAAAAAAAATACAATACTAAAGTGTGAAAATCATGTTTTTTAATTTAGAAAAAACAAAAATAAAGAGCTGAGTCAATCATATTCCTAACTCTTCTGCACAGAGCCACAGCATATTTATTTATATATTCATTTATTCATTCATCCACCCATTCATCTATCCATTCCCTTTTTTTATTGTGGTAACATTGGTATACAACATTATATATTTTTGAGGTGTGCAACATTATAATCCAGTGTTTGTATACACTACATAGTGATCACCACTGTAAGTCTAGTTACCATCCATCACCATACTATGATCCCCTTTACCCATTTAGCCCTTCTGGTAACCTTCTTCCCCTCTGGTAACCACCCTGATCTGTGAGTATGTGAGTGTGTTTTGGTTTTTAGATTCCATGTATGTCATAGAATACGGTATGTATCTTTCTCCATCTGACTTATTTCACTTAGCATAATACCTTCAAGGTCCACCCATGTTGTTGCAAATGGCAAGATTTCCTTCTGAATATATATAGATATACACACATACACACACACACACACACACACACATCTTCTTTATCCATTTATCCACCATTGAGCACTTAGGTTGTTTTCACAACTCAGCTATTATGAATAATGCTGCAACAAGCAAAGCGGAGCACATATCTTTTCAAGTTAGTGTTTCTGTATTCTTTGGTTAAATACCCAGAAGTGGGATAGCTGGGTCATATGTAGTTCTATTCTTTTGAGGAATTTCTGTCTGTTTTCCAGTAAGCCCTCCTGGAAGGTATTGCAAGAACAAAGGGCAGAAATAAGGCCTATAGGGGAAATTACCTGCTTCCTTGGGGAACCTGGGACTGTGAGGTGCAGAGCCAAATGCTCCATGAGTGGCTCTCCCCTGAAGGCTGCAGATCCAACCAGAGCACAGGTCCTTTTCCTCTGCTTTGTTACCCCAGGTTTCTGGGATTTCAGTCTGGCAGTTGAGATACAAATTCATAAACTTTATTTAGAAAAATCTGATGACCTAAGACTTGTGGCGTTTGCTTCGTTAGATTTTCTTTGTTTGGTGTTTCCCCTCAGAGGTGTAAATTGAGTGACTAATGTGTTTTCACAGTCCGTGGGCTGAGGTTGACAGAAGCAGTTAAATAGGCACCCTTTCCATTCCTAACTAATGGAAAGAAGGAAAATAGACCCCAAGAGTTTGTTTTTTTAAAACTGTAAAAAAAAAAAAATCCCAGTTGATGAGATGATAAGGAGATCAATAGTTCAGGAGATGACATTTTCATTTATTCATATGAAATGCAAATATTTTTTGCAGCCTGGAGTGAGAATTTCCAGGATTCTCTTATACATACCAAGTTCTGAAAGAGGGAGAAACATTTGCTTATGTGCTTCTCTAGAAATGAAGCTAATTTATCATGTGGGCAGGAAGCTAATCTGTGCACACGTGGCCTACATTTCATAGTTTCTGACAATACCAGAGAGTGAGGGTGGAGAGAGGCTGACATAATCCACTTCCTGGTAATGAAGTGTTGGAATCTGAGGTCACCGCAACAAGCATGCAGAGTTGTTCTGTGGATTTCTAGGAAAGCATTTCCACAGCCTTACCAACACGGGATTTCCATTAGGTGTATCAGGGTTAATATATCATATAGCCGTGGCAATAGACGTAGGATATTTGTGTGAGACAAAGAAGTGGGACTTCAAATAAAGACAGGCTATCAAAATAGTGACTCAACAGCTGAATTTACATGTATGTAATGTAGGCATTGTTAATTATGGTGCTCCATCTACATATTTAGAAAGACAGCAGATAGCATACTTTTTAGATGCAAAAGATAGCAATATCAAAATATATAAATACATGGGCATGTGTCTATCTACATACTCATTTAAGACTAGAAGCCAATTAATATACATGGCATAGGACAATAATGATACATTTTTGGACCTTTTAAAATATCCTATCTAATAAAAGAGTAATATGCAAATTAACCATCACTCCACGACAAAGATGGTGGTGCCTATAGTGGCTGGGGCAGTACGCTGGTGGCATCACCCCAGCAACGTGAGCCCAGCAGGCAAGCGCGGCCTGCAGGCAGCACCCAGCAGGGCCTGCTTGCCCATCCCCGTGGTGTGGAGCAGGCAGGCCCCACAGAGAGCAGAGAACCACAGGGAGCGGGCCCAAGCTGTCAGTAGGACATCCCCTGAGGGCTCTGGAATTGGAGAGGGTGCAGGTCCGGAAGAGGGACCCTCCTGCCCCCCGTGCACGAATTTCGTGCACCGGGCCTCTAGTTATTTATATTTAAACACTAAATAAGATATTTGTCCTTGATAATATGTTCATAGTAATTGCAAGTTGTTTGCCTCTCATTTGTCCCATTGCATATTGAGACGCTAGACTCATCCTGTATTTTCCATTGGTCTGACTCATGTTACTGCACTAGGCCTTAATTAATTTTTTTAAAGTTTTGAAAATAGCCCAACCGATTTGGCTCAGTGGTTGAGCATCAACCTATGAACCAAGAGGTCAAGGTTTGATTTCTAATCAGGGCACATGCCCAGGTTGTGGGCTTGATCCTCAGTGTGGGATGTGCAGGAGGCAGCCAACCAAGGATTCTCTCTCATCACTGCTGTTTCTCTCTCGCTCTCGCTCTCCCTCTCCCTTTCTCTCTGAAATCAATAAAAAATATTTTTTAAAAAGTTTTGAAAATAGAATATTAGGAATATTAGGAAAGAACACATTATTTAATCTGTTTATCACCCTTTAATTGCAGTCTGTGGTTATAGTATTACAGTAAACATGTGGTGGGCAGTGGACTGGCCCCCTTCCCTCTAAGAACTTCCTACGTACTCTGCCCAGATGAGTGGATTGTTCCAGGTCTTGTTTCTGTTTTGTGGTTCTACCCTATCATCGGGGCTGGCTGTCCAGAGCTTAACCCTGAGTGCAGAGGGGATAGCCATTTTCTCTTTCCTGGGAAGTGATCATTTTGACATAGAAATGTTTGAGGAGAAAAATCTCTGCGTTCGTGCTCACTGAGGTCCCAGATACACCCTGGTTTTGCCCTTTTCACTTCCCCCTGCATTCTAGGAGTCTTCAGTCAAATTGTAGAGCCTGAACAAGGCCTATAAAAAGACCACTCAGAAAACGCAGGGCTGTGTGCTTGGAACCAGAGGAGGAGGCTCAAAAGCAAGCCCCAGCAGGGGAAACCATGGTGGGCTGGGGGTTTGGGGAAAGGCTGCAAGGGAGAGGCGCAACCCACTGGGACTGCAAAGACAGGACCACGCCAACCACTCCCCCCCTCAGGGCTTCCTACATAGTCACCACCCTACTCTTTTCAGTTGGGTGATGAGTCAAAGCAAAATTGTCTTCAAAGCTGCTAGGCTTTCTTCCCTATTCTTTTTGCCAGTCTCCTCCCATAGGTGCCTCCACCCCTTAATTTTTTTTGCTTAAGCTCTGTTTGTTTTTGGTCACTTGTAACCAGAGAAAACAACATAACACAACACACATGTTTAATATGATCTTATTTTGTTGTAACATGGAATTTCTGGTTTGTGGCAAAATGAAGATCACGTAGTCATTTCCACTTAACACCGTTCTTTCTGAAGAACTCCAACCAGTCACGGCTGATGTGTTCTGAATTATTTGAAAGTAAGTTAAAGTGATGTGTTAGAAAATGATTTAAGGAATGGGTGGGAGACTCTGGGGTTTGTTAACTTAAATACCAACATTTTTTTCTTTTTAATAAAAAAATATCGGGTAGGTTTCCTTACAGAATCCCATCATCATTCAAGAGGCTGTTCATGAACTATCACTAAAAGCAATTCAGTTCCAAATGAGAGTCTTCTCCTTCAGTCAGCAAGAGCTTTCAGGCCCACCAGCATGAATGTTCTCGCTGACCTACTCTGGACGTAAAAGTCCCAAGTCATTATATGACAATGAGGTTTCAAAAAAAAATTTTAAACAGCAGGAAGTAGAGCAGAACTCTTACCAACACATGCCGATGACGGTAGCGACCACAAAGTATGTAGTATCCTGTTCTGCCACATTCATTGGGCTGGATTATATTGTCTCAGAGACCTAGTTAACTCTGGAAGAACTTAATAGGTGCATATTGTGTAGTGTGGGGTGGGCAGCATAATTAGACCCATAGTCTCTAGGTCTCCTCAAATTGAGATGAAAGCAACAATTTCGGTTTGTCTAACATTCAGGGTGTGTTTCCAATTAAACTAAAATCATAGTGAGCACCTCTGGCTTCTCCTTCAAGATCTCTATCATGAAAACTAATTGTATGGTTCTGCCTCTCCCATCTCCCCCCGCCTCCCTTCTTCTGGAAGTAGTAATATCTTGCTCTACCTGAAAATCTCCATCCAGGGTGCAGGTAGGCATCATAGAATTTGATCTCCTTTGTGCCCCCCAAAAATGGCCCAAAATTGGAGGCAGTGTTGGGTACTATTAGATGTGGTGACTCGGATTAGAGTTTCAACCTGTCGCTGACTAGAACATCTATTCATTGACTCCTACCCCTAAATAATTAGGGTTCTTTATCAATCAGTAGTTTAAGACAGAAGATATTAAAAGAATTCTTAGGTGTACCTTTTTGTGAAGATGTCCCATTAGACCACACATTCCCTGGTCTAAATGAGAAGTTCAAACATCTCTTAGGGGTCTCAATGATGAGTATTATTGTCAGCCCAAACTGACAATTCTCATCATACAGTGAGTCCTTGAGTGCCAGAGCTTTGTCTAATCCACCTTTGCACCCCTAGAACCTACCATCATGTCTGCTATTAGGAGGCTTAATAAATATTTGGCAAATACACATAGCTTATTTATCTTTTCCACTAGAATTTACTTAGAGGTAGTAAGAACTATGTGGACTTAAACTTTAGATTCCACATAGGACGGACAAATTTCATGCACGGGGAAAGAACTTAAGGCATATTTTAATACATATTTATCAAATTTTTAAAAAGTAGCAAGTTTGGCAAATACAAAGAGATTTCAAATATAAAGAATCTTCTGTCAAATTGTAGAGCCTGAACACAGCCTATAAAAAGACCACTCAGAAAACTCAGGGCTGTGTGCTTGGAACCAGAGGAGGAGGCCCAAAAGCAAGCCCCAGCAGGGGAAACCATGGTGGGCTGGGGATTTGGGGGAAGGCTGCAAGTGAGAGGCAGAACTGACTGGGACTGCAAAGACAGGACCACGCCAACCACTCCCACCCACCCTCAGGGCTTCCTACATAGTCACCACCCTACTCTTTTCAGTTGGGTGATGAGTCAAACCAAAACTCATCAAAGCTGCTAGGCCTTTTCCCCTATTCTTTTTGCACCTAAGGCATTAGAGTGAAAATGAAAAGAGGAGGGAAAACCTCTGCAATAAAATAGTGCGCTTGCTTGAAGGAGTGGCTTACTAGTATTTATTGACTTTGGCAAGTGTCCACCAAAGGTTTTTCACTCTGGTGAGGAGTTTGTGTGGAGGAGGACTGACTGTACTCCTTCACAAGCCTTCACTCCTCCTGCCTCACAAAATAATTCTTTATCTGGAGTTAGGTGGGACCAGATCTAATGGAATCTCACATATGAAGTTTTAATTTTTTAAAGAAGACAACATGAAACAAGTATAGTACAGCAAATGCCACTGGATTGTACACTTGAAGATGGTTAATAGTTAAGTTCACATTACATGAATTTTACCTCAATTTTTTAAAAAATGGAGGAACCGTAATTTGCTATCTGTTAAAATCTTTCCCAGGTCATGGAATTTGTCCATCCTGCTTTGTGTTTGTAAGGGTGGATCAGACCAAAGAGTTTAACACCGTGGGGAAGGCCTGGGACCTGTGTTTCAGCCCAGCTCTGCTTCAGCTTTCACCTCTCCACCCTCCATCTTTCTCAAAAATTCCAGGACTGGGATATCTGGTCACACAGGTCTCTTTCAGAAGTAAATTGATTTAAAGGCAAGAGGCATTTACATCTTTCTTGTTGTCTTTCAAAAGAGCTTCTTCTACATTTCATTATCCCGCAGGTCTAGCGCCCCAGTGGGGTGGCAAAAGCACTGACAAACAAGCAGATCACTTTCACTGGGTCTCCTTATCTAGGACTCATTCATTGAAAGAGCAGCTGTATAACATTCCCATTCTGAGACACAAGCGTAAATAGAACCCAACCCTGCCCGCAGGGAGGTAGAGATCAAATTGACACCCCGTGCTTCCTGATACTGAGAATTCTGTGGAATTTCTACCAGAGATACCAAATCTGATTTGAATCATAAGGAAACACCAGGGAAACCCAAACTAAACAACACTATAAAATAAATATTGTCATGGCCCTGGCCAGTGTGCTCAGTGGTAGAGTGTCAGCCTGACGACCAAAGGGTATCCTGTTAGATTCCCAATCAAGAGCATGTGCCTGGGTTGGGGTTTGTTCCCTGGCCCTGTCTGTTGCATGTAGGAGGCAACCAATCTCTCTCTCTCCCCCCCCCCCCTTCCAACTCTCTCTAAAAATCAATGGAAAAAATATCCTCAGGTAAGGATTAACCAAATATATACAGTAGGTCCTCGGGTTATGTCAGAAATCTGTTCCTATGGCTCGATGTAAGGTGATTTTCACCGTAAGTCGGAACATACCTACATAGCACCTACATCACTCACATGGAGCACATACACGGCAGTAATGAAGTGAAACAGTAAAAAAAAATTTAAAAGAAAGATAACACTTCCTGACCTTTACTTGTGGTAAATAAATAATAAAAAACATAAAGCACATAGGTACATCTGTCAAAATGACAGAACTTTTTTTTTTATATAAATGGGAGATGGCAACGTAACCACGAAATGAAGGACGAAACCCGAGGACTCTATATATATACTAGAGTCCCGATGCATGAAATTCGTGCAAGGGGCTCGGCCCCCGCAGCCCCGGCTTCATCCAGAAGGTCATCCAGAAGGACGTCTGGAAGGACATCTGGAAGGTCGTTTGTCTGTCCGGTCTAATTAGCATATTATGCTTTTATTACTATAGACTAGAGGCCCGGTGCACAAAAATTTGTGCACTGGGGGGGGGGGGGGTCCCTCAGCCCAGCCTGTGCCCTCTCGCAGTCTGGGACCCCTCAGGAGATAACGACCTGCTGGCTTAGGCCTGCTCCCAGGTGGCAGAGGGCAGGCCCAATCCCTAGGTGCAGCCCCCGGTCGGGCTCAGAGCAGGGCGGATTGGGAGGTTGCGATGCCACCCTCAGTCACGCTCAGGGTAGGGCCGATTGGGGGGTTGGGGCACCACCCCCTGTCACACTCAAGGCAGGGTCGATGGGGAGGTTGCGGCGCCACCCCCTGTTACGCACAGAGCAGGGCCCATCAGGGGGGTTGGGGCTCCGTACCCTGTCACGCACAGAGCAGGGTCGATCAGGGGGTTGGGGAGCTCCCCCCTGTCACGCACAGAGCAGGGCCCATCAGGGGGTTGGGGAGCTCCCCCCTGTCATGCACAGAGCAGGGCCGATCAGGGGGTTGAGGAGCTCCCCCCTGTCACTCACAGAGTAGGGCCGATAGGGGAGTTGGGGCGCCGCACCCTGTCACACTCAGAGCAGGGCAGATCAGGGGGTTGGGGCTCTACCCCGTCACACACAGAGCAGGGCCCATGGGGGGTGGTTGGGGCGCCGCCCTCTATCACTCACAGAGCAGGGCCGATCAGGGGGTTGGGGCGCCGCCACTGTCACACTCAGGGCAGGGCCAATGGGGAGGTTATGGCTCTACCCCGTCACACACAGAGCAGGGCCCGTGGGGGGGCGGGGGTTGGGGCGCCGCACCCTGTCACAGAGCAGGGCCCGTGGGGAGGGGGGGGTTGGGGCGCCGCACCCTGTCACACACAGAGCAGGGCCGATCAAGGGGTTGGGGCGCCGCACCCCGTCACACACAGAGCCGCAGGGCGGATCAGGGGGTTGGGGAGCTCCCCCCTATCAGGCACAGAGCAGGGCTGATCAGGGGGTTGAGGCGCCTTCCCCTGTAAACAGAGCAGGGTGGATAGGGAGGTTGTGGCCCCGCCCCCAGTCACACACAGAGCCGCAGGGCGATCAGGGGGTTTGGGCGCTGCCCCCTGTCATGCTGATCCCAGTGCCGGGAGGCCTCGCAGCTCCGCTGATCCCGGTGCTGGGAGGCATATTACTCTTTTACTATATAGAATAGAGGCCTGGTGCACAGGTGGGGGTCGGCTGGTTTGCCCTGAAGGGTGTCCTGGATCAGGGTGGGGGTCCCCACTGGGGTGCCTGGCCAGCCTGGATGAGGGGATGATGGCTGTTTGCAGCTGGTCACACACCCTTCAGGGTGGGAGTCCCCACTGGCGTGCCTGGCCAGTCTGGGTGAGGGGCTGAGGGCTGTTTTCAGGCTGGCGGGTGACTGAAGCTCCCAACCGCTCCTTTTTTTCTTTTCTTTTTTTTTTATTCTGGGCCAGCTTTAGCTCTGAGGCTTGGCTCCAGCTCTTAGGCCTCGGCTGCTGAAAGCAGGTATCTGGTTTGTTTGGGTTCTATAATCGAAACACTGTTTCAACTCCAGCTCTGAGATCCCAGCTGGCTGAAAGCAGGTTTCTGGGGTTTTGTTTAGCTTCTATATTTGTAACAATGTTTCAAACTGCAAGCTCAGAGGCCGGCAGCGGCAGGCGGGGAACGTTGGAGTCTTCCGTTACTGAAGCAAGCAAGCCTCATGTTCGCTTCAAGCTGCCTGGCTGCTGGCCGCCATCTTGGCTGGCAGTTAATTTGCATATCGCCATGATTAGCCAATGGGAAGGGTAGTGGAGTGACACCAATTTGCATGTTTCTCTTTTATTAGTGTAGATTAGTGTAGATATAGTCAGGAAAGAAAAGCAAAAAACAAAAAAGAGAGGCTTCTTTCATTTAGCATAATATTTTCAAGATTCATCCATGTTGTAATATCTATCAGTTCTTCATTCCTTTTTTAAAAATTATCTTTATTGTTGGAAGTATTACAGATGTCTCCTTTTCCACCCTATTGACCCCTCCACCCTGCACCACCCCTCAAGCCCTACCACACTATTGTCTGTGTCCGTGGCTTATGCATATATTCATACAAGTTCTTTGGCTAATCTCTTCCTGCCCCCCTCTCTCCCCTTTCCTCTGAGATTTGTCAGTCTGTTTCATGCTTCCATGTCTCTGGATCTATTTTGTTCATCAGTTTATTTTGTTCATTAGATTCCACACATAAGATCATGTGATACTTGTCTTTCTCCAACTGGCTTATTTTGCTTAATTACTAAATGATAGTCTATTGTATGGATATGTCATATTTTATCTATTTATTGGTTGATGGACATTTGCGGTTTTGGCTAATACTAATAGTGTTGTTAAGAGCATTCATGCACACAGTTTTGCGTGATCACACTTTTTCGGTTCTCTTGGCTACATACTTAGGAGTGAAATTGCTGGAACACATAGTGCATTCGTTTGTTTGCTAGGGCTGCCATAACAAAATACAGAATGGTTGACTTAAATAATATAAATTAATTTTCTCACAGTTCTGAAAGCTAGAAGTCTAAAATCCAGGTGTCAGCAGGTTTGGTTTCTTCTGTGATCTCCAAATGCAACCACAAGCAGAAAACTATCTTTTCTCTTGCTAAAATTGTTTACTTTGATGACAGAACTTCTAGGTCCTTGTGTGAAAGGAAAATTGGGGTTTGCACATGGACACCTTAGTTCCACATTTGGTTAATAACACTTGAAAACTTCTTTTCAGAATCTTTATGCCATTGGTGCTTTATAAGAGCCTGGTGAATTAAAAAACTTAAAGAAATTCAGAGGTTGAAAGAATTTTAAGGTAGTTTTATCTACATATATGAAATGCCTTTTGGAATAGCTTTTAGCTATGACGCAATAGAAGGTATTTTAAAGAAATTGCTTTTCAATTTGTTATTTTTGTGTTAAAGAGTGTGATTTGGGGGGCCTTACTTTTTAAAAGGTAAGGTCTCACAGAGAGCCTGGGAAAGTTCATTAGCAACAGCTAAGGGGAGAGGTAGACGATCCCAAAGGAGCTGGGAGAGCGCCTGCTGACCATTAGTGGGTGGCTGGTCTCTGGTTCTGCTGGTCCTCTGGGTTCAGGTTGGGGACTAGAGCATTGTTCACCCCCAGCTATAGCGTATGGATCCAATCCATCCAAGAGAGCACCATCCATGGAGATGTGTCTGCAATGAATTGTCAGCTGAGCAAGTGGCCCGAGACAGATGTGGGTAGACTGTGCAAAACCAAGGGAGTCGAATGCCCAGAAGATAAGAATAAGGAAGGTCCCATAGGGTTGAGGAGCAGGAAGCTTCTGGAGCAGTTTCAAGGCTTTAGTAATTGCCTAAAGCTGGTT
This sequence comes from Myotis lucifugus, assembly GCF_000147115.1. Lineage (NCBI taxonomy): Eukaryota > Metazoa > Chordata > Mammalia > Chiroptera > Vespertilionidae > Myotis > Myotis lucifugus. Next base: position 3,506,249 of record NW_005871048.1, read on the forward strand.
TTACATTCTTCAATAGACTGTTGCTTGTTCAGGCTGGATGCTTTGGAATGTTTCAAAGTGGAACACACAGGAAGAATAAGTTTGAAAGGATTGAGGCCAATGCCACAAAATATAGGATAGAAATGAATAGAAGCAGGTGGCTCTGCTAAACAAAACAAAAAAAATTAGATTCAATTATTTGAGAGAGCTGATTGAGTCAGTAACTTCTAATACATTTAAAAAATAGTTTATGGCCTGACCAGCGTGGTTCAGGTGTTGAGTGTTGACCTATGAACCAGGAGGTCATGGTTTGATTCCCAGTCACATGCCGGATTGTGGGCTCAAGCCCCAGTGCGGGGCATGCAGGAGGCAGCTTATCAATGATTCTCTCTAATCATTGATGTTTCTATCTCTCTCTCCCTCTCCCTTTCTCTCTGAAATCAATAAAAATATATATTTTTAAAAAATAGTTTAGGTAAGTTTAAAACTCTTGAATTCAGCTTGACAGCTGGTGTACAGGATCAAAGAAGTAAGGATATTGAATATTTATCTGAAGTACAATTTTTTTGTCCTTAAAAATCTTTTAACTTTTCTTTGTCATCATCCTTGGTATTTGATGATTTTCTTAAGGTTTTTAAAAGAAACTGATTTCTCTTTTGTAACAGTACATCTCTGTATAAGATAATCTGTAAGAAGAGGTGTTGATTTGTTTTTTTAGTTTACATTCCCAAAGGTTTCATGCCCAAATGGGAGTGCCTGCTCCATTATTCAAAAGGCACCCATGATCATTTCATCAATGTATAATGAGAAAAGGCAAACAGTATGTTTAGGGTATGCCAAACGCCCCAGGTATGTGTCATACACTTTATTTTGGCAACTTGGAACTTGTATATTTCCATAAGAAACAATGTGATCCTATTTATTTCTCAGTTGCTTAAGGTGAAATTGTCTCTTCCCCAAACTCAAGAAAAAAATCCAATCTGCAGAAACAGATCTACAGGATTACCTTTTGTTCCGAAACAAAAGACAGATGTCATCAGAGAACTGTATCAATTTGGTTGTGTTAATGTGGTATTTAGCCACCTGTATAATCTACTTGAGTCAAGAAATAAGACCCACTCTGCAAATACTGAAGGTACCATTAAAGTTATGCTACCCAATGAAAAACCATTGAAGAATATGGGATTACACATTTCCAAGCATGGAATCCTTCTAGTTACTTAATCAAATCCACTTAGCATCAGAACTTTGGAATACCTAAAGGAATTGCCCAAAGGGAATGAAACAACAAAAGCAGATTATTTAAGTATTAATTTAGTGGCAGTATTAATGCATCAAAATGCTTCAAAAATTGATTTAAAACATCAGACATATTCTTTTCTGTTCCATGAATATCCAGAATGCCTGGAAAGGATGAGGAAACAGCTGAAATACACAAAGTTGTTTTTATGGATTTTTTTCAAAGAATCAATTCCTTCAAGTACTGTGTACTCCCCTCCCCACCCCCAATTAATATGTCTTTATTAATTTCAGAGAGAAGAAGGAAGAGGAGAGAGATAGAAACATCAATGATGAGAGAGAATCATTGATCAGCTGCCTTCTGCACACCCCCTACTGGGGATTGAGCAACCAGGGCATATACCCTGACCGGGAATCAAACCCTGACCTCCTGGTTCATATGTTGACACTCAATCACTGAGCCATACTGGCCAGGCAGTACTATGTACTTTAAAAAAAATTTTTTAAATTAATTTGAGAGAGAGAGATACCAATTTGTTGTTCCACTTATTTATGCATTTATTGGTTGCTTCTTATATGTGCCCTGAGCAGAATTCAAATCCACAGCCTTGGAGTATCAGGACAATGCTCTAACAGGGCCTATGTACTTTTAGACCCAAGTAGCCAAAGGGTACTTATAGATAAATTTGCTTTAAGGAAAAAAAGAGATGAATCTTCCAGGAGGCCTAATTATTTTCTCCTTAATAAGGTCAATATTAAAAAAGATCAGAAACACAGAGAAACCCATAACAACTTGTGAAGGGAATCTTTCCAGTACAGGACTCCAGCCAGAATGAACAGGTCTGTTTCTCAGAGCCAACTCTTTACTGAAATTTCTGTTCCATTAGGGCTGACACCTCAGCAGAGTAGTGCGCTCAGCACCGTTCAGGCTGGAACTTCACCGCCCATAAACATTTCAGAAATACGCCTCTAAGCCAGCCTTGGCTAAGGGCCTACGCAATACAGTAATCCACTTGGACAGCTGAGAGGGTGAAGTTGGGTCAGAGATAAGCAGTGCCGCCTGAATGTTCCTACTCACCTCCCACCTGACAAGCCCAGGCACGGGGCTGTGTGGCACAGGTGTGCTGGCTGTGCCTGCCTAAGGCTTAACGACTCCACGTTCCAACCTCTGTTACTGTAACTACACTCACCCCGATACTTAACATTTGCCAAAGTGAGTCAATTTCCTAAATTTTATACATGGATTCTGGATTTAACTGCTGAAATAAAATCCTCAGTGTTTTTTAATTTTAAGTTTCCCCTGGGTTTGATTTCATTCATTCAGTAAATATTTATTGAGCGCTTGCTATGTGTTAGGGTTTCCCCTATGGTTGAGCTAAACAGGGGAAAGAGAGCTGCCAAGGTCTGCCCTGTTCAGTTTCCTTCCAAGTGAACAAACTCCCAAGGGAGTCCGCAGTTTGGAATTGATGTTGTCTGTGGCAGCTGCCGGCTGTGGGGAAACAAAAGTGTCAGAGCTTACGAGTGACAGATGGAAGTAATGGCTTGGGTTCAAAAAAAAAAAGTGCTAGTTTATGGACCAACAACATAAAAAGCCAAGTTACACATGCTTACGGTATGAAGTACAAAAGTATAATTGAGATAAGTCCTTTGGTGTTGCCAAAATACTAGTGGATTTGGAAATTAAAATATTGTGATGATGAAATAGTTTAAAACTCTCTGTATACTCCTTTCCTCTAATGTAGTAGCCAGCATGCTTTCTGTTTCAAGTGACAGAAACACAATTCAAAATAGTCCGAGAGTTTATTGGTTTGTATAACTGGGTAGGGCTGGTTTCAGGATGACAGATCCAGGGTCTCAGATGTGCTTATCAGGTCTCTCTCTCAACTTTTTTTTTTTAATGTATTGATTTTAGAGAGAGGAAGGGGGGTGGGGTGGGAAGGAGAGAGAGAGAAACATCGACTTGCTATTCCACTTATTTATGCATTCATTGCTTGATTCTTGTATGTACCCTGACTGGGGATGGAACCCACAACCTTGGCATATCAGGATGATGTTCTAACCAACTGAGCTACCTGGCCAGGGCTCTCAACTTTGTTTTTTCACTGCTCTGGAACTGTTCTCTCCTATGCAGGTGGGCTTCCCCACAAGGCAGGGAAATTATCAGACAGTATCCCCCAGTTAACATCTGCCCTCACCTCCATAATGCAAAAAGCAAAGCACTTTCTCTTCCAACTCTAAATGTAAAAGTGCAAGGTAAAAACTTGAGTTGTATGCCTTTGTCTACCAAAGCCAGTTAAATGGGATATGAGGAACGCCTGGAATGTTCTGTGCCCACTATAAAGCAGGGTCATGGTTTAGCGCCCCACCAAAATCACACAGTTGCATTGCTGTGGGAGAGAACTAATTCCCCAAAGGAAGAAGAGCAATGCAAACAAAGCCAAAAGACATTCCTGGAGATTTCAACCCTGAACTTCAAATCTGCCCTCACCTCTTGGTGCAGCTGTGTCCCATTGAATGTTTGACTAATATGGTTATATTTCTGGCTTAGTGGTTCTTAAACTTTAACAGGCATCAGAAATATCTATAGGGCTTGTGAAAACAGATCGCTGGGAACCACACCAGCGTTTCTGATTCAGTCAGGTCTCTTCCCAAGTGACGCTGGTGCTGTTGGTCTGAGGACCACACTTTGAGAACCACTCTTCTAGGATTTTTTTTTAATTGTTAAAGAGCTTCTTATCCAAATAAATATCATTCCTGGATATATTTCACAGGTAAGATCTTTCTAATCTTCAAAGAACCTATCCTTCTGATGCTGATTAAATATTGTGGCCTTGGGCAAGTTACTTAACCACTTTGCCATTTTTGCTTATGCAAAATGGAAATAATGGTACTTATTTCATAGGGTTGTTGCAGAAAGTAAATGGTTTCATGTATGTAACACACTTAGAAGTATCTATTATATAATATACACGTGTGTACGAGTATTTAAACTGCTCCAAAGAATATAGAGAAATTGCCCAAAGTATTTTATAATGGAATCAAAATATCAATATCAAATCCTGGAAAGGTTATGCACACCAATCTCACCTATAAATTAACCATGAAAATCATAAATATTAGCAAATGGAAGCATGCTATATGGTAAAAGATACAATATCACAACCAAATGGGTTTTATTCCAAAAATGGGAAGATAGTCCAACTAAATGTACAAATATAGTTACTATAGTAATAGGTCAGAAGCAAAAAATCCTATGGTTGTTTCAAATGCTGCAAAGGTAATCAATACTGGCTCCTGGTGGAAATTTTTAATAAAGTCAGAATATGGGTGGTAGACATTTTCATTCCTATTTTTGGCTATCCAGCAGCAGCAGCCTGTTGTGAAGTGTGGAGTTTGTATGAATCTTGGTGGGACATGGGGTCTCACTGTCAAAGCCAGGCACGTGCTGTCCCTGGCTCTGGAAGCCACACTACATGCACCAACACAGACTGGTCAGCCAGAGCCCCTGGCCTGGGACTCCGAGTCAGGAGTGGCAATGCGAAGAAGCAGGGGTGCGTTAGAACTCTGCCTGGTGGCAGCAGCGATGCTGTGTTGAGAATCTGCAGGGACATCTCAGCCTGACTCCTCTGGGGGTATAATTTTGGCTGCAGTATGGCTTCCCAGCCTTTTTTTTTCTTTCTTTCTTTTAGAAGAGATAAAATTCGATTTGATTTTTAAAGATCAGTATCGTGTCTTATAAAGTGGGGGGAAAGCATCCTAGGCAGAGGGAACAGAATGTGTGAAGTTTGTTCTGATGTCCCAAGGGATAAAACTAGTAATGACAAGTACATGCCACAGGAAGTCAAAGAATATTTGCAATAAGGCGAAGAAGATCACTGGCATTTAGATGGAGACCAGTGGGCCGCCACTTGGTAGGAGCGTTCCAGTGAAGGCTCAACCATCGGATGGGTACTGGGACCAGATGAAGTCATATTTGCAACCCTGAGATTTATTATTGGGTGCTTCTCAGCCAAGGAACAAGCAAAACCTCAGACTTCAAGGGAACCCCCAGTTTCACGATTCTGACTCTTGTATCTTCAGCTTTACCAGAGAGACCATGAGCCTTCCAAATTTTTCTTCCCTTACATTACCCAGATTGTATTTGGGATGTTTGGATCCAAGAATTTGACTGGTGCAAATTAATATCTTTTGGACTTGATATTAAAAGTGTAGATCTCAAACCAAATGCTAACGTTAGTATCTGATGGTGGAACACCATACACATTCCCATTTTTCCCAAATATTGATAGATTTTGTTTTCAATTACAGTTGACATTCAATACTATTTTATATTACTTTGAGGTGTACAGCATAGTGGTCACTCATTTATATAATTTACAAAGTATCCCCCTGATAATTCCAGTACTCACCTGGCACCATAGTTATTACAATACTAGAGGCCCGGTGCACAAAATTTGTGCAGCGGGGGCGGGGGGGGGTTCCCCCTCAGTCCAGCCTGCATCCTCTCCAATCCGGGACATCCCTCTCACAATCTGGGACCACTGGCTCCTAACTGCTCACCTGCCTGCCTGCCTGATTGCCCCTAACTTCCCCCCTTGCTGGCCTGGTCACCCCCAACTGCCACCCCTGCCGGCCTGGTCACCCCCTACTGCCCCCCATGCCGGCCTGGTCACCCCCAACTGCCCCCCCCTGCCGTCCTGGTCACCCCACACAGCCTGTTCGGTCATCCGTTTGGTTGCAACGGTCACTTAGGCTTTTATATATATAGATTACTGACTATATTTCGTATGCTGATTTTACATCCTCATCACTATTCTGTAATTACCAATTTGTACTTCTTAATCCCTTCACCTTTTTCACCCAGTTCCCAATCCCTCTTCCCATCTGGCCACCCTCAGTTTTTTTTTTAATCATTCCCATTAGTGCCTGCAATAAGACAAGGTGATCTCTATGATCACCTACCATAGGAATCTCTAGAATTTTTTTTTTTAGGGAGAAGGTGGCAGGGAACAACTTTCATTTCAGCAAAACCTGTGAATACCAGTGTGGCCAAGGTAAACTGAGTGGCCAATAAAATGCCTGAATCAAGTTAAGGAGAGATAACCACAAACCAGGCCAAAGGAGCTGCAGTAGGGGAACTTGATAGTATGTCTTAACATATTTTAAAAGGCCAAAAAAATGTTCATGCTTTTGTCTCAGCAGTTTACTTCTGGGAATTTGACATAAGAAAATAATCAGAGCTGAGAACAAAGACTTGTGTGTAAAGGAAAGAAAACATGCACCTGGCCACAATAGAGGGCGATCTGTCTTTTGTGTAGGAAGCAGATTTTCTTCTTCTTCTTCTTCTCCTCCCTCCTTCTCCCCTTTCTCCCTTCTTCCTTCTTCTATTTCCTCCTCCTCCTCCTCCTCCTTCTTCTTCTTCTTCTTCTTCTTCTTCTTCTTCTTCTTCTTTCTCTCTCTCTCTCTCTCTCTCTCTCTCTCTCTCTCTCTCTCTCTTTCATTGTACCATATATTAATATGACTTTTAGATAAGGTCCTGAGCTAGTCTGAATGGGATAGGTTAATAAAAAAGTAAGTTAAGTGCTTCTGAATAAAAAATGGGAATTTTTGCCTTCGCCATTGTGGCTCAGTTGGCTGGAGCATTGTCCCATACACTGAAAGGTAGTGTGTTTGATTCACGGTCAGGACACATAACCAGGTTTCGGATTTGATCCCAGGTTGGGTTGAGTGCGGGAGGCAACTGATCTAAATTCACTCTCACATCGACGTTTCACTCTCTCTCTGTCTCTCTCTATCCTTCTCCCTTCCTCTCTCTCTAAAATCAATAAAAGTATGTCCTTGGGTGAGGATTTTAAAAATAATAACAGTTAACAATATGAATTATTAAAATGGGATTTTTTTTTTCTAAGAGCCAAACCTACACCCTGAGGCTAGTCCCTGAAGAGCCCTTCCTAGTCAAGGCTCAGCCCAGTATTTAAGGGCAGATTCTAGGTCCCCAGAGGATCTGTTAAGGAAAGTTTTACACTTGATAAGGTAGTTACAGGAGTAAAAGGTAGGCTCGACTCTTCGGAGCCCAAAGAGCCAAGCATAGCCCCAAAGGTCCAAACCAACCTAGCCCTAAGAGACAAGCCGAGGCCTAAGAGCCTAGCCTAGCCCCAACGAGCTGAGCCTAATCCCAGATGGCCAAACCTAGCCCCAAAGTGCTGAGCTTAGCAGCCCCTAAGAGCCAAACCTAAGGCCAAGGTATTTTTTTATTATATATATTTTTTATTAATTTCAGAGGGAGAGAGAGAGAGATAGAAACATCAATGATGAGAGAGAATCATTGATTGTCTGCCTCCTGCACGCCCCCTACTGGGGATGGAGCCCGCAACCCAGGCATGTTTCCTGACTGGGAATCAAACCGTAACCTCCTGGTTCATAGGTTGATGCTCAACCAGTGAGCACACAGGCTGGGCTAAAATGGGAATTTTTATGTTTGACTTTGAAGTGCCAAGAGGTAGAAGCCCTTGAACCTAGGAATCAAGAGATGTGGGGGAGAACTCTCAGGATCAGGAGGTGGACCCCAGTATCCTGGAAGCAACTGGGAGCCTTTGGCAAGAGATGAAAAGTAAGCTCTCTATGGCCCAGAATGGTTAGTGAACTGGAAGGCTAGCAGTGTCTGAGCAGCTCAAATTTGTTTCTTTTTTTTTCCTATAAGTAATTAAACTCTAGCTTCCCCAGAGTTTCAGTTAAAATCTATAAAGTATAGATTGAGCTTGTGTTCATGGAGAGCAAACAGGAGCACACAGGGAAGATCAGGAAGTGACCTGAGGACGTAAGCAGGGAGGAGTGGAGACTGAGATGACAGGAGACCTTCGGGAGGATTTAAACACCTCCTTTCATCCAGGTGTTCCCACAGCTGCAGGGGAAGGGGGCGCTGGGCATTCTGCAGTTATTTTATGATAACAAGACACCGTTATTTTCTTTGTATCGTGAAAAGGGGGGTAATGCAAAGGCAAGGGAACTTGGAGACATGCTGATTCCATGTGTGCAAGGGTATTCAGAGCAGCGTTATTCAGACTCAGGTATCACTGTCTTCAGAACAACCTGAAACTCCATTTATCAATTCAGAATCCTCAAATTTACTGTCTACCCCAGCGTGGGGAGGCAGGAAGAGCCAGTCCAGCCCTCAGGCCCATCCACTTAACCTTCCCACTCCTGCCCAAGCTCCAGCCACACTCTTGTCCACCCCTTTGTACTAAGGGCAAGCACACCAGTGGTGTGGCTCAGTCTTGGGAGGATGGATGGGGAAAGAGGCCCGTCAGGTCTTGAAATGAGCTCCTCAAGGCAATTTGGACAGGAAATTCCAGGGTACCCAGAGCACACTTGAGGGGAGAATTGAGACAGGGCGTGACCTATCAGGAGAGACCTGGTTCAAGTAAATCCAAAAGAGTTTTCCAAGCTGTGTTTCCTGTGATTTCAGCAGCCTTATGATGGGTACAAGGATATTTGAGGACATACTGAAGATAAGTATGAAAAAATACAATCCTAAAGATGTTAATAAAGAAAAAGGAGATGTCCTGCCAGGTAGCTCAGTTGGTTAGAGCAGTGGTCGGCAAACTGCGGCTCAAAAGCCACATGCGGCTCTTTGGCCCCTTGAGTGTGGCTCTTCCACAAAATACCACGTATGGGCGTGCACATACAGTGCGATTGAAACTTCATGGCCCATGCGCAGAAGTCAGTATTTTGTGGAAGAGCCACACTCAAAAGGCCAAAGAGCCACATGTGGCTCGCGAGCTGCAGTTTGCCAACCACTGGTTAGAGCATCATCCTGATATGCCAAGGTTGTGAGGTTCGATCCCTGGTCAGGCACATACAAGAATCAACCAAATTTCAGCAATAAGGAAAAAAAAACCTTAAAAAAAGAGAATCAACCAATTGAATGCATAAGTAAGTGCAACAACAAATCAATATTTCTCTCCCTCTCCCTTTCTCTCTCTCTCTCATCAATAAATAAACATTCTAAATTTAAAGAAAAAGGAGCTAGCTCAGTAATATAGAAGACTACCCCCTAAATTACTAATACAGGGTTCTAGCACAAAGCCTGTTCAGGTATTCCCAGATTGTACATAGGATTCCCAGCACCATGGATCTCTCAAGAGGCTTATGGGCAGAATTTATTGAATTCTATTTTCTAAGCCTTGTTCTTACATGGATCCGTCCATTTAATTTTCACAAGTGCCCTATGAGGCAGCTGCTATTAGAGTCTCCATGCTAAGACAAGGGAGCAGAGGCTGGGAGAAGCAGTGTGACTGGGATGGGGCCCAGGCAGACTGTTATGGCAGAAATCAGGTCGGCGGGAAGCGACAAACCATACTAGTACATGCAGCCTTCATGAGGATGCATCAAGCACTCAGAGGTTCAGAAAAGGACTGTTTATTCCAATACTGCCAGCAGTATGGGAGAGCAGCAGGTCATCCACAAAAATCTGCTCTGCCGCCCCCATAAGCCAGCTGCTTATATAGGGTAGAAAAAACGATTATACAGGGAAATTGGACTATAGGCATTGGGAAGTAGGGGGCTGCGGTGGGACTCCATTGTTTGGGCAACAAGGGTGTTAATCTTTCTATGAGAATGGACCACATTCCAAGGTTGACTCCCATGTCCTGAGGGCGTACAACTCCCAACACAAGGCCGTCATGGTTAACAGAGCATGATCAATATTTCCCACAACCATAGCCAGTCCCCAATATTCCTTTCTTGCCCCTAACAAGACCAGCACCAGAACCCAAATCCTAACCACTGAGTGGCAATTTCCCAGTTGGGTAATAAATCCAGAATAAACTTAAAAACGAGTCATTGGGCCAGAGTGGCTCTGGTTCTCCCATCTTGTTTGGTAATGTGATATGGGAATCCTGTCCTTTTCACTGGCAGCCTTCATGAGGATGCATCAAGCTTTCCCTCATTTTCTGAGCATCTCTCTCTCCTGGCAGCCCAGTGTGGTGTAAAGACAGTAAGCCTTGGGGACATTTAGACCAGAATTTAGCTTGTACCCTGGGACTGGCTGTATGACTGAGTCTACAAAGGCTGTCCAATTGGGAGCCGAGTCCCTGTGACTGACCAGAATGGGTATTGGTCCTTCTTCCCTTTGAAACACCTGGCAGAACTGTGAGAAGGAGACACAGTTTTAGCCACATTGCTTTGGGCATGATGACAATAGCATGTGATGGCAACATGTGAGTGGAGCATCTGAGGATCCAGGTTTCAGCCTCGAGGTTTCAGCCGCCTCCGCTGGCTGCAGTCCCAGCAGCACGCCCTCCTGCTCTAGAGCAACTGTCTTTAGATGTGGCTTTCCCTGAGGTGCCAGTGAGGGGGGCGCAGGGTGGGCATCTGAGTGTGGGCTCCAGCAGTGAGACACTAGCAAGGAGGACTGCCCCCTGAAATGAAGAAGCTCTTGCCTTGGGAGACTCCTAAATATATTGGGCGGAGGGGGCAGGCAGGAGATAGAAATTGAACCTATTGACAAGCTGAGGATACATGTAAGCGGGAGGCATTGCCTGCACCCAACCCAAATTGTCATATGGAATCCCTTGGTCACATTTTGAAGAGAACCGAATATTTATGCTGTTGCTCTGAAGTCCTGGAATCTCCACCTTGGTCATCGGAGATGATTTAAAGGTTGTCTCATTAATGGCACACCCACCATTTAAGTCTCTTTGCCAGGAGTTGTCCAGGCTACTCCCACAGAGCTCAAGATTGGGATTCACTCTTTTCAGAAGCACCTCATTCTGTGTTTGGAAGCATAAATAAAATGGTATTTTGCAAGTTAAGCCTAAATTTGTTCCATGTACTATTTACTTTTTGGTCTGGGCTCTATGCTCTGAAGTCTAATCCATCTGCCACAAAATGCCCTTGAGATTTTTCAAGGAAAGCAGCCTAACTGAGACGTCTGTTTCAAAGCTAAAAATGCTCAGGTTAGCTTGTTCAACTGCTCCTTGTGTAACACACAGGCCCTTCATGTTCCTAATTTCTCTCCATGAGTACTCTGCAGTTGTCTCTTGTGTGTGTGTGTGTGTGGGGGGGGGGGTCTTTTTTTTTTTTTTTTTAATAAAACATGACATCTAGAGTTGAATGTCATCCTTCTAGAGTAGCAAGAGAGGAACTGTCACATGTGCTTTTCTATTAATGTAGACCAAGGTCATAGCAGCCTTTTCTTTTCCTTTTTTTTTTTTTTTTTGGTGGAAATCTCAAAATGGGCGTATACTGATATAACCACTGGCTGTGTTCCCTAAATCATTTCGCATGAGCTATCGCTAAACTCTGCTTTTGCTAAAGGCAGAGTTGTGCTCTTGTGAGACTCAAATGCACGTAGGGGTAAGTTCTTGCAACAGAAGGAGTAATCCATCCAATGTTGTTAAATCTTTGCCTCCCAATTCAAGGCAATCTAATATTTTCAGTCACAAGTTATATGTTTTCATAACAGAATGATTATAACTCACTTTCTAGTCTTTAAGGGTTTAAAAAAAGATTAAAAATGAATTAAGCGTTAGCAATGTTTAGGAAACCTTAAAGGGTTTTTTCAAAGCACCAAACTGTTGCCTTCTGTCTCAGTTTAGCTGAGACAAGTATTGAAAACCTCAGAAGTCAATGTTACACAAGCAGTGTCAGTGCTGAGATGACATGCTTGGAACCGCTGGTGCCCGCATAACTGTCTGGCATAGGAAGTGCGATCTGTCAAGTTCTTACAAGTATGTGAATTTCTAGGTTTTTTAGAAACGTATGTAGGCCATTTTTAAATCTTCCAAATAATTCAGCTGAAGCTAGTTCATTAGTTCAAAACAAATTACTTCATACTTCATCATTCTTTGGAATTGTATGTATTTTGAATCACGTTTGGCCTCTAGCTGATCGTAACCTTATCCAACATGCAGTGCTTTAAAGGGAAGAGTACGAAATATGTTTGGCCAACTTCGGTGTTTACGTACTTGAAATATTTCATTTCTCTAAAAGTTAAAAAAAAAAGGCAACAGGTTTTATTTGAAAACTCTGAAAAAATACTGAACAATAGATCGAAACAGTTGATCTTAATGTAGTCATCCTGCAAAAAGGCAAATGTCTCACTCACCGGCGTGCAGAGGGACAGGTATATCCTGCGTGGGCCTTCCTCTCCACCTTACCCAGAGTCCAGGGGTCCTGGGTGGAGTTTCTAGAGGTGGAGATCACAGAGTTAGCAATGTTCTTGGAAATGTGAGTGGAGAGGTAAATGCCTCCTCCTGATGGCCCAGCCCCCTCATTGTGAACACAATGAAAGCTGTGTTTCTCCCCCCCACTCCCCACCCCCACTAGCCCACTCAGTGGGAGAAGGCTCTTGCTTCCTTCTGGTCCAGCCTTGCTCAGGTGAGGACTGTCAAGCCCCAGAAATCCCAGCTGAGCACGGGGAGCTGCAGTGTTGGGAGACAGCAAAGCCTCTGTTGGGAATGGGGCTTGTCATTCCTGACAGACTAGCCGTGTGGGTATGTTGACTGCTCTGGGTGTCACAGAGGGCAAGGAGAGTGACCAGACAAGGATAATTAACACAGTAACACAGCAGAACAGTGAACCTAGAGACTGGACGCCTCTGGGAGCTGACCTGCCCATGACACTGGGCCTCCTTGTTCAAGCTGAACAGTGATGCCTTTCTCCACCCACTTCTTCCTGTGTGGCCTCTGCCTCATTCGCTCCTTTCCTCCAGTGGAATCTTAATTTGGTCAGAAGGTCAGATGGAGTGGGTGGGAAGAGGGGGGCAGGAAACTGTAAATGCGTCTCTGAATTTTTTAGTCTTTACCTAGAGCGGTGGCTGTATAGCTTCGACATGCCAATAATGGAACCCATCCCCTAAAGCAAAGAATGACTCATATCTAGCTCACTGGGAGAGGCCCTCAGATACAAGTAATGAACTTCAGTGAGTGCAGGGTCGGGGGGAAGGGATGGAGATTACACATTATTTATCCTTTGGAGTTTTCTGCAACCAAAAGACTTCAGAGAGAATGGCAATGGATAACCTGTAATTCATAATGAACTAAAAGTATGTACGTGGGTAGTTCCTTTAGGTTTTATACATAAGGAACATTAGAGAAAACCTTTTAAATGAAGATAAAGTATGTATGATTCTTGGGAAAATTAATGTTGGCTAAGTGTTATTAATGCTTATCACTATCTAATTTTAATTCCTGTTAGTAAAAGGAAATTTTTCTTTTCAAGGGCCATCAGTGGGCCCATGTTGCCAAATGTAATAATTACTTCCATCCTGTTTTTCCCACTTCCATTTTCCATTTCCAAAGCAATGTGTTTAACTATTTTTGCTCATTCTTTTGATACTTACCTCCATGTCTCTAAATAATATGCTTATAATATTACTTCTTAAATTTCTAATTTGAGGCATTAGCTATTGATTTCACACTATGGGAGATGAGGGATTAACATGAATTTTATTTCTCTGTCTCTCTCTCCACACACACACACAGAGGCATATTCCTCATCCCTCGTCTCCAAATAGAGTTATACTGCAAGAGTTCTTAGACAGATGTTTGTATTTCATTACTATGACCACATAAACACTATGCACTGCTGAGCCAGGTGATATACTGCGAATGTGCTCCCTTTCCTGTTGAGCATGCCTCCCTGCCCCACCTCTGCCTTCCTACCCTAGATTTAATAATTACTTTTCCCCCTATTTGCTTACTTTTCTCTGAGTAATATTTCTTACTAGTTCAACCCTATCTTGGTCCATTCAGGTTACTGTAACAAAATGCCACAGGTTGGGTAGCTTATAAACAACAGAAATTTATTTCTCACAATTTTGGAGATTGGAAATCTGAGATCAGGTGCCAGCATGGTTAGGTGAGGGCCATCATCCTGGGTGCAGACTTCTCACTGTGTCCTCACATGGCGGAAGGCGCTAGGAAGCTCTGTGGGGTCTTTTCTATAATGGCATGAAACCCATTTATAAGGGCTCCACCTTCAAAACCTAAGCACCTTCAAGGCCCCCACCTACCAATGCCATCATCCCATCACCTTTTGGAGGTTAGGATTCAGCATAGGAATTTTGGGAGGATACAAACATTCAGACCATAGTAAACCCTAGACTTTACCCCAGTCTTGAAATTTTCTTCTCAATCAGATCAGATATTAAGTATTCAGAAGTCCATCCTGGAGCTTCCCAATGGGCTCCGGTCAGGAGAGAGAGTAGCTCTTGCTCTGGGATCTCCCTTCATTTCCTGGAGAATCTTGGGTTGGATCTTTGTTTTTCTCAGAACTTATAACTTCCTCTGTCTTGGTTTAGTCCCTTAATTAAAGCCTGAGCCGAAACCGGTTTGGCTCAGTGGATAGAGCGTCAGCCTGCGGACTGAAAGGTCCCGGGTTCGATTCCGGTCAAGGGCATGTACCTGGGTTGCGGGCACATCCCCAGTGGGAGATGTGCAGGAGGCAGCTGATCGATGTTTCTCTCTCATCGATGTTTCTAACTCTCTATCTCTCTCCCTTCCTCTCTGTAAAAAATCAATAAAATATATTTAAAAAAAAAAAAAAGCCTGAGAAAGGGTACATGAATAGTTCTTCTTTTTTTTTAAACTGCTGTACGATAGTTCATTGTGTGAATAAATCACAGTTGTTTTTTATCATTATTGTTGAGAGGCTTTTGGATTCTTTCCAGTTTGGGACTATTACGAATAGTGCTGATGCCATGGGAACTCTAGTATATGTCTTTTGGTAACTTATCTAAGACATTTTGTTGGTTATATACTTATGAGTGAAATTTCTGGTAGAGGAGATGCATATGTTTAGATTTAATAGATATTGCCAAAAAGTTTTCCAAAATTGTCGGCTAAGTTACACTCTCACCAGGAATTTCTGAGAATCCCAGGTCCTCTACAGCCTTGTCAGTCAGTCCTTGTTTTTCTGCCTTTTAATATTAGCCATTTTGGTGGGTAGATAATGGTATCTCACTCTAGTTTTAATCTGCATTCCCTGGCTACTAATACAGTCACACATCTTTTCATATGCATATGGGCTATTTGGATATCCTCTTTTGAGGATCTGTTTAAATCATTTCTCTCTTTTTCTGTTAGGATTGCCTATCCTTTTCTTATTGATTTGTAGGAGTTTTATACATTCTAGATCAGGGATCTTCAACCTTGTTCATCTCATGGCACACATAAACTAATCACTAAAATTCTGCCGATCTGACAAAAAAATAGATATAACTTTGATTCATTCACATCGGCAGGCTATTGTGTTGGCTGTTGTTATTTTTTTATTAGACAATCTAAGGGAAAAGAGATCAGTGGCCCCGACTAAATAGTCAGGTATTGCATGTTTTAAAAATCCTGGTGGCACACTGGTTGAAAATTGTTGTTTAGATACAACTTCTTTTGTCTTTTGTCTTACTTTATTATTTTATTTTTATTTTGAGAGTTTGTTTATTAAAGCTGGGGACAGTGCAGCAAGGAAGGGCTTAGGATAAAAGAAGCAACTGGCCCTGGCCATCGTGGATCAGTTGGTTGGGCGTCGTCTGGTGCACTGGAAGGTTACTGGTTCAGTTCCTGGTCAGGACACGTGCCAGGGTGTAAAAAAAAGAAACCACAGGAAGAACCTAGGTGGGGCTGCTTTGGCTCCCTGGAAGTCAGGGAAAAGGGGGTCTTGAGACAAGTTCGGGGACTTAGCCCAGTATGAGCCACCACTGCCCATTGCTCCCCTGGTGGCAAGTCTCTGGGGTCCCCTGGAGTTTAGGAGATGCATGCCCATCGGGGAAGGAGAGGGGAGGGAAGTGTGCTGGCATGCTCCTGGGAGGGAGAGCACGCACTAGATACAAGTTCCTTACCAGACGGATGTATAATGAATATCTTCTCTTACTCTGTAAATTGCTTTCATCATCTTTTTAATGGTATCTTTTGATGAATAGAAGTTTTAAGTATTAATATAGTCTATTTTATAATTTTTTATTTTATGGTTAGTGCATGTTATGTCCTGTTTAAGAAATCTTTCCCTCTTCCAAAATCAAGATGATATTCTCCTGTGTCTTTCTCTGAAAGCTTTATTGTTTTAACTTTCATCTGGAACTACATCTGGAAAAAATTTTCTGCGTATATTGAAATGTTTCAATATGGTAAAGTAATGCAATACATTGTCTCATGTTGGCTCAAACTTGCACTTCTGGAGTAAGCTCAAATCAATTATGAGGTATTATCTTTGCTATATGTATATTGCTAAATTCATTTTGTAAATAGTTTTCTTGGGATTTTTATTGTCTTATGTTAATGAGTAAGATAAATTATATTTTCTTATTCTGATACTTCCTTTTAGTATCAAGATTATACTGGCTTATTAACATGATTTGGGAAGGGTTTATTCTTTTTTTATGTTCTAGAATAAGATTGCAATTACCTGGTACCTGAATTTTTGGTAAAACTTGCTTGTAAAATCATTTGGAGCAAGTTGTTTTTTATGGCAGGGTAAGATTTTAAACTACTGACACAATTTATTTAATAGTTATAAGACTCTTGGGTTTTTCTACTCTGTCTTAATGTGATGTATTGTTATATTTTATATAAATTTGTATATTTTGTGAATTTTCTTTTTTTTAATTTTTCCTTTCTATTAATCTCTCCTGCATCTATCCTGATTTATCCTTTTTCATTCATAATATTATTTATTTGTGTCTTCTTTCTTTTTTCCTTGATCTATCTTGCTGAGAGTAGTCAAATTTTTGCTCTTTTCAAATAATCATCTTTGGATTTAATTTAGAAATTTATTATTTTTTTAAATATGGAGATATAACTTTTATGTATTGCAGGAAAAGATTGTGGCCTTTTTTGGATAGTTTTATATTGTATTTTGTGGCCTAGCTCCTATACAAATCCTGAGAATGTTCCATATGTGCTTGAAAAGAATGTGTCTGATTATATGCCCACTGGACTGCACTTATTGTGTTGTTTAAATCCTTTATACCCCTGCTGATTTTTCTGCCTAAAGGGTCATTTTTACTGGGAGAGATATATTAATCCTTCTTGGTTAGCGGATTATCCCATTTACCCTCATAGTGCTAATAAATTTTGCTTTATGTATTTGGTTCAATGTTAATAAATGCAAAGAAGTTTAGAATTTGTATATTTTATCCTGAATTGAGCCTTTTATTAATATGTAGTGATCCTTCTTAATTCTAGTAATGCAAAAAAAAATGCTTAGTAAAGTTTTTTTTCTTTATAGTCGATTATATCTGATATTATTGTAGCCCCTTCAGTTTTATACATTATTTACATGTGTTTTCCATGTTTGAAATGTATGAAACTTTAAATCATGTTTTTTTTATTAGGAAAAAAATTTTGTTTGTTTTTTAAGTTTTATTGAGATATGATTTACATATCATAAAGGTCACCCACTTAAAGTATACAGTTCAGTGGATTCCACAGAGTTGTGCCAGCATTACCACAAAGTAATTTTGGAACACCTTTGTTACTCCAAAAAGACTATACCCATCAGCAGTCATTCTTACCTGCTTCCTGCATGCAGCCATTGTCACCACTGTTTTGTTTTCTCTCTCTGTGAATTTGACTATTCTAGGTATCTCATATAAGTGGAATCATACAATATTTGTCCTTTTGTGTCTGGCTTATTCACTTAACATAATGCTTTCAAGGTTTCTCCACATTGTAACATGTACCCAAACTTCATTCCTTTTCATTGATGAATTATATTCTATTTTGGATATACAACATTTGTTTACCCATTCATCCGCTGATGGACATTTGGGTTATTTCCACATTTTGGCTATTATACATAATGCTGCTCTGTTCATGTACAAGTTTTATGTGTACGTATGCTTTCCACTTTCTTCTCAGTAGATACCTAAGAGTGGAGTTACTGGGTCTTGCAGGAAGTCAATGTCTAACGTTTCAAGGAACTAAAAAGCGGTTTTCTAAATAATTTGCATCATTGTACAGGCCCACCAACTATACATGATGGTTTTAATTTTTCTACATCTTCAACAACACCTTTTATGGTGTGTCTTTTTGATAATAGCTATTCAAGGGTGTATTAGTTTGGGTTGCCATAACAAATATAGGGTGTCCCCCAAAAATGTATACACAATTTGGATGATTATAAAATCAGTGTTTATTACCATACAATTCAATTTCAAAATTTAAAAGAATCTATAGAAATGAATAATTTTTTGACAATGCGTGTTTTCAAATTGATGACCATTCTGGTCCAGGCACTGCTGATAATGCAAAGCATTGGAATTGCAAACATCAAGAATCATTTCATTTGGTATTTGTGTGCCTTCAATTCATTGACTGTTGCCGGTTTTGTACCGTAAACTTTATCATTTATGTATCCCTGTAAGCAAACAAACAAACAAAAAAAAGCCTGGTGGCACTTTAGGATAAATTGTCTTTCTTTTATTTTTTCAGCTGCAAGGTAGCAACTGGGAGATAGTCCTCTTTTCTTCCTTTTTTTATGTTTTTATTGATTTTTAGAGAGAGAGGAAGGAAGAGGTATAGAGAGATAGAAACAGCAATGAGAGAGGATCAGCTGCCTCCTGCATATATCCCACTGGGGATTGAGCCCACAACTCAGGCATGTGCCCTGACCAGGAATCAAACTGGCGACCTTTTGATTCCTGGGTTGAGGCTCAACTGCTGAGCCACACCAGCTGAGCTGGGATAAATTTTCTTTGTTCAAAGCTTAGTCTGATTTCACCCATTTTTTCAAATCAGTTAAACTTGAAAAGGAGTGAAAATTAAGTGAGTTATCAGCTGTGTATTTATTTTGGGGAGTCGGGGGAGACACCCTATATTATAGACTGAATGGCTTAAGTAACAGAAAGATTTCTTATAGTTCCAGAGACTGTGTCGGCCAATTTGGTTCCTGGTGGGACTCTATTCCTGGTTTGTCGGTGGGCAACACCTCGTTATGTGCTCACATAACCTCAGTGTGTGTGAAGACAGCACTCTGGTCTCTCTTCCTCTTCTTATAAATAAGAATCCTATCCAATTAGGGTCCTGCCCTTATGACCTCCTTAACTGCAGTTACTTCCGTAAAGACTCAATCTCCAAAGACAGTCACATAGGGGCTTGGGGCTTCAACATACGAATTTGGGAGGATATATAAACATTCAGTCCATAACATAGGGAATATAAAGTAGCATCTCATTGTGGATTTGATTTGCATTTCCCTAATAGTAATAATGTTGAGCATTTCTTCATGTGTTTATTAGCCATTCATGTGTCTTCTTTGAGGAAATGTCTATTTAAATCCTTTATCCATTTTAAAATTGAGTTTTTGTCTCTTTATTATTGAATTGTAAGAGTCTTTTATATATTCCAGATACAATTCCTTTATCAGATAGGTGATTTGCAAAAACATATAGTTTGTAAAGTAACCATTTTAATTTATAAAGGTCACAGAAAAACACACAAACTTCTCCAAATATCAGAATTATCCAAAAAAGCAAATAAAAAAATACATAATGAAAAAAATTTTAATTATAAAAACAAAAATAGAAAAGAAAATGACAGGAAAAAAATCAAATATCTCTGTCTCATCAAAAAATGAAAATGTACTTTACTTACCTTTTAAAAATAAACAGATTTTCAGATTACATAACAAGCAAAAACCCCAAACTTTAGAGTATGTCAAAGAAACACACTTAGAACAAAGTAACTCACAAAGGATGGGCAAACAGTAAACGAGGCAGTCCTGGCCAGGTGGTTCAGTTGGTTGGAGCATCATCCAATCAAAGGGTAGCAGGTTTGATTCCCGAACCTGGGTTGTGGGTTCGATCCCCAGTCAGGGGGTGTCTCGCAGGGGTAACCAATCAGTGTTTCTTTCCTTTCTCTCTCTCTCTCTCTCTCTCTCTCTCTCTAAAAAAAAAAAATCAATGGAAGCATATCCTCAGTTGAGGATAAAAAAAAAAAAGTAAACTAGACAAATGCAAATAAAAGGAAAGCAGGAGTTGCTATCCAGATGATAGGAATTCATACCCAAAAACAAAAACAACACATAAAATGACCAAAAAAAACATAAAGTGAGACCATGTAGAACGATTTATAATATTAAATGATAAAATTTACAATGATGATATAACAGTTATGTATACATATATATATTCACTTAAAGTATAGTAGCAATATTCAAAGAGCAGAAATTATAGGAGATACAAGAGAAAGTAGATACCCTTATATTAGAATATTTTAATTTGTATCTCTGTGTTCAAGACAGCATGTAAATCTTTAAAAAGGATGTGAGAATATAGACACATAAATAACATAAGGTAGAGCTGGTCAGTATGTTGCATGTTATTGAATATAATAAGATACTATCAATTGTAAAATGCATAACAAGATAAATGCTATCAAATTATGGCAATGCCTTAATTATAGCTCTGCAAAATTCATGAGGAAATCTCACTCTCCTCTGTTTGTTAAGAAATTTATTTAATCTATTTTGAGGGATTTGTTGATTTCTCCTAAATTTGGTTGTTTTGCTTGGTGTAAAATAGGTATCCTCTTGCACTTAGGAAGAAAAATGTCACACAGATTCATCTACTCATAGTTATTGTTCTCTGTTGTTTCAAGACTCTGTAAAATCTTTGGTTATTTTTTGTAAGAAAATGTGGAATTATAGTAATTCTGCCATCAATAATATTTGCTTTCTTTCCTAATATCAAATTTATACCTTTCTGCTTTGTTTCCAAGCCTTTCTGTGAAACCAGTAACTTTTAGTTTAAATGCCAAAATATACTGTAACCCTTCAACCAAATTTAGCATGGAAATCAAACCCAAGGTGTATAGAACCAGCAATGTAAACATAACTGAGTCGAAGTGTCAGTGATATAGACAGCTGTGATCAAGTTTGTGTGTGTCCCAGCAATAACAACTGCATTGTGCTTGGCATCAGGCCAAAAATAATTAGAAGATACCGAATTTGAAAGCTGAATCTCAATCAGGGACTTTAAAATGTAAAACAAAGAAATTGTGACTTAGATTCAATGAAACATGGCATGTTGTATTTCCTCAAAATGAAGAATATACCTTCAAGTGCCCATTCAAAATTAATCATATGTTAGTACACACACACACACACACACACACACACACACACACACACAAAACGGACAAATTTCAAACAGTAGAATAATATAGGCCATGTTCTCTAATCACAATACAAGAAAACTAGACTTATTAACATTTTCACAAAATAAAGGCCCTTCTACCCACATGTGTAAATAAAACAAATTCTTCTGTATAACACTTGGATCAAGAGGGATGTACTAAAATACTAGGGGACCGCCTGGCCAGTGTAGCTCAGTGGTCGAGCATCGACCTATGAACCAGGAGGTCATAGTTTGATTCCCTGATTCACAGTTTGAGTCAGGGCACATGCCTGGATTGTAGGCCCCATCTGCAGTAGGGGGTGTGCAGGAGGCAGCCAATCAATGATTCCCACTCATCAATGTTTCTATCTCTCCCTCTCTCTTCCTCTCTGAACTCAATAAAAATATATTTTTAAAAGTATAAAGTAAAATAGTAGGCAACAATAATATATATGGTGAGAGTAGTGCACTCAAAGTCAACGTATACTGAGGTTCTTGAATTGTTTAGAAGAACAAAATTTTAAAAGACTTTTTAAGTTAATTTTTAGAGAGGAGGGAGAGAGAGAAACATCAACAATGCCCCCTACTGGGGATGGAGCCTGCAACCTTTCAGTGCATGGGATGACACCCAACCAACTGAGCCACACTAGCCAGAGCTCAGTCTTTTACTTTGTCAAATAATATGAATATTTAAATTTTAGGCATTACCAGTGAGAAAAAAATAAAGTGCATGTATAATTTCTAAACTGGTAGAAGGGAAGAGAATAATAAGGACCAATGTCAAGGACTTACCTCCTGTGTTTTCCTCTAGGAGTTGTATGGTTTCAGGTCTTATGTTCAAGTCTTTAATCCATTTGGAATTGATTTATGTGTATTGTGTAAGATAGGGGTTCACTTTCATTCTTTTGCATGTGGCTGTCCAGTTTTCCCAACACCATTTATTGAAGAGACTATCCTTTCCCCATTCTATATTCTTGGCTCCTTGTCATAAATTAACTGACTACATATGTGTGGGTTTATTTCTGGGCTCTCCATTCTCACTGATTGATGTATCTGTTTTTATGGCAGTACCATGCTGTTTTGATCCCAGTTGGATTGAATTAAGTCCCCCCTTAAGTGCCTCGATCTAACTTAATCATCTCTGCAAAGGCCCTGTCTCCAAATACAGTCGCATTAGGAGGTAGTGCGGATCAGGGCTTCAATATATGAATTTTGAGGAGACGTAGTTCAGCCCATAACACGATCTATAATCAATTATGTAATTTTTCAATATTTCAATATGTGCCCAGCCAGTGTGGCTCAGTTGGTTGAGCATCCTCCCGTGCACCAAAAGGTCACTGGTTTGATTCCCAGTCAGGGCATATGTTCAGGTTGCAGGCTGGGTCCCAGTTGGGGTGTGTGTGGGAGGCAACCAATCAATGTTTCTCTCACACATCGATGTTTCTCTATCTCTCCTTCCCTCTGAAATCAGTGAAAACATTTTTTGTTTGTTTTTAATATATTTTTATTGATTTCAGAGAGGAACAGAAGGGAGAGAGAGATAGAAACATCAATGATGAGAGAGAATCATTGATTGGCTGCCTCCTGCACACCCCTACTGGAGATTGAGCCTTCAACCCAGGCATGTGTCCTGACGGGGAGTCAAACCATGACCTCCTAGTTCATAGGTCAATGCTCAACCACTGAGTCACATGGCTGGGCTCAATAAAAACATTTTTTTTAATGTCAATATAAGAACCATAGGACATGGCTACATAATTACAGTGCTTCTCAAACTTTAATTGTGCATATGAAAGCTTTGGGGAGCTTATAAAAAATGCAGATTGTGACTCGGTAGTTCTGAAGGGGGCTGAGATTCTGCATTTCCAACAAGCTCCCAGGTGAAGCTGATGCTACTGGCCCAGGACCACACTTAGAGCAGTAGTGAAGCACTAAGAGCCAAAGTAGCCAGGTCCTTGCAACTATTTGTAATCAATAGGACTGGATTTAAGAAAAGTAAGAGGCTCAGAAGATGTTCCATACAAGAAAAACAAAAATGAAATAGCAGGAGAACAAATGTGATTTATATTTGTAGATAATAAGAGAAAGAGATATAAATGAATTAGGGATAATGTGCCAAGATGACATACTGCCTGAGTAGAAAAAATGAGGAGGTATGATAATCCCACAAATGAATGAGTGAATAGTGTTAATATGCCCCACCAGGGCTGTCAGATTTACAAAACTACAGGTGTGCAAAACACCTTTTCATGCTATTATACAGTTTCAACACTACTTCAAGTGACATAATGAGATGCCTACCGTGTATCATTGGTGATAACAAAATACAGTGTTTTTAAAAAGGGAAATTATTCCATCAGTACTAATAGCTCCCTTTTCAGTTTACTTACTACCAATTTTTTTAGAATTATAATCATACGTCTCATAGGAAGGCAGCTGAGAGTTAATAACTTATTCAAAGACTGTGTTCTTAATCCATTTGTGTTTCTACTCTCCATACCACCCTCTCCTAAATTACAGGGTGTGTGTGTGTGTGTGTGCGCGTGCGCTCGCGCAACTTCTTATAAAAACAATAACAACAAAGCCTTCATAATTGAAATCTACCAAATTACCATTGAGTTACATCTGGAGTGGGTTTATTCTGATGGAACATTGGAAAGTTGTGCAAACCAAGGACAATTCTTTGTTGTGTGGCATTTCCGTATACTGCAGGTGGTGCAGCATTCCTGGTCCCCGGTTAGTAAATGATAGTCACATTCTCCAATCGTTGTGAGGCATAAAAAGATCCCCAAAAGATTTCCAAAACACACTTTAGAATGGGGCTTTATCCCTGTCAACCATCACTATATAGATCAACCAGATTAGACTAAACTTTACATCTTTTAAGATTTAACACAACTTCCAAATGTCTGAATTAACACCAGGCATTCAATATGCTAAGCAGTATATTCTTCACAACTGTCTTGTGATCCAAAAATCTCATGCAGAAAGATCAGGCCCCAGAGAAATCGGACATATTCACTTGGCATTTATCACAGAAACCTCAGGTAGTTGGATAGCCCGTGAGCTCTGAAAGTTCTTCCCTTACTAACTGGAAATACAGGAACAGCAGCTTCTGTTCTCCTCGTAACCTCTTTTACCCAAGTATGGGCCTCTTTCATTCTGTGTTCTAAGCACAATACACCGAGGAGCTTTGTTTGTACCCACCCATCTATAGGATTTCGTAGCATTTCCTGTGGAAGACAGGATCGTGTTTTGTGTTATAATTTTTGTGCTTGTTACCCTGCCTGACTGGGGTAATTTAGGGGGCCATCTGTCCAGAGAATAAGAGGAGGAGCACTTCAGGGAAACATATGAAAGGGGTAACTAATGTGGCCAGCTAAACAGCGAGCTCCACAAGGACATATTTCGTTAATTTGGAAGGTATCATCGAACACTTCTAGCACAGTATCTGTGTAAAATTATGTGATGTATCCGGCCCCAGAATTTTTAAAGCTACAGTCTTGCCAACAGATTGCTAAACTCTGGCTTATTTGTCCATGACAATGAGTTGGACCTAGAGATTAAAGTCTAGGTGGGCCCTGACTGGTTTGGCTCAGTGGATAGAGCGTCGGCCTGCGGACTGAGGGGTCTTGGGTTCGATTCCGGTCAAGGGCATGTACCTGGGTTGCGGGCACATCCCCAGTGGGAGGTGTGCAGAAGGCAACTGATCGATGTTTCTAACTCTCTATCTCTCTCCCTTCCTCTCTGTAAAAAATCAATAAAATATATTAAAAAAATAAAATAAAATAAAATCTAGGTGGATTAGTAGTGTCAATAAATCAACTCTTCATAGCTTTAGTAAATTATGAAAAAAAATATTCTGACAGTAAATTCTTAGATTCACAAGATGCTCTTTTAATATAAACTAAAGTCATTATTTTTGCACTGTCACCACCATGCTTCAGTTTACTCCAAACATTACAGCAAAAGGGTCACATTTTAATTGTCTGACACATCTAATTTAAGGCATGTATATGTGCTCTGTAATATGTAGGATAAAATCTGGAGGGATAGCACACAAAATATCACAGTGGTTGTCTCTGAAAGCTGGGATTATATGTAAACTTTATTTTATTCTTTGTATTTTTCTGGGGTTTTTTT
This sequence comes from Myotis lucifugus, assembly GCF_000147115.1. NCBI lineage: Eukaryota > Metazoa > Chordata > Mammalia > Chiroptera > Vespertilionidae > Myotis > Myotis lucifugus. Next base: position 3,531,723 of record NW_005871048.1, read on the forward strand.
GTGTGTTTTTTTTTCTAACATTTTTCTCAAGGGGACCCATTCACATTCCACAAGGACAGGGATTTATTCCTCTTGCTGTGTTCACTTTTGTATCCCTAACCCTAGAACAGTGCCTATCATACAACTAGGATAGAATGGATTTTGAATTGTACCAGAGGGACTTGGTTTTCTGATTCAGTTCCGCAGAAGTGTACTGAAAACCAGCTGTGTGAAAGGCTTTGCTCTTGAAGCAGTGGAGGTTGTGAAGTAAAACAAAACCAGACCCCATTCGTATGGGAAAAGGCACATATGTCAGAAAGCTTACGCTATCCCAGGTAGTTATGTTAGAGTTGGATGTATGACGTAGGTACTAGGAAAATAGGGCTGGAAAATGCAGATTTGAGCTTAGTTTTCAGAGATGCCAGGGTTAGGTTACACTTAATTGTATATGCAATAGGAAACCACTGAGAAGAATTGAACGGAAATTAATATGATGGGAATGAATTTAAATGCTTAGTCTACTGGCATGTCGAAGAGGCATTGGGGCCAGAAGGAAGTGGCAGTGGCCTTAGGAGGGGATGGCATGAAAACCCCTGTGTACGGTGAATAAACATAAATTGGCAAATGATCGGCTATGGAAGGTAAAGGAGGAGGCAGGTGGTGCTGAGATTTTAACTCCAGGTGATCCTTACAGTATGTCCTAGACGCCTTATGGAACCAGGTCTTGGATCCTTCAACATGTCCTCCAGTGGTTCTATGTATTTGCATGTCAGGAGAGTTGGGATTATTCAATAGATCCTCAGCAGAGAACGCCAGCAATCGTAATATTGTTATGCCAACTATACTTTAATAAATACATTTTATATATACTAGTAATAGGAGCACAAGGAATAGCAGCCCAACACCAGGGAGCCAGGTTTGTGGGGAGCTGAACGGAGCCAAACGCTTGGTAAAGGGGCTGAAGAGATCATCTGCCTTCATTGCCTTTTGCCGTGCTTTACAGGATGTCATTGCTCAAGCAGCCGCTGACTTACAGAATTTGACTAAACTTTGCATGGCTGTTCAGGAAGGCATGATCCCCCAGCCAAAGTGGAATCCAGCAGCTCCCACAACCTCCCAGGACTGCTCTTCATCCTCACCCGGGGGAACATCAGTCAGCCCAATGAAAACATGCACGTTCTGCAATGGGCACGACAGGCAGCCCAGAGAAGGCCCAGGTACATTGCAGTACTCTCCTTCTCTACACCTGGCCTGAGCTTCTTACATGAACATCAAGAGATTAGTTAATTGCTCTGCTGGGGGCGGGGCTGGGGGGCTGGGGGGCGGGAGAGAGAGAGAGAGAGAGGGAGGAGAAAAGCTATATGATTCAGAGACACAATGTCAGGAGACTCTACCAGAGAAATGGATTTATCCATAGTAGCTTGTGGCAATTTTCCTTTAATCATTTTGTACCTTTTAAATGACTTTATTTGGGTTTGTTAATTTAAAAACAATGAAATCTGAGCTCCAGCCAGTGTTGTTCATTGGTTAGAGTGTCACCCCACACACCGAAGGGCCACAGGTTAGATTCTTGGCCAAGGACACACCTGGATTGCAGGTTCACCCCGGTCGAGGTGCTTGCAGGAGGCAACCAATCGATATGTCTCTCTCACATTGATGTTTCTCTCTTTCTTCCTCCCTCGCTCCCACCCTCCCTTCCACTCTCTCTAAAAATCAATGGAAAAGCCCAACTGATGTGGTTCAGTGGTTGTGCATCAGGAAGTCACATGCCTGGGTTGCAGGTTGCAGACTTGATCCCCAGTGGGGGACCTACAGGAGGCAGTGGATCAATGATTCTCTCTCATCATTGATGTTTCAATCTCTCTCCCCCTCTCCCTTCCTCTGTAAAATTTAAAACATACATATATATGTGTGTATATATATGTGTGTGTATATATACTATATATATATATATATATATAAGAAATAGGATTTTTTTAAATCAATGGAAAAAATGTCCTCGAGTAAGGATTTTAAAAATCAAATCAAATCTGAAACCAGTAAACAACGTTTCATTGGAACATAGCCATGCCTTTGTTTGAAAACAAACTTCAATCATCCTGTAGCATAATGTTAGATTCATTCTCAGCCCTGGCTGAGAATGGACTGACATGGTCATGGCCAGGTGCCTGGAGTGTTTCTTGGCATTGCCAAACAGCCATCTCCCACTGGACTCACTTGGCCCCACTTCCCACTCCTCTGAAACAAATCATCACCAATTACTGCCTTAACTGAATGGAGTAGTTGAGCTGTTTGACACAACTTGACTATATTTAGACCTGAAAGCAAAGAGCCTAGTGTCTTTGACTCATCTCCAAATTTTGAAGCCCAGTCATAAAAGATACTCTGTGATTAAAGTGTTTATTATAGGTTAAGTTTAGTGCAATATTTAATGCACTAAAGTTCTGTGCTCCCACTCCTCCCAGCCTAACAGCTATTACTGAAAGATATGATTTTAATACAATACAGAGAATCACTAAATACAAGAGATAGAAAGGACCTCAAAGATCATAGTGTCCTCCCTCACATTTCCTTTATTCCCATTTTACAGTTGGTGAAACTGAGGCCAAGAGAAAAGTTATATTTTACCAGACTCTATAACAGGTGGAGGAGGCAGAGCTAGAATGCAGTTCTCTGGATCCGATGGTTTTGAACTCTGCCATGGTTACTATGGGCTAATTAAGTGATATTATTTAAGAGTATAACCTTTTATACAATAACATTAACAATTCAAGCATTTTTAGAGGAAACATACCAGAGAATCTGTATCAGAAGGAACCTTGGAAAGCATTTAGTTCAATTTCCTAGTGCATCAGAAATCCCATTAAGTTCACAGGTAGAAAGTATATATATATATACACACACACACACACACACACACACACACATACATACAGTGGGGCCTTGACTTACGAGTTTAATTCATTCCATGATGGAGCTCGTAACTCAAATTACTCGTATGTCAAATCAATTTTCACCATTACAATGAATTGAAATGCCATTAATCTGTTCCGGACACCCAAAAAACAAAGTTTTGCAAAATAACTGCAAGCACAAATGCGAGCACAACACTGATGCTTCAACTAAGAGCTAACCGCTTAAAGTGAACGAGTGAGACACGTGATGCTGGGCTGATGATGTGGCGTTCACTGTCACGTTCGCTGCCCCAACTAGCGGTGGGGTATCTGAAGCTGGCTCGTAACCCGAATTTTAGCTTGCAACTCAAAGCAAAAAATCGACTGAGAGACAGCTCGTATCTCGAAAAACTCGTTAGTCGGGACACTCGTAAGTCAAGGCCCCACTGTGTGTGTGTGTGTGTGTGTGTGTGTGTATATGTATGCCTAATATGCAAATTGTCCCCGTGGGAGTTCAACCGGGAGACCAATTGCTCTCTATGACATGCGCTGACCACCAGGGGGTGGTGTGGAACAAAGGAAGGCTCCGGCCAGCAGCCAGGAAAGGAGCCCTGTCTGGCAGCTGGAAGGCACCAATTGGCCCTGATTGCCAACCAGACCTAGGAACTCTACCCGTGCACAAATTTCGTACACCAGGCCTCTGGTATATTAGAATAATGCAGCTGCTGAGACCAAACAACCCCCAAACTTTAGTGACTAAAAATAATAAAAGTTTATTTCTCACACATTTAACAATACAAGTGTCCCTGATGATGGCAATCTTCCACAGGGTGACTCAGGAACCCAAGCTCCTATTAGCTGGTGGCCTCCCCTCCTAAGGTTTCCATGTCCTCTACATGCAGGAGGAGGATGGGGAAAGAACAAGTAGAGAAGGCTTCTTTTTTCTTTTTTTTAATGTAAACTTTAAATAATTTTACAGAGAAGAAGGGAGAGGGATAGAGAGTTAGAAACATCAATGAGAAACATCGATCAGCCGCCTCCTGCATGCCCCTTACTGGGGATGTGCCCGCAAACATGCCCTTGAACGGAACCAAACCTGGGACCCTTCAGTCCGCAGGCCAATGCTCTATTCACCAAGCCAAACTTGTCAAGGCTAAACTTTATTTTTCAATTATAGCTTTATTCAATATTATCTCACATTAGTTTTAGGTGTATAGCATAGTGGTTAGACAATTGTATGCTTTATAAAGTGTTTCCTTCAATATTTCCAGAACCTGAGCAGGCTTCTTAACCTTGTTCTTAAGAGGTGATATAACTCACTTCCTCTGACAGTCCAGTGAGAACTCTTCAATCAGTCCCATACAGTTGCAAGAGAGGCTGAGAAATGTAGTTGTGGCTGGACATTTGCCTCTACACCATGGAAGGAGTACAAATGTTTGGGGAACCTTCCCAGAACCAAGGGGCTGGGCCTGTACTGCCTCAGTCAGTCACTAACCCCAGGCTATCCCTGGGGTGGGAAGTGCTTTAGCCTCCCAGTCATCCCAACGTCTCAGGAAGAGCACATGTGTGAGCGGTTGGCAGCTAACACTGGCACATCAGCCCGTCAAGGGGATGTAGGAAGACACCAATAGCATCTGCTATAGTCTGCCCTTTGTACCACTAGGAGCTGATGGTTTCTCATGTTTAATGTCACTCCATCTGGTTGCAGAATTCCAGCTGGTGCAGTTTCTGGGTGCTAGATAGAGGAGGGTTACTGGAACAAACTACAACCCTGACTGTTGCAGGTGGTCCTGCGGTTATGATAAATAGTCATGCCCAGATGAATTGTTGCTCTTTTCAGCATGAATGGGGGTCTGATGTAGCCATTTTGCCACCAAGAAGCTGGCTGGTTCTTTCAGCGTTGCTCTTCGTTTCTGGTGGTGGGATACGCAGCAGCAGCAATAGCTAGTCAGCTCTGAGGAGAGGGAGTCCATGCTGTTGAACTCATGCATAGCCCCCATCGCTGCCACCATGGCTACTCTGCTCATAGTCCATGTGCTAGGGCTGCTGTGGCTGAGGATAGAAACTAGCTGGCATTTTCTGGGTGCCTCTCCCTGCCCCGTGGGTGGTTAGTGCCTCATCTGCAGTAGATATTCTCTGGTGGACATTAACCAGTGCTTCTTGTCCACTCCCATTGATCCTCTACTCACACGCTTCTCCTCCAGGCCTACTTCATAATTTTCCCATCTTGCTCTGTCCAGATTGCCCATAAACTCATGTCTTACCTTTTTTTGGGGGCGGGGGGTGCAGGGGGAGAGGAGGGTATTTTCTTTCCACACAAAGTAGATAACCAGGAGCACCATCTGAAGCTCTACCCTCATGGAGATTTGCTTCCACACCATCTCTCAGCCCAAGTGGGCTGCAGTGCGGTAGCAGTCTATTCTCAATCATGTTAGCATGCCTCCTCTTCCGTTGGTCCTAGGGAAACTTCAAGAAGCTCTAGTTATGAGCTGAAGGAAAAGTGTTTATGTCAGGTAGTGAGAGATCTGTCATCCTGAACTACTTCTTTTCTACAGCTTACTTATGCTTTTGGGACCTGCTGGACCGAGTTTCAGAACCGTTTCCATCCTATGATGGAATTAGAGGCCCGGTGCACAGATTCGGGCACCAGTGGTATCCCTCAGCCTGGCCTGCACCCTCTCGCAATCTGGGACCCCTCGGGGTATGTCAGACTGCCAGTTTCAGCCCAATCCCCACAGGCCAGGCTGAGGGATCTCACCGGGATCGGGCTGAAACCGGCAATCCGACATCCCCCGAGGGATGTAGTAGTGCGTGAAGTGGGAGGCAGCCGGGGAGGACCCCGAGTCCAGGCCAGGCACCACACTGCTCATGCTCATCCCAGCCCCGCTGCACCTACTGCCGCTGCAGCTCAAGTACCACAGCCGTGGAGGCGAAAGAAGCTCATGCCACCGCAGCTGCACTCACCAGTCATGAGCCCGGCATCTAGTGCCTGTCTGTCAGCTGAGCAGTGCTCCTGCTGTGGGAGTACACTGACCACCAGGGGGCAGCTCCTGCATTGAGTGTCATAGCGACCAGTCGACCGGTCGTTCGGTCATTTGGTCAACCGGTCGCTTAGGCTTTTATATATATACTAGAGGCCCGGTGCACAAAAATTTGTGCACTCGGGGGGGGGGGTGTCCCTCAGCCCAGCCTGTGCCCTCTCGCAGTCTGGGACCCCTCGGGGGATGTCCACCTGCTGGCTTAGGCCTGCTCCCCGGGGGATTGGGCCTAAGCTGGCAATTAGATATCCCTCTGGCAGCCCAGCAGCCCTCGGGTGATGTCCACTTGCCAGCGGGGAGCAGACCTAAGCTGCAGTCGGACATCCTTAGCGCTGCTGAGGAGGCAGGAGAGGCTCCCACCACCACCGCTGTACTGGCAGCCATCAGCCTGGCTTGTGGCTGAGCAGAGCTCCTCCATGTGGGAGCTCACTGACCACCAGAGGGCAGCTCCTGCATTGAGCGTCTGCCCCCTGGTGGTCAGTGTGTGTCATAGTGACCAGTCATTCCCAGTCTTTCTACTGTTAGGGTTAGTTTGCATATTACCCTTTTACTATATAGGATAGAGGCCTGGTGCACGGGTGGGGGCCGGCTGGTTTGCCCTGAAGGGTGTCCCAGATCAGGGTGGGGGTTCCGCTTGGGTGCCTGGCCAGCCTGGGTGAGGGGCTGATGGCTGTTTTCAGGCTGCCCACACCCCCTTCAGGGTGGGGTCACCACTGGGGTGCCTGGCCAGCCTGGATGAGGGGTTGATGGCTGTTTTCAGGCTGCCCGCACCCCCTTCAGGGTGGGGTCACCACTGGGGTGCCTGGCCAGCCTGGATGAGGGGCTGATGGCTGTTTTCAGGCTGCCCGCACCCCCTTCAGGGTGGGGGTCCCCACTGGGGTGCCTGGCCAGCCTGGATGAGGAGCTGAGGGATTTCAGGCTGGCCAAGCCCGCTGGTGACTGAAGCTTCCAGCCTCTCCTTTTTTTCTTTTTTTTTTATTCTGGGATTTGTTTACCTTCTATAATTGAAACTTTGTTGCTGCTCCAGCTCCAAGGCCATGGCCTGCTGAAAACAGGTATCTGGGGTTTGTTTAGCTTCTATAATTGCAACTTTGTTGCTTACAGTGGAGCTCAGAGCCAGGCCGCAGCAGGCGGGGAACCTTGGCTTCCTCCATCACTGGAGCAAGCAAGCCTCCTGCTCGCTTCAGCTGCGTGGCTGCTGGCCGCCATCTTTGTTGGCGGTTAATTTGCATATCTCGCTGATTAGCCAATGGGAAGCGTAGCAGAGGTACGGTTAATTTCGATCTTTGTCTATTATTAGATAGGATAGATGGTGTTTCCAATTGATTGACTTGGTAAGTCTGACCAAACCCACTCATGGTGGGCAGCTCTGGTTGTACAATTAGTACAATTAGTTGATGTCTCACAGTCAGATCATCTCTGGTCACATAGCGTGCCAGAAGCTGTTTTTCCAAGTGTATAGTTCTTTAATGCAGGAGGCGTGACCTTGCCCAAGAACCCTAGGAGTCGTCCTGCAATGCTCATACTTGGGCTTCCCAAGTATTTTACTCAGCATCTTTTTTTTTTTCTTTCAGTTTTTAATTCTGGAATGTAAACCTCTTTTTAATGAAAGTATAGTTGACATACACTATTATATTATTTTCAGGTGTACAACATAGTGACTTGACTTACACAGCATCTTTACCACAGATACAGCTAGTAACCTAGGACCTTTGGGTCATACAGCCCCAGTGGTCCTGTGTTCTAAGCTTCCTCATACAGGTTAACTGTTAGAGCCACTGAGCAATTTAATGCAGCCTCTTCTGCCCATGTTTTGCCCCAGTTCACTACAGGTGGAAACCTTAGCCACTGCACCAATACAGCAAGTCCAGGACTAACACTGTTTTACCCACCACCAATGACAGGGTTCTCATTGCCATCTAGTGGATGAATTTCCCAATGCCAAAATCCAGACCTGGTCGGCTTCCGAGGACCATTTTTGTCACCAATTGCTTTAGATCAGTGGTTCTCAACCTTCTGGCCCTTTAAATACAGTTCCTCATGTTGTGACCCAACCATAAAATTATTTTCGTTGCTACTTCATAACTGTAATGTTGCTACTGTTATGAATCATAATGCAAATATCTGATATGCAGGATGGTCTTAGGCGACCCCTGTGAAAGGGTCGTTCGACCGCCAAAGGGGTCGCGACCCACAGGTTGAGAACTGCTGCTTTAGATGATGTTCCCTATGAGCGGAGTCTGAAGTGGGAAGTCCTGCTTAAGTGGTCTTAAGGAGAAACCTATTAGGTGGTGAAAAGAGTAGGAGACAGCAAGGATGAAGTTGGGAAGCCCTGAATCGTGAATTGACCACAGAGGGTGTCCCACCCAAAAACAAGGAGGCCTCATCACTTAGTCTTTGTCCATGGCCCTCCCCTGGGTGGAGGACAGAACTTCAGCCATTATCCCCAGGACTGGTCAGCCAAGGGCAATCCTCCATAAAAGAGCAAAGGCCTGAGCCAGGGGCAGCCAACACCAACAGCATCTGGGAGAGGAATGCACAGCCTGAGATGATACTCAATTTAAAAACCTGAATAACATAAAGAACATCCAAACTGGTAGATAATTTTTATAAAAATTTATTTGAGCCAGTTGGTGTGGCTCAGTGGTTAAACAGCGATCTATGAACTGGGAGGTCATAGTTCAATTCCCTGTCAGGGCACATGCCCAGTTTTGGGCTCCATCCCCAGTGGGGGGCGTGCAGAAGGCAGCCAATCAGGGATTCTCTCTCATCATTGATGTTTCTATCTCTCTCTCCCTCTCCCTTCCTCTCTGAAATTAATAAAAAATATATTTTAAAAATGTTTATTTGAGCCAAAGAGAGGATACATTTAGAAGTAAGATCACAACAGATTGAGATAATGCTTTTGAGAATAACAGTTTACAATTTCTTTATGTATTTGAGATTACGAAAGGAACATAAGAAAGATTGCATGAAAAAAAAAAAAAGAAAGATTGCATGAAGATGTGAAAAATCAATTCTGGGATTGGATTACAAAACAGTTAAACTTGAGAGTGGTCTCCAGGGGGTTGGATTACGGGAGCTCTTTTGATGATATCAGAAGGAGGGGTCTGAATGGGGGCATTTCAAAGTGTGATAACCTAGATCAGTGATGGCGAACCTTTTGAGCTCGGCGTGTCAGCATTTTGAAAAACCCTAACTTAACTCTGGTGCCGTGTCACATATACAAATTTTTTGATATTTGCAACCATAGTAAAACAAAGACTTATATTTTTGATATTTATTTTATATATTTAAATGCCATTTAACAAAGAAAAATCAACCAAAAAAATGAGTTCGCGTGTCACCTCTGACACGCATGTCATAGGTTCGCCATCACTGCCCTAGATGCACAGAAACAATGGACAGGACTTGCTTAAGACAACGATAAGCCCTTTAATAAAAAAAAATCATTTGCCTGGAGCATGACTACCCACCATGACCTGCCCAGTTAGGATTTTATGATCACATCATCCTGTGAGGTTACTTTCCGTAGAACCCCTTTATTCGTCCACAAGAGGGAGGCAGCTGTGTGAAACTCCCAGGAAGAGTATTCCGGGTAGTTATGAGATGGGGACTCCGTGGGTATTTGAAGGACAGAACAAAAGCTAGTGTAAGGAATGTGGTCACCATGCAACAGGGCTTAGGCAATGGCCAGCTTTTACCGCAGGGGTCCTCAAACTATGGCCTGCGGGCCACATTCAAATACAAATATTGTATTTGTTCCCATTTTGTTTTTTTACTTCAAAATAAGATATGTGCAGTGTGCATAGGAATTTGTTCATAGTTTTTTTTTAAACTATAGTCCGGCCCTCCAACGGTCTGAGGGACAGTGAACTGGCCCCCTATTTAAAAAGTTTGAGGACCCCTGTTTTACCCCATCACCTCCTTATGGCACTTCTTTTTTTAAAAATATATTTTTATTAATTTCAGGGAGGAAGGAAGAGGGAGAGAGAGATAGAAACATCCATGATGAGAGAGAATCATTGATTGGCTGCCTCCTGCACGCCCCCCACTGGGGATCGAGCCCACAACCTGGGCATGTGTCCTTGACCGGAATCGAACCTGGGACCCTTGAGCCCACAGGTCAATGCTCTATCCACTGAGCCAGAACAGCTAGAACCTTATGGCACTTCTTATCTTCAAAGTTTATAAGGTTACTTGTTTTCTAAGTAAGTAAATAACCCTCTCAGGGGACTGCTTCCTTTTAATAACTGGAGAAATAAGAGCTATAGTGTTAATTTGATTTGCACTGAGAAAATCTGAGTTAGTGACATGATTAGAAATGCTATTCCTGCTTTCATTAAAAACATACACCCACACATCAGCTCATAGCTCATTCCAAATGTATCAGATCTGAGATAGGAAAAAAACAGATCTGAGATACCACTACTTTCATGAATTTTTATAAGGTAGCAAAGCAGGTCCAAGCTTGACCTTGGGGGCCTTATCTATTCCTTCTTAATTAGGCCATATTTCATGGACCATCTTGGGAAGGAAAACTGATTAGTTACACTAAGTGGCTTTCTTAAAATACTTCATCACACACACACACTCAAAAGCACTGCACCTCTTGCAACTTCCTACACTACACATTGATTTTTTTTCTCCCTTTGTATTATCATCTTTCTAGTAGAATGTGTTATTTAACTTTTCTTGGAGGTTAAAATGGTTTTCTCTAATAGTGCCTTACTGACCTCATTTATTAAAGTAACTACCAGGTGCAACTGAACTCTTTCCCGATGTAGGTCGATCCCATCTCCGTGGGCTCAGTCCTGTCTTGTGGACCTCATTCACACCAATATATGAGCCCCCTATTCTCCGTTCACATAGTTATGATCCTAACCTGGGGCTTCTCACCTGGATTTAATTCCAAACTAGTGTGCCTATCTCTTCATTTCTAGTCCATCCTTTGAACTGTTGCCAGATCAATTTTTCTCAAAACTATTCTGATCATCAACATAACTGTCCATAGTAATAATCTATTTCAATCTCTTGTTTGGGGATTTAAAGTTCTTTATAAACTGGATCCCCCTTTCCTGAGATTACCTTCCTTTATTTCCCAACAGAAAACTTCTGTTCTGTCCCGGATAGTCACATCATCCTGTAAACAGTGGGTTTTTTCCTTTCCTCATGGCCTCTTTTTATTTTTCCTCCCCAGTTCTCATCTGCTCACATCTTAAAAATACATTTTTTAATTGATTTTAGAGAGGAAGGGAGAGGGAGAGAGCGATAGAAACACCAATGATGAGAGAGAATTATTGATCGGCTGCCTCCTGCAGGCCCCCCACTGGGGATCGAGCCCGCAACTCTGGCATGTGCCCTTGACCGGAATCGAACCCAGGACCCTTCAATCCGTAGGCTGATGCTCTATCCACTGAGCCAAACAAGTTAGGGCTCATCTGCTCAATCTTAACCATCATCCAACTCTTCTTGGAATTCACCTGACTCCTTTGATTTTCTCAAGCTTATCTCTCTTCTGAAAGGTAGCATCAGTCAAGGACTGGTTACCTAGTAATCACCTAGGACAGTTGTCAGCAAACTGCGGCTCGCGAGCCAAATGCGGCTCTTTGGCCCCTTGAGTGTGGCTCTTCCACAAAATACAGTGTGATTGAAACTTCGTGGCCCATGCACAGAAGTCGGTATTTTGTGGAAGAGCCACACTCAAGGGGCCAAAGAGCCGCATGTGGCTTACGAGCCGCAGTTTGCTGACCACTGACCTAGGATAACATGCACAGGCAATTGCTTAAGAAAACTATAATGCAACTATGCCCATTGTCTTCCAATACCAGGATGGCAATGGAACTTGCTGTCCTTGCAAAGAATTCTCTTAATTGCCAGAAAGACCAAAGGACGAACAAGTTTACTAGAACAGAATAGTCACAGATCAAAGATAGAACAGAATGGTCACAACTTATTGCTGAATGAGTCACGCATGTCCTGTTGACTCCACGGAGAGAGGACTCTTGGAAACTTTGCCAGCTGTCCCCTGAACTTCACCTTTACTGACTTAGCCTGTATCATCATTTTGTTGTAATAAATCATAGCTGTGATTATGACTGCAGAGCGGGGCAAAATTAGGTTTATAATTGTTCATATTGAAAATAATGTAATAATTAATAAATAAGAATAATACAAGAATAAGCTTACTTTTGCCTCACCCTGTGTATACTGAGTCTTGTGAGTCCTGCTAGTGAGTTATTGAACCTGGAGACCTTCCAACACACAAGCCAAATGCCCTTCTGTTGGTGAATAGATAACCAAATTGTGGTACATCCATTGAATAAATATTATTCAGCAATAAAAAGGAATGAACTAATGAGACATGCAACAAACTGGATGCATTGCAATGGCATTACACTTATTGAGAAAAGCCAGTCTCAAAAGGTATCACTTTGTGATTCTATTTAATATGACATTTGTGAAATGACAAAATTACAGTGATGGGAAACAGATCAGTGGTAGTAGATCCAGAGGAAAGGTGTGATTATCAAGGGGTAACACAATTGGGTTTCTTTGTGGCAATGGAATATTCTGCATGCTGACTGTGGTGATGGTTGTTGAATCTACACTGATGATAAAATGTCATAGAACTATACACCAAAGACCAATATAAGAGTCCATGTAAAAAGTGATGAAATCCAAATAAATTTGATACCTCTGTTCCTGAATCAATAGTGTTTTGCCAAAAGCATTCTCCTGGGACAATTTGCTATGGTCGTTGAAGATGTTATCATTGGGAAAGGTGGGTAAAGAGGACACGGGAACATTCTGTACTATTTTTACAACTTCTTGTGAGTCTTAAGTTGTGTCAAAATATAAAAGCATTGAAAGAAAAGAAAATGTGTGTGAGAGAGAGAGAGAGAGAGAGAGATGAAGAGAGATTTGCCCAAAATGTGCCCAGAGATGACAAGAAGTCCATAGAGAGAATAAAGAGGCATACTTTTCCTCATGCTGCCAGAGAGCAGAGAGGGCTCTCTTTTGTTTGTCTTTTGTCCATTTTTAAAATTGAATTGCTAGTGAAGGGTAACAAAGCATACCCCCACAAAATATGCCACTTTGGCATAAGGCTTATTTTGAGCTGAAGGCAATTGAGAAGAAGTAGGTAGAAGAAAACCTCTCTGCCTTCCCACTACTTGCCTGAAAGCGAGATATAAGTATGTAAGGGTGTCCCCATGTCCTCTCTCTACCAGGGAGGACAGGAATTCATCACCAGACACAACACAGACCCTTTTCAGCCCAGGGAAATCTGTAAAACAAACCTGGCTTAACCTACCCTTTATCTACCATTACTTTTGCCATATATTGCCTTCCTACAATTTGCAACCTCTAGAAGCTCAAAGTTCTTTCATTTGTCTTGTCAATTCTCTACACAATTATTGTTGTTTTATTGAGATACTATATATGAGCAACCCTGGCCCGTGTGGCTCAGTTGGTTGGGCGTCGTCCCATGCACCGGGAAGTTTCCAGTTCTATCCCCAGTCAGGGCACATGCGGGAGTTGTGGACCCGATCCCCTGTGGGGGGCATGCAGGAGGCAGCCAATCGATGTTTTGTTCTCACATCTATGTTTCTCTCTTTCTCTTTCCCTCTCCATTCCTCTCTCTCTAAAAATCAAAATTTTTTTTAAAAGATACTATAGCCCTCACCAGTTTGGCTCAGTGGATAGAGTGTCTGCCCTCCGGTGGAGGGCATGTAGGAGGCAAATAATGGATGCATTTCTCTCATATAGATGTTTCTATCTCTGTCTCTCCCCCTCCCTTCCATTCTCTCTAAAAACCAATGGAAAAAAATATCCTTGGATGCAGATTAACAAAAAAAGAGTTAAAATTTTCTCCAATGTAAAAAAAAAAAAAATGGCCCTCTCTTCCCCTCTCTTCCCCTCTGGCTAAATCCACAGTTCACTGTTAATCCAGACAAATCATTTACAATGAAGTTATATCTTTATAATGAAAATGTTGATATAATATTAACTTCTGGCAATACTAGAGGCAAAGTTATATCATAGGCAACCACACATTCTTCTAAGGTTACTCTCCTGGAAGGTAAAATATTACTCAGCAATAGTTCATTCAGAAAATAATGTTGCCTAAACATGGGCAGTTTTATCAAAATGAATTTATTATTTTTGAAATTATGTCCTTAGACCACCCAATAGAGTAAAGTTGCCAGCATCCCTAATAAGTAAGTGGAATTAGAGATATAGGATATTCCTTTCCTACAGGTTGTTATGGGAATTAAGGAAGATTATGAATCCTTTACATTTTGGTCCCACAATTAACATAAAATTTAATAATTTGAAATGTAGTGGTTAATAAAATGAAGATTTTTAAAAAAATATTTCATTGATTTCAAAGATCAAAGAAAACATTTTACCAAAAAAAAAAAAAGGTGTTTTGTTTGTTTTTTTCTCCTTGAGCAATGCAACAGAGACCTCTTCTGGTCAAGAAGCAGAAGTCTTCGGCAGAGAACCAACTTGGAAAGTTAAGGTGGAGTGAACGGGTGAAGGAGAAACTAGGATATGAAATAAGCCTCCCAGAAGGGCTGGCGTCTGCATGGGCTCTGAACGCTGACAAGCAGAGCAGAGAGAGGAGTGCGTTCCACATGCGGGAGCAGCATGTACAAGGGCAAAGGCGTCCCTTCTTTCCTAATCGTAAAACATGTAGATAATTTATAAAGGTGCAAGGATGTGAATAGGAATCACTCATAACTCCACTGTCCAGAAATAAAATTGTATTTTGATGCACTGGCTTCTAGCATTGTTTACATCCTTTTTCATCTATAAAACTGAGTCAATCCTGACCTTTTCATTTTAATCGAAGAAAACGCTGCTTTCTGATAGCAGGCTTCTAAGGGTAAATCATCTACAAGCCAGAGAAATTTAAATTAATACCTTACGCTGGTCCCCAAATTGCCAGGGCCCGGTTAATGCGCATTCCAGCCATGGCTCACTTCCTCTGCCGACTCCTTTGTGTGAGGTTCACCCATATATCTGTTCTCACTAGCCCCTCAACCTGCCAGGAGACTAATTAGCAATGCTCAAATCTGATCATATATGCATATATAGAAAACATAGCCATTGGCATTTTTTACCTTGGAAATCCCAACGATTTCACAGTCACTGGGACTGACCCACCTGGGTTAAAATGCAGCACAACATTCTGCTCTCTTGTGAGGAAATTTAGTCTCAAATAACCCCTGGTGGATGGAGGGGGTGGGCTTTGAAAGGAAGAAGCCAAAAAGAATTTACATGTAGGAGACTGAAATTAGATGAGCAACTATCTGAAAGAAGTTGGGGGCCACAGAAACTTAGGGAAAATTAAGTAGACAGACAGAATAATTGCTATGACGGGTGTCAGAGCTCACAAAAGGGTGAATGGGTTAACCCAACTGGATGTGAACAATATATCCACATGTTTTCATGAGGAAAACATTGCTCGGTTCAATTCTTCTGGGAAGATAATTTATAAAGGTGCAAGGATGTAAGGTGGAATCATTCATAACTCCACTGTCCAGAAATAAAATTGTATGTATTTTGATGCACTGGCTTCTAACATTGTTTTCTGGGTTATATACATTCTTTTTCATCCATAAAATTGGGTAAATCCTGCTGCTGCCCACTGCTCCCAGGTTGCAAGCCTCATGGGGTCCCTTAGAGTTTAGGAGATGCATGCCTGTAGCAGAGGAAGGAGGTGGGGGGTGTGAGTACACACTTTTTTTTTTAATGTGTTAAAAGGAACTTTATTGGGTGTTGGGGGTTCAGATGGGATCCATAAGGATGTCGTCCTCCATGACGCTGGGCTGCAGGCACGGCTGGGGGCCAGGCCCCGGGGATCCCTGCTCAGCAGCGTCCTACCTGGCAGTGGAGCCCTTGGGGGAAGCTGTGAAGGCCAGGATTGGGCAGGTGGCGGGTGCAGGGGGGTGGGGGGTCCCAGCGGGACTGCCCCAGGCCCTGGTGCGGTGGGGGCAGCAGCACAGGGGCCCCTGGAGCACACACTTTTTTGAGGGGTCTTAAAGGTTGGGTATTTGGGTAGGTCTTAGGGGAGGATTGATAGAATATTCGTCAGCTTTATGCTGATGTACCAAAATGAGGTGTGGTTGACAAATGGCTTTAATTGGATTTCTGCTATCTGTCTCTTAAGTAGGGTGATTTAAGCTATTTACCCTCTGGTTGGGGAGGAGAAGTATAAGCCATTTACTCTTAAGTCCCTGATTTAGGGAAAATAAGATTTAGTAGACGGCTGCAAACTGCTTCCCATCTAGGTTTTCTAGATGGCTGCAAACGGCAGTTTGACTTCTGTCTTCATTTCCCTATTCTGCTTGTCCTGGCTTACTGGCCTGTCTCAGTAATCATGAAAGGACAACCATATAAAGTCTCTAGAAATGGTCCGGGGTGCATACAGCAAAGGAGGAAATATTTATTTGAAAGGATTTACTAGCCCGGCC
>NW_005871048.1:3548217-3551669 GCF_000147115.1 Myotis lucifugus
GCAGCCAATCAATAATCTCTCTCATCATTGATGTTTCTATCTCTCCCTCTCCCTTCTCTCTGAAATCAATAAAAATATATTTAAAGAAAAAAAAAGCTAACGGAGAGAAACTCTCTTTGCATGTGGGTACAGATGCTACATTCCAGCAATAGAGATGATGTGCAGCACAAGACGACAATGAGATGTTGTGTCCTGTGCTGGAGGTGGTATCTGAGAGGGGTCTGCAAAAGATTACTCTGTTCTAACAGTGTTCTTTATAGAGGTACAAACAATCCTACTTCAAGGGAAATAAATGTTCATTTCAAAAAAAAAAAGAAAAAGAAAAGATTACTCTGATATTTCAAAGGTATGTTATCTCAAGTGCACAAAGAACACAAGACAGGGTAAGTGAGGGTAAAGACTGACCTTTGTCAAGGAAGTGACAGGCCTAGGATATGACTACTCGCTATGGCCTGCTTTTAGTGAGGAATTTTTGTGTTCAACCCATCCTATGTGGTTACTGTTGGTCTCTGAGTTTGTAAGGCCAGAGCTTGTTGGGTTTAATATATGTCCCCTTTTCCCTTCACTCTTTCACTAATAGGACACTAGTGTTGAAGTAAATTTCTAGGCCCAAGATGGAGACACCCCTGCCTGGCGTGTCCCGTCAGCAAACCAAAACTTCAATAACTTTCATGTCCCTATAAATGCTTCAGGTGACCAGAAATGCAGTCTAGCCAGTTAAGCCCCAAATGGCTATAGCCAACTCAGGGCTCAATAAGTACTTTCTTGTTTCATATTCTTTATCCTAAAAAAGTTTCTTGCCTTCCATCCCATGTTGCAATTCTCCAAATAGAGACTGTGTACTTAATGAAGTGTTAAAGTTTATTTATATTAGTCTTCTTTAATAATTTTTAATGTTCTGTGTATATATAGTTTTTACTTTGTCTACATTTTATTTATTGAGCTTTACGTTGTTCAGTGGATGTCCATCTCTTTTTTATAATAGTTTCCTAGTCTTGTTATTAGATATGAACATTTGAGTGGATGAAACATAGCTTAGAACCCCTAGGGCATTTTTTGTGAGTTTTTTTTTTAATTGTGGGACTATACATGACATAAAATTCATTATTTTAACGCTGTGTGACTGTCCACCATCTGTCTCTAGAACATGTCAAACTGCAACTATGTACCCATTAAACAATAACTACCCGTTTCCCCCTCTCCGGCAGCCAGTGGTAACTACTAGTCTACATTCTTTCTCTAGGAATTTGACTACTCTAGGTCTCTCATATAAGCTAAGTCATACAATATTTGTCCTTTTGTGTCTGGCTCATTCACTTAGCATAAAGTTCCTCCATGTTGTAACATGTATCAGACATTTTATGTCTGAATATTGCATTGCATGCATATACTGCATTTATTTATTTATTCATCAGTTGATGGACATTTGTATAAATATTTCTCTCTTTTCCGCATCCAGTGCGGCTAGAGAGCGGTCCGGTTCCTGAGTAGGGGCAACGGGGAGATTGAGTAAATGAAAGAGACAGACACAAATACAGTAGGGAAAGCTGGGATTGGGTGGGACCACTGTCCTCTGATGGAGAGAAAGGGACCCAGAGCCGATACAGCACGTTTATTTTCTACAGCAAAACCCAGGAAGTTTTACTAAAGCCCAAGACAAAGATTATGTGCATTCTTGTGGCTTCTTTGTAATCGTCACTTCTAGGTGGGCCCGGATAATCGTGTTTGTTCCTGGTGCTTGGCTGGATTTAGATAAGGAAACCCACCCCCTGGCACCTGAGCTGAAGGTCAAGCTGACAACACACCTGCCTCTGGCAAGGTGAGTTTCCAGGAGGTGGCTCTGCCAACGCCACTGGATTCAGCTGACAATAATTACAAGAAATGCTCATGTGCCTTCCCAGGCGCTCTCTACACATTTGATTGTTTCCACCTTTTGGCTATTTGTGCATGTGCTGGCATGAACAAATATTGGTGTACAAATATCTGTTAATGTACTTGCTTTCAGTTATTTTGGGCATATACCCAGAAGTGGAATTGCTGGATCATAAGGTAATGTTTAACTACCTTAAGTTTAATAGTTTGAGAAACAATTCCTGTCTTCCACAGGGATACACTGTTTTGTATATGGTCATTTTTATGTTGTTATAGTATGTGAATCAACTTGCTATAAGAAATTGAGATTTGGTTACATTCAATCAATACAGAAGGCACATCTCCACCAAAATTATACTATGTATCATAGAGTTGTCTGCCAAACACTTCTATTTACCATATTGATTAGTTACCAATGTCCAGAGCCTTGGGGGGAGGGGTATGGCAGAAAGAAGCATTTTGGGGCAGTCAGAAAAGTAGCTAAAATAATTCCACATCCTGCAGCTCTACTTCAGTCTGGTTCACTTGACTTTGAGTATTGGAGGGGATGAATAATAAAGATGGGGAGTGAGCAGGACAGATAGGTAGAGGAGCATGCTGATATTAGATGGTAGGATTGGGTCAGTCTGCTTTTTCTGTTACTGGACAGGGGGCCTGACCCTGACCAGGTCTGCCTAGGGCCAGCTGGTAGTGTGTGGGTTCTTGACTTTGTGCAAGAAAAATTTCACAACATGAGTCCAGGTGATCATGAGGGCACGCTTATTAATGCTGGGGACAGTGAAACAATGAAACAACAGAGGGCCCAGGTGGGGCTGCCTTAGCTCACTGGGAAGTCAGAAAAAGGGGGCCTTGGAGACACGTTCAGGGTGTTAGCCTGGGACAAGCTGCTGCTGCCCATTGCTCCCCTGGTTGCAAGTCTTGTGGGGTCTGTTGGAGTTTAGGAGATGCACACCCATAAGGAAAGAAGAGGGGGGAGGAAAGGGGGAGGAGAAAGTGAAGAGGACAGTGCAGGTGTGCTCCCTAGAGGGAGAGAACCCCCTGGGTACTTTGTCTTGAGGCTTCTCTCTCTCTCTCTCTCTCTCTCTCAGGAATTTTAGGGGAGTTCTCAGGGGAGGGTTTCAGCAGAATATTCATCAGTTTTCCAAATGTGCTCTTTCAGGGCTGTGGTCTCCACTGATTGGTCAGCTCCAGGGCAAGAGGCTGGTCCTGGCATCGCCCACCCAGTTTTGCTGCTTTTCTGGGCCTGGAGCTGAAACACACCTGAGGCCTAGATGTTATCTCTAGGGAGGTGACCTCCTATATGTGCTGTAAATTTTTCTGCCAGTTTGTTCAGCCGTCTGTCCCAGTTTCCCTATTGCAATTGTCCTGGCTCACTGGCCTGTCTCGTTTCTTAGCTATTTGGTATGAAATGAATTTCAACGAGACAGTTTTCCTTGCTCCCCCACTTGATCTCAGATATTCTGAGCCTATTTCCGACCTGAAGCTTTTATCATGTATAAAGTATGCAGTTGACTTATAGCCTTTAAACTGAACCTGTAGGTGAACTTTAAATGTACGATGGACTTAAACATTTATGAAAG
>NW_005871048.1:3552171-3555313 GCF_000147115.1 Myotis lucifugus
ATTAGTCCTGGGCAGGAGACCCCCAGCTCCCCGCGATCTCCCACTCTGCCCCTGCCTAGACCTAATGCCTCTGGCCAAGGCGTTAGGCCTGGGCAGGGGACCCCCAGCTCCCCGCGATCAGGGGATTGAGGAGCTCCCCACTGTCACTCACAGAGTAGGGCCGATAGGGGAGTTGCGGCACCACCCCCTGTCACACACAGAGCAGGGCCGATCAGGGGGTTGGGGCGCCGCCACTGTCACACTCAGGGCAGGGCCGATGGGGAGGTTATGGCTCTACCCCGTCACATACAGAGCAGGGCCCATGGGGCGGGGGGCGTTGGGGCGCCGCCCTCTATCACCCACAGAGCAGGGCTGATCAGGGGGTTGGGGCACTGCACCCTGTCACACACAGAGCCGCAGGGGGATCAGGGGGTTGGGGAGCTCCCCCCTATCAGGCACAGAGCAGGGCTGATCAGGGGGTTTGGGCGCTGCCCCCTGTCACGCTGATTCCGGTGCTGGGAAGCATATTACTCTTTTACTATATAGAATAGAGGCCTGGTGCACGGGTGGGGGCTGGCTGGTTTGCCCTGAAGGGTGTCCTGGGTCAGGGTGGGGGTCCCCACTGGGGTGCCTGGCCAGTCTGGCTGAGGGGTTGAGGGCCGTTTTCAGGCTGGCGGGTGACTGAAGCTCCCAACCGCTCCTTTTTTTCTTTTTTCTTTTTTTATTCTGGGCCAGCTTTAGCTCTGAGTCCTGGGCTGCTGAAAGCAGGTTTCTGGCCTTTGTTTACCTTCTGTATTTGATACAATGTTGCGGTCCGGCTGGCTGAAGCCCGGCTGACTAAAGCTGGTTTCTGGGGTTTTGTTTAGCTTCTATATTTGCAACATAGTTGCTTAGAGTTGCAGCTGAGAGGCCGGCAACTCAGGGGGGGAACGTTGGAGTCCGCCGTCACTGGAGCAAGCAAGCCTCCCTGTTCACTTCAGTGCATGGCTGCCGGCCGCCATCTTGGCTGGCAGTTAATTTGCATATCTCACTGATTAGCCAATGGGAAGGGTAGCGGATGTACGGCTAATTACCATGTTTCTCTTTTATTAGATTGGATTGATTTTAGAGAGGAAGGGAGAGGAAAGGATAGAAACATCAGTGATGAGAGAGAATCATTGATCGCTGCTTCCTGCACACCCTGCACCAGGGATCAAGCCCCAAAGCCAGGCATGTGCCCTGACCAGGAATCAAACCCATAACCTCTTGGTTCATGGGTTGATGCTCAACCATTGAGCCACACCTGTCGGGCTATAATAGTCCTTTTTTTTTTTTTGTAATGTCATCTCTATCTGGGCAAAGTATATTCTTCTTCAACATTAATTGCTTATCTATTAGAAATTTGCAAATTAGTGATATACATTTCTTTCTAGGAATCCTAACTTGAAATCTCCTCTTGTAGTCTGATTATTACAATATATTCTATTCTCCTTTAAAGAAACAACTTACCTTTTCACAAGTGAATGGTCAGTCTGAATTTGGAAAATGTTTCGAAACTACTGACTGAATAGGAGCATGGAATGGGTAACAAGTCTTATCTGTAAATCTAGCCAAACTGTTCCCATAGCTCTCAACCTAAATATGCAGCACAACTTTAAAAATACATGCTCTGTACTGTAGCTTTAATATTAATGGGCCCTATTTCTGATGAGCTTCTTAACAACTGCAAGTGGCACTGTGTGGGGAAAAGGGTAGACAGAGAGTTCTGAAATCTTTTGGTGTATTTACTTTTAGGATTGTAATTGGCTATTTGACAATATATTGGTATAAACTTTTGCTTGCAAGTTTATGTGTGAGTGCATCAAATGTTTTTGTCAGAGAATAGAACAGTGTTTGCCAGGGCCTGAGAGGAGCTTAGAAATGAGGAGATACAGGTCAAAGGAGACAAACTTTCAGTAGTAAGAAGAATAAGTTCTGAGGATCCAATGTTCAGCGTGGTGACCATGGTGAATAACATGGCATTGTGTACTTGAAAGATGCTGAGAGTAGATCTTTAGCGTTCTCACCAAAACAAGAGTTAACTATGTGAGGTGCTGGATGGATATGTTAATTACATTATCTTGGTAATCATTACACAGTGTATATCAAATCCTCACATTGTACATTTTAAATATATACAATTATATTTGCCCATTATTTCTCAACTAGAGGCCCAGTGCATGAAATTTGTGCATTGGGAGGGTCCCTTAGCCCAGCCTGCAACCTCTTGTAGTCTGGGACCCCTCAGGGGGTATCCGCCTGCTGGCTTAGGCCCGTTCCCTCCGGGGAGCGAGCCTAAGCCGGCAGGCAGACATCCCACTTGCAGTCTGGGACCCCTAACTCCTTACCGCCCACCTGCTCACTGCTCCTTACCGCTCGGCTTACTGCTCCTTAGTGCTGCCGCAGAGGTGGGAGAGGCTCCCACCACCGCTGCTGTGCTCACCAGCCGTGAGCCCGGCTTCTGGCTGAGCAGCACTCCCCCTGTGGGAGCGCACTGACCACCAGGGGAAAGCTCCTACATTGAGCATCTGCCCCCTGGTGGTCAGTGCACATCATGCGACCGGTCATTCTGGTTGTTCTGCCATTAACAGTCACTTAGGCTTTTATTATATAGACTAGAGGCCTGATGCACAAAAATTTGTGCACTCGGGGGGGGGGGGGGGGTCCCTCAGCCCAGCCTGCACCCATTTTCAGGCCAGGACTCCTTGGGGGATGTCCACCTGTCGACTTAGGCCCACTCCCTGGGGGATCAGGCCTAAGCTTGCAGTCAGAAATCCTTCTGGAAGCCAGGGAGCCCTCAGGGGATGTCCGAATAAAGGCTTAGGCCCCCAAGGGATCGGGTCTAAACCGTTAGTTTGACATTCTTAGGGCTGCCACGGAGGTGGGAGAGGTTCCTGCCACCACCTCTGCGCTGGCCAGCCATGAGCCAGCTTCTAGCTGAGTGGCACTCCCCATATGAAAGTGCACTAACCACCAGGGGGCAGCTCCTGCATTGAGCGTCTGCCCCCTGGTGGGCAAGTGCGCATCATAGCAACAGGGTCATTCTGCCGGTCAGTCAATGTGCATATTAGCCTTTTATTATTATTATATAGGATGTCCCTATTTCCCCCTTTTGCCCCTCTACTGACTCTCTCTGGCATCACCA
>NW_005871048.1:3555543-3564825 GCF_000147115.1 Myotis lucifugus
CAGGAGTCCCAAATACATAAAAAAAAAACTCCTGGAAGATATCAAAGGAGAGATCGCCACAATACAATCATAGTAGGGGACTTTAATACACCACTGACATCACTGGATAAATCCTGTAGACCAGGGGTGGGCAAACTTTTTGACTCGAGGGCCACAATGGGTTCTTAAACTGGACCGGAGGGCCGGAACAAAAAGCATGGATGGAGGGTTTGTGTGAACTAATATAAATTCAAAGTAAACATCATTACATAAAAGGGTACGGTCTTTTTTTTTTAGTTTTATTCATTTCAAACGGGCCGAATCCCGCCCGCAGGCCGTAGTTTGCCCACGGCTGCTCTAGACAAACAATCAGCAAAGAAACAGCAATCCTAAATGACTCACTAGATCAGATGGACTTAATTGACATCTTCAGAACACTTCACCCCAAAGCCACGGAATATACATTCTACTCTAGTGCTCGTAGGACATAGTCAAAAATAGACCACATATTGGGTCACAAACAAAGTCTCCCCAATTTCAAGAAGATTGAAATCATACCAACCATCTTCTCAAACCACAATTGCATAATATTAGAAATAAACTACAAGAAAAACAACCCAAAATACTCAAACACTTGGAAGCTGAATAGCATGTTATTAAATATTGATTGGGTTACCAATGAGATCAAAGAAGAAATTAAAAACATCCTGGAAACTAATGACAATGAAAACACAACAATCCAAAACCTGTGGGACACAATGAAAGCAATCCTGAGAGGGAAGTTTATAGCTCTACAGGCCTATCTCAAAAAACAAGAAAAAATGGTAGTAAATCATCTAACTCTACATCTCAAAGAATTAGAAAGAGAGCAACAAATTTTTATTTTCAGATAAGTGCTTATAACTGCACTATTATATATTTTCTATTATATCATTTAGAATTAAGATATTTTTTAATTGAACCCTTGTAAATTTTAACACAATGTAATAAATTATACTAGAAGCAATTAGGAGATTTTTCATGTAATGCAGATACATTTCAATTAATATTTTATTAATTTTTAATTTTTTAATATTTTAATTTGAAATAATCTCATACATGTAAAAAAAACTATAAAATACTACAGCATATTATATGTACCCTTCACCCAATTTCTTAGGTGTTAATAATTTAAACATAATACCATTATACAACAAAATTTGGAATATATTTTTCTTATAATCTCTTTAATGTTACTTAATCCATTTACTTTGTTTTTGTTAATCTTCACCCAGGGATATTTTTCCATTGAACTTTAGAGAGAGTGACGGAAAGGGAGAGACACATTGATTGGTTGTCTCCTACACATGCTCTGATAGGGACTGGGGATCAAGCCAGCAACTGAGGTACATGCCCTTGACTGGAATCGAACCTGGGACCCTTCAGTCCACGGGCTAATGCTCTATCCACTGAGCAAAACAGGCTGCAGCTTAATTCATTTAATTTTAATCTATATGTGTCTTTATACTTAAAGTGGGTTTTGTTTTTGATTCACCCTCATAATTTGTCTTTTAATTGGTGCATTTATGCCACTGACTTTCAGAGTGCTTACTGATAGAGTTACTGCCATAACAGGTGGCTTCTGGGGCTTCTGGGGCCGGCCTGCGGCCTGGAATCGGATCTGATCACGGGCGGCAGGCAGGCAGCTTCTGGGGTCGCACACGGGGGCCTGGATGGCAGCTCGAGCTGGCGGCTCGCGCTGTCCTGCCCTGCCTGCAGTATGCAAATTAGCCGCCATCTTTGTTGGCAGTTAATTTGCATATTGTGCTGATTAGCCAATGGGGCGTAGTGAAGGTACGGTCAGTTACCATTTTTGTCTATTATTAGATAGGATAAAGCTGGAAAAATACAAAATAACTTTTAAAATAGCTATTGTATAATTAGTATGTCTATTCATTATATTAAATAGCATAGGGTTTTTTATTATGAATATTTATAGAAAAATACCTTCAGATTCACATTCCTGAATTTCATGCTTTCTTTCCAAGGCATAACGTAACGTCTTGGGATGAGCCCTTGCTTTAATGAAAACCGAGGCAAATGAATATCACTACACCTGAAGATTGGGAAGGGGAGGAGAAAAGATATCTTGTGAGTTAAATACAATCATTTTGGCATCACTCTGGGGAATGGAGGCAGTTGTGCCTGGTCCATGATGCTTGGACGAAGGCAGCTGCAGGACAGAGAGCTGTGCCATTTTTTGAGGCTCACCTGATAGATAACCAGTCCATTAAATCCCTAAGTATCACCAAGATCAAGAGTCAGGGCCAGTATCTGTACATCCTTCACAATTTGCTCACCATGTTCATTTTAACCTGATTTTCAGGGAGAAATCAGAGCACCATGATTCACCTCAGGCCTACCCATTGCCTGAAGGAATCTCTAGCCAGTCACAAAAAGCAGTCACTAATTCAGCTTCTGAATTTAATACATGCTCTACACTCAGGTCAGACTTTCTTTCCCTGCACACACATTGCTTTCCTCTGGAACATAAAGCTTTCCATGTAGATGCCAGGGGGGAGTACAAAACTATTGTCCTCATTTGTGTAGTTCCCAGATAGAAGAAACAAGCAAACAAACAAACAACCTAAACTCCCAAACCCTTAAGTACTTACTTTTTAGCAGCAGGCTTATCTGAATTCTCATCAGAACAGTTGTTGGCCAGTTTAGGTAAGACCGGACAAGTGTTTTTTCCTAAAGCCATCACTGCTGGTAGTGATGGGAATTCTTTTCTAGCACCTCACCACACCATTACTCTAATTATGATGACATCGCAGCCTCAGATGTAACAATGTTCTGCTAACTTCATGGCAACCCATTATCAGTGGATTAAAAGTGCAGATCTGGTGGTCATTACCAAGGCTTTTAGAATGCAGTTTCTCATTTGCCGTGGACATGACCACAAAACATTTCCCCAATAGGTTTTTCTCTGCTATGTTGGTAGCATAGCATTCAGCCTACTTGGGAACATTTTACTAACCTAGATTTACATTGCTAGATCACAGTCCACTATAGATATGACACAGGCTATAGGAGATTTCTGTAATAGTCGATTTGATGACAGCCATTTTTATTTTTATTTTTATTTTTTTTATATTTTATTGATTTTTTTTACAGAGAGGAAGGGAGAGAGATAAAGAGTCAGAAACATCGATGAGAGAGAAACATCGATCAGCTGCCTCCTGCACATCTCCTACTGGGGATGTGCCCGCAACCCAGGTACATGCCCTTGACCAGAATCGAACCTGGGACCCTTCAGTCCGCAGGCTGACGCTCTATCCACTGAGCCAAACCGGTTTCGGCGATGACAGCCATTTTAGATGTCTGGGGCTTGATGTCCTTTGTATAGCCAAGTCCTTCTCAGTTACCATAGAGTTTGTGATCATGATAATCTCTATTCCTATTATATAGGACTGACTGAAATGACATCAGGATTGAGCAAAAAAGGGAATAAGAATTAAGACTCAAACTCAGGAGGAACTAAGGCAGTGGAAGAACTCAGAACATGTGAAATTCCTTAAATAAAAGTTTATTAAGTTAAAAAAAAAGTGCAGATCTGGGAGCCATTTTCAGTGGGGGGTTTTTTTTTAAACCCCCCCCCTTTTTTTTTTCTTGGAGAAAAAAATTTTATTCTAAAAATAGATCTTGGTAACAGTGAAATGGCAAAAACTGGTCATTACAATAAAAAGGAAAAAAGTAAGATGAATTTGCTTTAAATTTGTTTTTCTGAAAAATACAAAATTATCACTGTAATATACTGCCAACTCTCATTTATCTATATTTGAATTATTCATTTTATGGATTATCCAAGGAAATTTTAAAATCATTGATTGGATTCTGCCTAATATTTAATCTTCACCAGAGGATATGTTTTATTTAATTGACTTGAGAGAGAGAGAAAAGGGGAGGGATTGAGAGAGAAAAACATCAATCAATTGCCTCCTATACTCACCCTCATGGGAATCAAACCTTTGACCCTTCAGTGCACAGAATGATACCCCAACCAACTGAGCCACACCAGCCAGGGCTGCCTAATATTTAGATGTACATCTGGATTGCTTTTATCTCCAAGTAAATACATTCTCAAGGAATGCAAACAAAATTGAACATATGCTTAAGTAAACATAATTAGGAAGATAAATTTATGCTTAGGAAATGCCCTCCAAAGCAAAATATTGATTTGAATCACTTTTTCCCTCAATTTTTGCACATAACCCCAAATGCCTTACTATGTTACAGTCAATAAAGCTGGAAACTAATAAATTATATGACTTATAAGATTCAGAGAAAAGATAACTAAATTATTTCAAACCCAAAGCACAGGAAATTTTAAAGGCATATAATGACATTTAGTACTTAAAAAGTGGTTTTATATCTTTAAAGGACTAAAGAAACAAGTTCTCAAGAAAATTTCAGGCCCATTTACAAAGTTCTGACTGATTTGAAGTGCTAAAATGTAAAGAAAATAACAAATTTATTTTACTATAAAATGTATTTTAAGTATATTTTGCAGATCTATGAAAGCAGTAGTTAGGGCTAAGTTAGTAACATACAACTTACCAGTTAGGGCTAAGTTAGTAACACACAACTTACCTATCAGTCTACATCTTTTTTTCAAACTAATATAAACACACACGTTTCATAATATTTCCTTTACACTGCGTGTCACATACATCCTGTTATGTCCATATTTTGGATAAATTTTCATCATCCATATTCATCACATCAATTGGCCATAATGCACAGTGAGTAGAAGTGATCTTGGTATAAAAATTCTTGATATATGATATTCTCTGTAAACCAAAAGCTGATCACGATTACATTTAATTACATTTAATTCCTATAAAATGTAGCTGCATGCTCATTAGAACATCTTTAAAATAATTTTTAAAATTGATTTCAGAAAGGAAGGGAGAGAGAGAGAGAGAGAAACATCAGTGATGAGAGAGAATCATTGATCGGCTGCCTCCTGTACGTCCCTTACTAGAGATGGAACCCGCAACCCAGGCATGTGCCCTAACTGGGAACCGAACTGTGACCTCACAGTTCACAGGTCCATGCTCAACCACTGAGCCACAGCAATCAGGCTTCATTAGAACATCTTGGCTCATGTTTAGACTATTAGATATCGGTGTGATTTACTTTGGCTAATCTAAGATAAAAATGCTATCTTAGTATTTAGTCTGACTAAATACCACTTTTGTCAAAACTTAGGTTCTAGCACTCAAAACCTGAGTATAAACTGGAAAACTGAAAACACTCCAAAATATGATGGCTAATATTGGTGTCCCTACAACTGTGCTTTTTCTCTCCATTAACACAGTATTGTGAAACTGCCACATCTTCAGCAAAGGATGAAGGGGAGTGGTCTGAAGAATACCCAATAAGGAAGCAGAATGTTTCCTGTATTAAAAATTCCCATCTAAAAACTTTATAAGAGCCCTGGCCGATTTGCTCAGTAGTTAGAGCATCAGCCTGCACACTAAAGGTTCGAGGGTTCAATTCCTGGTCAAGGGCACATACCTCGGTGGCAGCCTCCAGCCCCAGCCCAGTAAGGGTGCCTGTGGGGAGCACCCAATTGATGTGCTTCTCTCACATCAATGTTTTTCTTTTTCTCTCCCTCTCTGTCTCCCCCTTCACCTCCCTTCTACTCTATCTAAAAGCAATGAAAAAATATCCTTGAGTGAGGATTAAAAAAAAAAAAACTTCATAAGAGCCCTGGCTGGTGTGGCTCAGTTGGTTGCGCATCGTCTCATGCACAAAGAGGTCACCAGTTTGATTCCCTGTGGAGGCGAATGCCCTGGTTTCGGGCTCCAGGTGGGGGGCATGCAGGAGGGAGCCAATCCATGTTTCACTCTGACATCGATGTTTCTCTCTCCCTCTCCCTTCCTCTATCAATAAAAATGTCTTTTTAAAAAAACTTCGTAAGAATTTATACCGAAGTACATTGGTGTTCCAGTATAAAAATGCTGTCTCCCAAATCTTTGAGTAAATCTACAGTGCAGGAAAAGGCAGCATTTTCATCTGTAGGTTCTGTAGCTCCAGGGGAGCTCCACAATCCTTTGGTTGAGAAGCAGATCATTAGCATTTAGTTCTGACTACATAGAGTTCTAGATGTTGTTTTAGAAATTATATAAGGGGCTTTTTAAAAAGTTAGGGGTGGCCCTAGCTGGTTTGGCTCAGTGGATAGAGCGTCAGCCTGCGGACTGAAGGGTTCCAGGTTCGATTCTCATCAAGGGCACATGCCTGGGTTGTGGGCTCAGTCCCAGGTGGGGGGCATTCTCATCATTGGTTATTTCTATCTCTCCTTCTCCCTTTCTCTCTGAAATCAATAAAGATATATTTAAAAAAGAAAAGTTAGGGGTGGTTTTTTTTTCTAGTCTTCATTTTCAAACGTTTTATTGTAGTAAAATATATATAATATAAAAATTTCTATTTTAACTATTTTTAGTTGTACAGTTTTGGGGCATTTGGTATATTTCACATTGTTCTGCAACTATCACTACCATCTGTCTCCAGAATCCTGTTTTCTGTTTTCTTTTGTTAAATCTATGTTTTCCCCATTTTTAAAATTTAATTTATTGGAGTGACGTTGGTTCACAAAACCAAACAGGTTTCAAGTGTGTAACTTAATAAATAACATCTGCACACTGCATCCCACAACCATCGCCCCATGAGTTAGGTGTGTTTACATGATATTAAACATTTCTAGATATTGAAAGTAGCTCTATAGCTCTTAAAAATAGTCAACAAAGCCCGGCTAGTGTGGCTCAGTGGTTGAGAATTGACCTATGAACCAGGAGGTCATGATTTGATTCCTGGTCAGGGCACATGCCCAGGTTTCAGCCTTGTGCCCCAGTAGGGGGCGTGCAGGAGGCAGTCAATCATAGATTTTCGTCATTGATGTTTCTATCTCTCTCTCCCTATCCCTCCTCTGAAATCAATAAAAATAAAGATATTCACTAAAAGTAGCTGAATATAAAATAAAGCAATTTCCATTGGTGATGATTGTCTCACAGTAGCAAATAATCTTATTTAATGCTAACAACTACGTCTTTAAAAATCCAGTTAAACATTGCAATTTGCTGAAATTACAGAGGAAAAAATATAATTATATCAGCTACTATTGAAAGCTCAAAAGAAGTTATTAATAAAAATGCAGGCTGTCCAGTGGCTCTCTAACAGTGCTAAGCCCTGTATTGTTTTTGCTTTTATTTGATCTCTGTGTGTGTGTTGGGGGGGGGCGGGGGGGGGAGGTGCATTTTGCTTCTAAACTAATTACTAAGCTTTAAAACATAAAATATTGATGCTTTCTGAAGAGACACTTTAAGCTAAAATTACACTTAAGACTTGGTTGAGCCATAACATTTCTACTGTGTGGCGTTAGTAATGAGGACATTTCCAGCCCTGAGTGGCACTAAGTTCTTTGTGAGAGCAGTAAAGACAATCAACATTCTGAGTGCTGTGACAAGCTCCTTATTTGAAGGCCCAGATAGCATCGTGCCCTTCCCTGATGATGTCTTCCAATTACTGGCTCTATGTGACCAATGCCACCAGAAAATGGGACAGGACTTGTCTTACTATGTATTTTCTAAAAGCAAATATAATCATTGCATTGACTGTGTGCTCCAAATGTTCATTAGAAATCCAAACCAAACCAAACACTTTTTACTTTTAGTAATCATGAGGAGTCTTTACATATTTATATAATATACTAGAGGCCCAGTGCACGAAATTTGTGCACAGAGCGGGGGGACCCTCAGCCTGGCCTGCACCCTCTCCAATCCGGGACCCCTCGGACATCCCTCTTGAAATCTGGGACTGCTGGCTCCTAACTGCTCTCCCCTGTGGGCCTGATCGTCCCTAACTGCTCTCCCCTGTGGGCCTGATCATCCCTAACTGCTCTCCCCTGCCAACCTGATTGCTCCTAACTGCTCTCTCCTGCTGGTCTGATCACTACTAACTGCTCTCCCCTGCTGGCCTGATCACCTGTAACTGCCCTCCCCTGCCAGTCTGATCACCCTTAACTGCTCTCCCCTGCTGGCCTGATCACCCCTAACTGCTCTGCCTGCCTGCCTGCCTGATTGCCCCTAACCACCTCTGCCTCGGCCCCCACTACCGTGGCTTTGTCCAGAAGGACATCCGGAAGATGTCCAGTCTATCTGGTCTAATTAGCATATTACCCTTTTATTAGTATAGATTGTACATTATATGTATGGCCTGCTTACACTATTTTATTTTTAAATGTATTTTTATTGATTTCAGAGAGGAAGAGAAAGGAGAGATAGAAACATCAATGATGAGAGAGAATCATTGATCAGCTGCCTCCTGCATGACCCCTATTGGGGATCAAGCCCGCAACCTGGGCATGTGCCCTTGACAGGAATTGAACCCAGGACCCTCAGTCCACAGGCCAACACTCTATCCACCGAGCCAAATCAGCTGCATGTCAAACTTGCAGCCCACAGGCCACATGCCTTATTTATTTGGCCCATGTTAGCCTTTGAGTTTGACATGCTTGGGCTAGGGCCTGGCTTACATTATTTTAAAAGAGAACAATGCTTTAAACTAATAGGTTTACCTCAATACTTCTTATCTTTCTTTTTTCTTGAGAGACGGGGGGAGGAGGGGTCAGAGAGAGAAATCAATTTTCTGTTCACTCATCCATGCACTCATTGGTTGATTTCTGCATGTACCCAGACCATGGACCAAAGCTACCACCCTGTCACATCAGAACGATGCTCCAACAAACTGAGCCAGGGCTCAATCTTTCCTCTTTCCACTGGTTCTATACTGAATCCTCTTCTTGAATAATACATTTTACATCCAATGTAAAGAACAGAAAAATTCCCAGTGTTAATGCATTACCACCCACAGAGCTACCACTATCAAATTTTGATCCTTTATTTTCTTTAGAATTTATAGTTGCTATGATTGTTACTGATGAAAAAACAGATGTCACCAAACTATTGTGAGTTGTGGTCCTTATGGATGTTGACATCTGGGATGTGTTTTGTGAAACACTTGTTACTTTGGGTATAGACTTTAAAGTGGTGGTAGTCGTATTTGTGAGCCTGGTGATGTCATTTTAGATGTTGCTATGGGTTTCAAGGTGGTGGTTGTCACTGGGGAAGCTGGAGTTGGAGATGGTTTCACAGTGCTGTTGATTCTGTGTAGGGCTGAAAGGCACAGTTGGTTATTTCCTGTTGGTTTAGCAGTGAAGTTTTAGGGAAGTGCCAAGTCTTCTACTTGAAGATCGCACAG
>NW_005871048.1:3564925-3577943 GCF_000147115.1 Myotis lucifugus
CACGATCTCGTAGGTACCCAACCAAGGTGGCGATGGCATTAACCAGAGCTGCCCTTCTGCACATCTGACCTCCTGCCCTCCAATGACCAAATAGGGTGATGGAGCCCAGCCCAGGAGGTGGGATTTATGTCCCTTCTTGAGTAAAATTTCATTCTTATCATGAGCAATTTAAAAATGTGACTGTTTGCAGACACTACAAATCTGACAAACATACTGGAACATGTACTGGACTAAATTATTATTCACAATCACTTCATAATATTGTCTTTAGCTGGTTTTCCTCTTTATATATTGCATATGGTTGTGTCCCATTTACATTAAACCATTACTTAGACATACACTTTGAGTGTAAATCAAATTTGCTTAAACCCAAACCAATCCAACCCATCTTATCCCTGAATATTCGAGTTACACTGTATTTTAGATTACAAACTCACTTTAATGAAGAAAGATTACAAGTGAGGATGAGCATCTAAATGACTAGAACAGAGTGGGGGAGGGTTATTATTGTCAACCCTACTGGGCAGCTAGTAGGAAAAATGTTAGTGCAAAATACCGGCTGGTTTATTGTTAACTAAATACATATCTGGCAAGTTTAGACAAGTATCCCTAGATCCGGATACACAGAAAGGTTAAGGGAAATAATAGGCAAAACTTTAGGAACCTTAAAAATTAAAATATTAGTTTCTATATATTAGGGTGTGATACAAGCAGGAAATTTGTGTGGTTTCCAAATATTAAAGAAACTATTAAAGAAAATTAACGAGGAAGGTGAACAATCCATTTAATGGAGATAAAGTAACCTTTCAGGTATTAATGCCCTTCAAAAACCGTAACTTTCACTAGAAAAATCAGCTTTATATGACTATGTGGGATTTAGATTTCTGAGTGTCAATTATCTTTCCAATTGTACTGTACCTTTAAAATAACCTCTAAGAAATAATCTCAGAGCCAATATCCAGTTACCGATTTAAAGTATTTTCCTTTCCTTGGTTATAATAATTTTATGAAAGAATATTTGAGATTAAGATAAAGTCACAGGGGCTGGGAGGAAGGAAAAATAAGAGATATCTGTAATACTATCAACTATAAAAATATATTTAAAAGAATAGTCACTTGAATCTCATTAAGGACTGCCAATACTAATTTTATTTTTGCATTCTTTATGAATAAAAAGCAACCAATAACCATTTTCCTTTTCTTTTCCCACTTGGATTCTTAAATCCAACTTCAATGACCATTATTTCAGGAATGACTGAGTTTAAGTACATTGCCTAAAAAGAATAGTTTGTAATCACTTCCTAGATATTTTTGCTTAATCTATTTTATAAACTATCAATTCTTGGAACATCTTAAGTAACCTACCTTTGGAAGGTTTATTCCTTTCATAAAAATGAATACTTGGAAAAGCCATGCAGATGTGATATTTTTAATACTTCCTTAACATAAGGTAAAACAGGCAGGCCACCACTGAAAACATTTTAAATATCCATAGTAATTAATTACACAGGTATGGATCACATTCAGTATTTAGTGTATGACCAAGTTAATAAGTCAAAAACAAAATAAAATAAAAAAGACAAACAAACCAAAGTTAAGTTATGAATCAATACATCTGTGAAAAGCTTCTGCTATTTATTTACTTCTGGACAAACAAGTGGGAAAGCCCATCAGAATAAACATAATTGAATTTTAATCACTATCCTTAAAATAGCCTAAGAGTTCTTCAAACACAGACATACTAAATTTGGATGCATTTGTAATAAATAGTTTAACAATTTATGTCTTAGTAGGATCTTTTAGTGGAATGTATTGAAACCAGTCATAATTCACTGCAAAGATAAATAGGAAAAAGAAAACAAACTTTTGAATGGCATGTTATAATGACCTGGACAAAACTGATTATCAACTAGTCATAGCACATGCAACAGATCGAGAAATTAAATTCTCAGCTATATACTTTTAAGTATGTTGTCAGACACAAGAAAATGCAAAAGTTTCTACCAATCTCATTCATCTCCGCCCATATTCAATTTCATTTAAAACAAAAAAACAGATCTTTTTCTCCAGATATTCATGTTAATCAGTGCAAAGTAAAACAAAGCAATTCAGTAGAAATGGTTTATTACAATATTATTTTAGGAGGGTTTATTCCTCAAATGTACTAAAAAATGTCTAAATCATGAGAATGATCAACCTCAATATCTTCCTCTACATCCAACTTAGTTTCTCCATGTCCCTCCTGTGATTCATCGAGAGAGGCCAAGGCCTCATTCGTGTCACTTGCAAAAGTTTCTCGTGATGTATCATCATCTTCTTGAAAATTCAGACTTTTAATAGCTTGCTTCATCTTCTTCCCCAGCAGTTGTGTTCTCCTCTTCCTAGCAGCTTTTTTATTTTCATATTCCTTTTGATTTTCAATGTAGAAAATGTCCTATAATAAAGGCACAACTTTAGTAAATAAGAACTACCATGTATTAAAAGTCTATTACAAGGCAGACCCTTTACATTATCCCCATTTCTCACAAAAAAACAAGCCATTATTATTAGACTCATAATTGTACACAGAGTCCAAGATATTAAGTCCCGACTGCAAGAAGAGGATGAAGCTGATTCAAACTCAACCTAGTGTTCGGCCTAGGGCCCATGCGTATTATACCATAACACATCATCTCTAAAGTTTAAGGGTTCTAACTGGCAACATACTGTAGGAAAACCATGTTGTTTAGCATTTAAACGAAATATAATTCATCATGACAAAACAGAAGTCTTTGGAGTAAAGATTTATTTTGAAATACCATCATAATCATATGCTAAGAAACGGAGCCATTCCTGAATTGTGTCACTAAGTATGATGTAACCTACACAATGCAAGAACAATTCCATTGCTTAAAAAAACATGACTGTAATTCACATGTGACAATGTAAGTCTTTGTCAAAAACTTTTATCACAAAGCACAAAAATAGCCAGGACCAGTTTGGCTCAGTGGATAGAGCGTCAGCCTGCGGACTGAAAGGTCCCGGGTTCGATTCCGGTCAAGGGCATGTACCTGGGTTGCGGGCACATCCCCCGTGGGAGATGTGCAAGAGGCAGCTGGTCGATGTTTCTCTCCCATCGATGTTTCTAACTATCTATCTCTCTCCCTTCCTCTCTGTAAAAAATCAATAAAATATATTTAAAAAAAAAAAAAAAAAAAGCACAAAAATAACACAGCACTGTAACACATTCCAGGTAGAGTTTCTCAACCTTGACACTACTGAAATTTTGAGCTGGATAATTCTTTGTTGTGGCAGTCTGTTGTATGTATTGTAGAATGTTTAGCAGTACACCTGACTTTGTATTTTCTAAACCAAAAATTAAAAGTACAGCCCAGCTGGTATGGCTCGATGGTTGAGCATTGACCTATGAACCAGGAGGTCACCGTTCGATTCCTGGTCAGGGCACATGCCCGGGTTGCTGGCTTGATTCCCAGTGGGGGGCATGCAGAAGGCAGCCAATGATTCTCATCATTGATGTTTCTATCCTTTCTCTCCCTTCCTCTCTGAAATAATTTTTAAAAATATATGTCAAGAAAAAAAAAAAACAACCATACCAATTCTCAAAGAAGTTAAAAAAAAAAAAGTACAAGGTCTCATACAAAACAAAATCAAATGGCAACAAGGAAAGCAAGCCCACTCAGTTTAGTTCTGCTTCCAACTTTTGCAGACTATGATTGTTAGCAATATAGCGATTAAAAGAATAATTATAACATCATCATCTGGATGGCATATGAAATTACCTGCAATAAAATTCTATTTGCTTTCAGGTTTTTTCCTCTAATAACAAAGGTACTCAATCTGTGCACATACAGAAAATTTGAAAAAACACAGAAAAATCTTAAAAGCCAAAACATTTATAATCCCTCACAATAGATCAAATCATTGGTAACATTTTGATGTTTTACATACCTATCTATTGTCCCATGCCTCTTTTTCTTTATAAATTTGAATTTTGCCTCTTTAAAAAATTTAGTATTATTGTACTTTTTTCATTTCCTTAAAATTGCTTCACAAAAATAGAGGCTATAGCATAATTCTTTTATTTTAAATATATACTTTTATTGATTTCAGAGAGGAAGGGAAAGGGAGAGAGAGAGAAACACCAATGATGAGAGAGAATCATTGATCAGCTGCCTCCTGCACGGCCCCTACTGGGGATCGAGCCCGCAACCCAGGCATGTGCCCTTGACCAGAATCGAACCCAGGACCCTTCAGTCCACAGGCTGACGCTCTATCCACTGAGCCAAACCAGCTAGGGCTAGCATAATCCTTTTAAGAATGTTCCCACAGCCTGGCCAAGGTGGCTCAATGGTTGAGTGTCGACCTATGAACCAGGAGATCATGGTTCGATTCCCAGTCTGGGCACATGCCCGGGTTGCAGGTTTGATCCCCAATGGGGGGCATGCAGGAGGCAGCCAATCAATCATCCTCTTCATCGTTGATATTTCTATCACTCCTTCTCCCTTCCTCTCTGAAATCAAAAAATAAAATAAAAAAGAAGTCGACAATACTCTGTTATTGGATATTCTAAAGACTTCTATTGTTTGTTATTATAATGCAATGTTTCCGGTAATTTAACATTAAAAACTAACATTAAAATCCCCTTCTCTACAATGAATTAAAAGAAAAAAAAGAAGACATGTGATTCGGTGAAAACATAGGTTTAAAAAAAACATAGGTTTAAAGCCAGTCAGTGTCTGTGTGATCCCAGGCATATCATTTTTATTACTTTTCATTTGCATAACAGGATAACACCCACTTTGAAAGTCTGTGGTAAAGATAAAGCCATTTAAATATTTGGCCCAATACCAAGCTAAGGATGAATAAATGCTATTTTCTTCTTTCTTGTTTCTGGAAAGTTTGCCCCAAGTTTTAGGTACAGAAATCTTTTCTAGATATTTTATTGAATCCTTTCATAGCCCTATTAAATAAGCAGAGCACATATTAAAGTCCCCACTTTATAGATGAGAAAATGGAGGCAAAGAGAGAATTGTTCATGGTCATATAACCACTAAATGGCATATTTAAGATTAAAACCTAGACTTTGAATCTTAGAGAATTCTATTCATCACATCATGCTATTTCTCTGAAAAGATTAACATTTTGTTATTTAATGAAAACCCAAGAATTTCCTTCTAACTACACATTATTTGTCAGAGATTATATTGAGGGAGTAGGGAGAACATTAAGGTTTAAACTGTTCTACCACTCCTAAGGAAATTTACATTGTTACAAATTTATGTTATCAAAATAACTGTTCCAATAAGGAAGAAAGCAGTTACTGACTAGAGATTTCAAATGTGCAACAACAGTAATTTCAATAACAGATCTTTAAAAAGTGACTCGGAAGTGAACAGGCAGAAAACCTAAGGGAAAAAAACCAACATGGAACATGCAAAATATGCTCACATCAGCTCAAGAAAAATGGCTATTTATTCATCATTGACATTATAATTAGTATGGCTACAACATATTCCTATTTTATTACCCACTGTAGTAATAAAGAGACGACAACACTTCTCAAATATAGCAGGCATGGCCCGGCTGGCATGGCTCAGTGGCTGAGCGTCGGCCTATGAACCAGGAGGTCACTGTTCATCCCCAGTCAGGGAATATGCCCAGGTTGTGGGCTTGTTCCCCAGGGTGTGACGTGCTGGAGGAAGCCGATCAATGATTCTCTCATCATTGATGTTTCTATCTCTCTCTCCCTCTCCCTTCCTCTCTGAAATCAATAAAAATATATTTAAAAATATATATATATATAGCAGCTGTGTTGCATGTGCACACATTTTTCCAATGTAAGAAGTTAGACTCAAATATATCTGCTAAATGAAAATCATGTTCCTTAATTAACAAAAGATATCAAATTTTGAGCTACCAAACACCCACATTGTAAATTCCCATAGAAGACATTCTAGTAACACAAAAATGATTAAGAATACTGAAGTGCCTAGCTTCTAGTTTATAAGAAATGTTGGAGGGATGAACAAAACAAACCCATGAGGAGACAATCACCAGAATGTACATTCTTTAAGACTCTTCAAAAGGTCTAAATCATGGAGGTAAATATGGGACTAAAAAGAGCAAAAGATGTAAGAAAATGGAATGTGGAAATCTGGACATGATCCTGTTTTGGAGGGAGAAAAGAGTTGAAAATAGATTCTTGGGACAATTCAGGATATAGGAGTAGTCTAGAAGTTGGATGAAACTAAGAAATCGTTTTATTTTTCTTAGGTATGCCTATGTAGGATATTGTCTTTATTATTGAGAGAAGCTTGTTGAAGTAATTAGGGATGAGTGTCATGATTTTATTTCCAAATGGTACCAAAAAATTGTAAAGTAAGACTGTTAAACTATCAACAACCCGTGACTCTAGGTGGAGGATATATGGGTATTCATCCTATTCTTTCATTTATTCTGCATGTTTAAAATTCTTCAATAATAGTTGTAGGAGGGTAGGAAATAATTACGTGCTAAGAAACCAGGAAAAGATGCCATAAAAGAAATCTTGGTCTTGGCTCTGAAAGGGAAGAAAGAGGTGGAGCTTTACAAAAGGCACAGGTTTCACTTGAAATGAGACTATGACAAAATTAGTCAATTTAAGACAAAGCAAGTGATGAAGATTAGTAGAAAATGAAGTTAGGGGCCCAGCCGGCATGGTTCAGTGGTTGAGTGTCGACCTATGAATCAGGAGATCACGGTTCGATTCCCGGTCAGGGCACATGCCCCAGGTTGTGTGCTTGATCCCATTGCGGGGCATGCAGGAGGCAGCCAATCAGTGATTCTCTCTCATCATTGATGTTTCTATCTCTCTCTTCCTCTCTGATATCAAATATATATATATAATTTTAAAAAATGAAGTTAGAGGCTGAATAGAAGTCAAGTTATTATGGATCTGAAAAGTCAAGAACATCATCATTTTTACCTTAATTTGTTCCTCACTGATACTAGGAGTGTTTTTCAGGAGATTCAGGAAAACTCCACCTGGTGTTCTTCTTCGACTACCGTTCTACAAAAAGAAACAGAAAAAATATACTTTATAGACTCTTCTCATGAATGGCCAAAGTATCTTGTAAACAGAGATGTGCCTAAGGCAGTGGTTCTCAACCTTCCTAATGCCACGACCCTTTAATACAGTTCCTCATGTTGTGGTGACCCCCAACCATAAAATTATTTTCATTGCTACTTCATAACTGTAATTTTGCTACTGTTATGAATCGTCATGTAAATATCTGATATGCAGGATGTATTTTCATTGTTACAAATTGAACATAATTA
The DNA here is from genome assembly GCF_000147115.1 of Myotis lucifugus. Classification (NCBI taxonomy): domain Eukaryota; kingdom Metazoa; phylum Chordata; class Mammalia; order Chiroptera; family Vespertilionidae; genus Myotis; species Myotis lucifugus. The sequence goes on from NW_005871048.1 coordinate 3,572,243, forward strand.
AAGCATAGTGATTAATCACAAAAACAATATGTAATTATATATGTGTTTTCCGATGGTTTTAGGCGACCCCTGTGAAAGGGTCATTCGACCCCCAAAGGGGTCGCGACCCACAGGTTGAGAACCGCTGGCCTAAGGAGATACTGAGGTCTACCCTGACCACTCCAGTTTAACTGCAATGTCCTCCTCGCCTCTCTGTACCTACCTTTGATCGTTCTTTTCCCATAGCACTTACCACCGTCTAATATACTTAAAGATATTCTATTTACTCTTCATAGACTGTCTTCCTCCACCCTCCCCCCCCACTACAATATAAGCTTCCTGTGTCTAATACAGTGCCTGGCAGACAGTGAGAAAAGGAAAGAATGCATCAAAAGAAAGTGAATTTGGACTTCTATCTTCCCAAGATTTGCATTAGCTCGCTGGAATATAGTTTTATTACATTACTATAGAATTAAAACATTGATGAACCTATAACTTTGTGCTCAACTAAATGAAAATCAAAGTACTTTAACAATGACACAAAAGAAGGGCCAGTACAGTCTATTATAATTTGTTTTAGTTTTTACTTCAGTAATCTATGTTCACAGTCTGTTTCCTCAGCCAGTGCTATCAATTCTAATTGGTTTCCACAGCATAATATTGATTTACTCTCTTGTGATGTTATTATTCAGATTTCCGAGGAGTAAATAAGGAAGCCATTCAAACGTCATCCTCACGCGGAGGTGAAAGCTGAGTGAAGTGAGATCTGCAAAATCATTCTATGGGATAAACTGGCGCTGCCTGGGATCTGGCCCCTGCCAGGAGGGCTCTTGCTGCCATTCTGAAACAGTAAAGTGTTCTCAGCTGTTTTTTCCATTATTGTTTGCCCCACTGCAAGGAGCCTTTAGACACTTTCCTATTCACCCCCACCACCCATGAAATTTTAATACTCACAGATATACGATGTGCTTTTTACATAACAAGGTTTTTTTCCTTTTGTCCCCAAGAACCAATTTTGAAGAATGCATGAATTAAACCAAAAATAACACTTCTGTTCATCCACTGCTAAGTAAGTACTGGGCACGGTGATAAGCGCCTCATGTGTATCATCTCATTTCATCCTCACATTCATCGCCATCTTACAGCTGAGGACACTGAGGCTCTGAGAAGTCAAACAACTCAGCCAAATATCATACCTAGTTAAGCTGCAGACCCGAACTCAAAACAATGAACCCCTTAATTCCAAAATCCATATTCTTAAAATTCGAGCTTCAGGGTTTGTATGTTGTCTGCACACTAACAGGCTACAATTTACGTTATGTTTTTTCTAAGTATTAAAACTGACTATACTTACTTTTTTATTCAGTTTTCATTGTTAACAAAGTTTTTTTTTTAAATCTCAAACCAGTAACTTATGATCCAACAGACAATTTTATTTGGTAAAAAAGTCATATTAAGCACAATTAAAAATGAAAACAATGAAGCTCTTAGTCTTACCATTATAAAAAGGCCACCATTCTGTTCTACTTCAGCAGTTTCCATCAGAAGTTCAATTGCCTTTTTGTTCCCAATAATACTCACTACTCGGGCTATCAGATCTTTCTTTGGTTCCTGCAACCTGAGAAGGAACAAATAAAGTAATATTAACCTCTTTATTTGTTGTATAAAGTTAAAGAAATCTACCTTAGTCTCATTCAGTCCTCAACTAGAATTTAAGTCTATTCTAATAACATTTGTTTTTCAAAATCTTCAATATTTAACTTTGAAATCGATGACATGGAGACATTCCTATCATGGGTCACCCAAGGAGTAGTAACCTCAAGATTTCATCTTAAGTCTCATAACTGGCCTCTTCACTTTACTTTATTGGATTATGGTGGATTTCAAAGTAAATGTGCACAGTGCTTGCTTAAGCAGCACATATACTAAAATTGGGAAGATAGAGATTAGCATGGCTTCTGCGCAAGGATGACACACACATTCGTGAAGCGCTCCCTATTTTTTTCACATTGTTTCTCTCTCTCTCCCTTCCTCTCTCCCAAATTAACAAAAACATATTTATTTTAAAAGTAAATGTGCACCTACACTGAGGGGAATGCAAGCCTAAAAGCAAAAGATAAAACCAGTCCACTCCTGTCAAAACAAATAACATATACTAGCTTTCTATTATTAAGATTGAAAGTTAGCGCTCCTAACTTTAGAGATATCTGGATAGGATTTTCCCCTCACAAACTCCCCACTTCAGAACAAAAGGTATGGCTAATATTCAACGATGACTTGTAGGATAAGCCCAATCCTAAGAGCTTTATATGCATTATCTCAGTTAATTCTCTCAACAACCTTAAGAAAGAGGTTAAAAACAGAATTAAAAACACCAGAAACGCCCTAGCTGGTTTGGCTCAGTGGATAGAGCATCGGACTGTGGACTGAAGGGTCCCAGGTTCGACTCTGGTCAAGGGCATATGCCCAGGTTACGGACTCAATCCCCAGTAGGGGGCGTGCAGGAGGCAGCCGATCAATGATTCTCATCATTGATGTTTCTATCTCTCTCTCCCTCTCTGAAATCAATAAAAATACATTTAAAACAAAAAAAACAACACCACCAGGAGCCTAGGTAACACTTGTAATGTCAGAGCCCACACTCTAGAGATGAAGGAGGATTAATATTCAGAAGTCTGGCCGAAACCGGTTTGGCTCAGTGGATAGAGCGTCGGCCTACGGACTGAAAGGTCCCAGGTTCGATTCCGGTCAAGGGCATGTACCTTGGTTGCGGGCACATCCCCAGTAGATGTGCAGGAGGCAGCTGATCGATGTTTCTCTCTCATCGATGTTTCTAACTCTCTATCTCTCTTCCTTCCTCTCTGTAAAAAATCAATAAAATATATTTTAAAAAAAAATATTCAGAAGTCTGCCAGTTCCCTAACTAGGCCTGGCTTCCTGTTTCTTCTCAATAGGAGGCAAAGAGCACTAGACTAGGAAAAAGGGACCAGAGTTTAATTCCGGGTCTGACACATAAAATTTGTGACTTCAGGCAAGCCACGCAACTATTGGGCTTCAGTTTCCATATTCTACAAAGTGAAAACTTTGGTTTACAAAATCTAAGTTCCTTTCCAGCACTCAAATTCCAAATTCCTCAGTAGTTTAAAAATCCAGTATTGACAGGCTTGCCTGAAAAGTAAATGCTTGTTTTCCCGCTAGCTCTATTACTCTTGAACTATATTTGTTTTCAAATTTGTGACATTGTTCATTAGTGATTTACAACTTATGAAAAGTTAAACAAAATCTGAACTTGTTAAAAATACATGCAATGTTAATTTACATCAAGCAATTCTACTCCGAGGAATTTATCCAAGAGAAATGAAAATCATGTCCAAAGACCTGAATGTGAAAGTTCATAACCTTATTCAGAGTAGCCAAAAGGTGGAATAGCCATTCAATACAGATATGTGTATATGTGTGTGTGTGTGTGTGTGTGTGTGTAATAAATAAAACATTACACTAAGTAAAAAGCCAGGCACAAGAGCCCACACATTATATAATTCTATTAATATGAAATGTCCATAAAATGCAAATTTATAACTACAGAAAGTAGAATAGCAGTTATCTGGAGATGGGAACAGGGTTTACCTTTAAATGGGCGTATGGATATGAGGGGGATCTTATTGGAGTGATAGAAATGTTATGAAAGTGGTTTATGGTGAGAGTTGTACAACTGATAAAGTTACAAAAATATCAACACATGATTGAAATGGGTACGTTTTTACTCTATGTACAATATGCCTGAATCATATAACAAGTCATGAATGCTTGAAAACACTCAAACCGCCCCCCACATGATTTATAAAGGTAATTTTTTTAATCTAAAGAGCTCTTGAGCACTAAATGGAAAGAGTTGCTTATGAGTTCATAAAAGTTTGCAAAATTATTCTATCAATCTGTCCAAATTTAAGAAAATACAAATATATTCACACAACCAAATAAGCCCAGAGTTCGTTCCTTAAATTAAAAAAAAAAAATCTGAAAAGGGAACATTATCAGTAATGTATTTGGAATCTACTTTATTTCCTATAAATGGAAGATAGTTGGTCAAGAGCTCATTTGTATGAAAATTTTAAATGCTCACCTGAAAGTAATTTCATCAGCCACTCTCTCCTGAGAATCCTCCTCTGTGATCTCATACCGGCCTTTATAGTTCATTTCCAGTCTGTCCCCTAGTCGGTCTTTGACAGGTCGTTTCCGTTTGAGATGACCTTGCCCGTTTTCCTCTTCCTTTGAGCCTGTTTTCTTGCCATCTTGCATATATTCATCTAGCTCTTTGTCTAATTCTGTTGTCTGTTCTTGAGACTCCCTCCTAAGTTTCTTAGCAAGCAAATAATTGTAGGCCTCGCATTGTCTGCTTTTGTCAATAGTGCCTTCCATTTCCAAGATACCAAGTTCGTTGGCCACCGAATCTTGATTCTGCTCCTGCAGCACAGCACCCCAGATGTTGTTAACCTTCTTCCCTCCAGCAAAAGGCGGCTTCTGGCTGCCCTGGCCGAATGCAAAAGGCTCTAGTTTGGGAGGGGGGTTGAAACACTTCTGTCGCTTGCGTTTCCAAAGAGAGGTATCATCATCTGAATCAGAAAAGCTCTCTTCACTTGAGTCTACACCTTTAACAGTCCGATAATGTGACACTGGTGCATAGGCTGCTGCAGTGCCCTGGAAGGGCCTCACTGCACTGTCCCCAACTAGTGCTTTCTGGGAGAGAAAGGAAATAAATCAATTCCACAAAACACATCAACGCCACCCACCATGTGCTCTTTAAAGAAAAAATTATTTACGAATTCAGCTGGACCATTTCGAAGCAGAACTGATCTTCAAAAATGAGAAACCAATTCAGTCCCTACTTTTCTAAAGGTCCGTATGGAATTTCCAATTTTAAAGGCATAAATTCTTCTTTATAGAGCTAATGCAGAACTTAGTTCTAAGGCCTCCTTCTAAAAAAAATTACCAAAGCCCTTCATTCTCACCTTTAGAAGATTTGCAATCTTTTCAGTTCTTGTCAGAATGCTTGAAAATGATATACACACTAATTGTTACTAGTAGTTAAAACAGAATTTGTTTTCACTCTTTTTTTAATGTTTTTTTTATTTCAGAGAGAGGAGGGAGAGGGAGAGAGAGAGACAGAAACATTGATGAGAGAGAAACATCCATTGGCTGCCTTCTGCACACCCCCCACCGGGGATCCAGCCTGAAACCCAGGCAGGTTCCCTGTCCAGGAATTGAACCAGTGACTTCCTGTGCATGGAAGTTCGATCAACCAACTGAGCCACACCAGCTTGGCCAGAATTTGGTTTTTGCTTCCCAAATATGCCTTTTACTCATTTAAACACTTCAACTTCCTTTTCACAGTTTTGTGACTATACTCCTTTTAGATTAGATAGTAAACTATGGGTAGGAATCCCAGACATATTACTTTTAAGCCCACCCAGTGTGGCTCAGTGGTTGAACATTCACCTATGAACCAGGCAATTACAGTTGGATTCCCAATCAGGGCACATGTCCAGGTTGCAGGCTCAATCCCCAGTAGGGGGTGCGCAGGAGGCAGCCGATTAGATGATTCTCGTGCATCACTGATGTTTCTATTTCTATCTCCCCTCTCCCCCTCTTCCCTTCCTCTCTCTGAGTCCAATGAAATATTTCAAAATAAAAAATGCAAGAGGCCCTGCCCTGGGCCACTGTG
>NW_005871048.1:3580022-3703659 GCF_000147115.1 Myotis lucifugus
TGCGCAATCGACATGTAGCTTCCGGGAAACATATCCTGAGGTCCCGCCTGCTCCGGCCCCCAGGGGCTTCCCTGCACACAATGAGACCCGAGTCCTCAGCTTGGCGAGCCAGGGCCCGCTGGCCCACGCCTCTGCCCGCCCCCCGCCCCCCCCAGCTCCCAGCTCCCACCCTCCACCCCCCAGCTCCCAGCTCCCAGCTCCCAGCTCCCAGCTCCCACCCCCCAGCTCCCAGCTCCCAGCTCCCAGCTCCCTGCTCCCCGGACGCGGTGGCGCTGCTCGCGTTCCTCAGGCACCCTTTGTTCTTTCCAAGCTCTAGGCCTTTGCAGTTGCTGTTCCCGCTGCCAGGCAGACCCCTCCCAACACCCTGAAACCCCATTCTTGCACGGGTTGTTGTCGCGCATGATTCAGGTTTCTGATTGAATGCCATCTTCTCAGAGAGGCTTCTTCGACCACCCCAAAATAGGAACCTCTAAAGCACTCTTCAACCCCTTTTTTCTTCATGACATCAGTAGTCAGATGTGTATTTGTTTTTTTTTTTTTTTTTGTCTGAAATGTCTGTTTTATTCAGTGTTGTTTTCCCCCTGTGTTCCACCCAGTGACTTCTTGTATAGAATAGATGATCAAGAAATAGTTATTGAATATTTTTTATATAAAGAGGATCTTACTATTTGTACCTTTTAGTATTGTGTAATTTGCTTTAAAAAAATAAACAATGTAGCAATTTATCCTGGACACCATTCTATAGCAAAATACAAAGATCTGGTTCCCTTCTAATGACTCCCTACTATTCCATTGCATGGAGGCACCATTATTTAGTCTCTGATAGTGCACATCTAGGCTATAGACAATTTTGCAACTAGCACGTATATTTTGCAAATTTGTTTTATTATTTCCTTGGGATACATTTCTAGACTATATGAAAAAGATGAATATAGATTTTTGAAATGTGAATTTCAGACATAAAGGAATTTTATAAATCACTTGGTCCAATTTCTTATTTTGAGAAATGAAGAGAGATTACACAGCTATTCTGTTTTTTTATTGAGTTTTTTTAATAGAGCTGAGTTTTTTTAAAAAATTTTTATGATGTTGACATCTTTCCTTTTTTAAATTTTTTTTATTGATTTCAGAGAGGAAGGGAGAGGGAGAGAGAGATAGAAATATCAATGATGAGAGAGAATCACTGATTGCTCACCTGCCTCCTGCACACCCCCTACCTGGGATTGAGCCCACACCCGGGGATGTGCCCTAGACTGGCATGAAATCTTTCAGTCTGCAGGCTGACGCTCTAGTCACTGAGCCAAACCAGCTAGGGCTGAGTTTGCTTGTTTCCCATCCAAGTACTAACCAGGCCCGACCCTGCTTAGCTTTCTGAGATCCGACGAGATCAGGCACGTTCAGGGTGGTATGGCCGTAGACTGCTTGTTTGTTTTTAATTTGTTTTATTTAATTTTACCAAAACCTGATTGGAATTTAGTAAGTATAAGTCCAGTAACAATTCTACAAAAATGGACATACAATGCCAGAATTCCTTCAAAGCAACTAATATCATATTCTTCTTTTGCATAAAAGATGTATTCACTGGCACATGTTGGCCAAAATTGGCCTCTACAAGAAGAGACGGTCCCCTCCTTTCTGCCCTCCCTTTCACTCTCTCTAAAAATCCATGGAAAAAAATATCCTCAAGTGAAGATTAACAAAAAACAACAACAAAAAGTAAGCAACTTTCTGATCCTTAAATCAAACATTTGAGAAGATACAAGCTTTCAGGCCCAAAGGGTCCATCCACTACCTGTGCAGCCTTGCAGAGGGGGTGCAGGAATCCTGACTTGGAAGAGTTCCCAAACTGGGGATTGTAAACAACCTCAAAGATGCCCTGAGCTTTCTAACCCCTTTTCTTACAAGGCCAGCCCGGGACACACAAGCATCTCCTGTGGCCATAAGACCTTCCAGCTTCACACATCACTCTTCATGAGGATCTGTGAATAGGAGGTGTGATGCAGAAAAACATGGGATGGACCATTTCTTTGAGGCCTTGACTTTCTGTAGTTGTCATTCATCTCATCCGGGGATCAGTGGGCACTCGTCTAAATGGTTGCTGAACACACCGAGGAGTATTAATAAGCACTTGTGGCCCCAAAGCCTCAAATGCTCGTAGTCACATACCTCTAAGGGTGTTATCTATTGTCAGGGCAGACCTTGTTCCTCCCGAGGGAGAGAGCAACTCAGTGTTTATCAAAGGGTGTTTTCCACATAGTCTGAGGGGCTTTAAAGAGATTTCAAACCAAATGAAAGGACTTCCCCTCAAATATGGGGTTTTATACAACGTTCCATGAGGTTCCTCAAAAGAAAAGAGCTGAATCCTGACTCCAGGTCTCCTAACTCTTAGACAACTTGATTGTTTTACCTTTCCTACATAGAATTGCAATCCCCTAGTCGATTTGGCTCAGTGAATAGAGCCTAGGCCTGCAGACCAAAGGGTCCTGGGTTCAATTCTGGTCAGTCAAGGTCACTGACGTACCTCGTCCCTCATTTGTTCCGGGCCCTCAGGGCCCATGCAGGAGGCAACCAATTGATGTGTTTCTCTCACCTCGATGTTTCTCCCTGTCTCTTCCTCTCTCTTTCACTCTCTCTAAAAAAGGTCAATGGAAAAATATCCTCGGGTGAGGATTAACACACACAGAGAATTGCAATTGCCTTGGAATGGGTTTGTGTATGGTGTAATGTAGGAGTCAAATTTTAGGCTATAATTATCATTTTACTATGTGATATGTGATGAAACTAAATATCATATAAGGCATAGAACAGTCCTTCTACCCCCGAAATATTTTGTCCAGTGTTTTCCTCTAGAAGTTTTAGTTCTTACCTTTAGGTCTATGGTCCATTCTGAGTTAATTATATAGTGTGAAGTAAAAGTCAAGGTTCTTTTTTTTTTTTTGCATGTGAATATCCAATTACTATAGCACCTTTTATTGAAAAGACTCATTTCTCCCATTGTTTTTCCTTGATACTTTCACTGAAAATTGATTATATATACAATGTCTATATCTGGGTTCTCCATTCAGTTTACATTGATCTTTTTTTGTTTGTTTATTTGTTTGTAGATCCTAACCCGAGGATATTTTTTCCATTGATTTTTAGTGAGAGTAAAAGGGAGGGAGAATGCCCTAGCCGGTTTGGCTCAGTGGATAGAGCATCGGCCTGCGGACTGAAGGGTCCCAGGTTTGATTCCGGCCAAGGGCACATGCCTGGGTTGCGGGCTTGATCCCCAGTAGAGGGCATGCAGGAGGCAGCCAATCAATGATTCTCTCATATCATTGATGTTTCTATATCTTTCTCCCTCTTCCTTCCTCTCTGATATCAATAAAGAAATATATTTTTTTTAAAAGGAAGGGAGAAATACAAAGAGAGACACACATCGATTGGTTGCCTCCCACACATGCCCTGACCAAACCTGCAGCCCAGGCACATGCCCTTGATTGGAATTGAACCCGAGACCCTGCCACCCTTCAATCCATGGGCTCATGCTCTGAGCACCCGGCTAGGGCAATTCCATTGATCTTTATGTCTATCTTTATACCAATGTGAAGCTTTCTTGATTACTGTAGCTTTATAATAATTGTAAAATTGTTATAATAATTGTTAAAATTATGTACATTTGTTTTTTATTACCCCCCCCCAAATTGTTTTGGCTGTTCTAGATCCTTTGCATTTCCATTTAAACTTTAGAATCTGCTAACCAATTCTAATATTTTGATTGGGATTGCTTTGAATCTATAAAGTAATTCACACATTAGGGAGACTGCCTTAGCCTGATGCCATTACCCTGGCTGAAATCATTTATTGTCAATTGACAACTCTTCTGATTCTGGGCTCATTAAACAACCAGATAGGTAGTTTGTATCCTGGAGGAAAAGGCAGTGATCAGAGGATATGAATGATTGGTTTTGTGAAGATAATTTTTTCTATGAAATAATATGCCAGCATTCTAGTTGTAGCATCATTTTTTATGAACTGGATTAATATCAGTCTGCCCAGAACAATAGTGTCACTCACACATGCTGTGACAAATCAAGTTCCCAGTTTGCAATAATGAAATTGCATCCTGGGTTGTGATGATTTCTCCAATCTCCTGCGGCATTGGGGCAAGCGTATATGTTCAGATTACATCTCTCTGCCTCCTTGCCAGCGAGCTTTGAAGAATGAAGCCGGCTAGCATTCACTGAGGACATCCTAAACACAGGTCATTTGTACCTATGCTGTAATTCCAGTCCTTGCTTTAATCACTACCTTTGAGGCCTTTGATAAGTCATTTGAAAAGCAGAATTGACCATTTGCAAACTCTGCCACTTTTTAAATTTTTTTTTTTATTGATTTCAGAAAGGAAGGGAGAGGGAGAGAGAGATAGAAACATCAATGATGAGAGAGAATCATTGATCGGCTGCCTCCTGCATGGCCCCCACCAGGGATCAAGCCCACAACCTGGGCATGTGCCCTTAACCGGAATTGAACCTGGGACCCTTCAGTCCACAGGCCAACGCTCCATCCACTGAGCCAAACTAGCTAGGGCAACTCTACCACACACACATATATATATATACTAGTAGCCCAGTGCACGAAATTTGTGCACTGGGGTGGGGGGGGGGGAAGGGGCCCCTCAGTCTGGCCTTCACCCTCTCCAATCTGAGACCCCTCAGGGAATGTCTAACTACCTGTTTGTGCCCACACTTTTAACAGATAACAGCTCCATTGTTGTTTCTTTCTTATGCTTAAAACCATTGGAATTAGTAGGTATTCAAAGTGTGTATACATTTTGGGGGGACACCCTGTATATCTCTAGTCAGCAGTGAAAGAAACCAACAGCAGATTTGGAACCCCCAGACAGGGAACCTCGCTCACTCCCCACATGTCTCCCCACTTCACTTTCCACCTTTGTGGGCAGCAGGAGAATCAACGTTTTCTCTCATTAATTCAGAAAAGCATGTCCTGTCACCCGCTGCCTGGCAGGAGTGCGCTAGGCCCCAAGCAAGTCAGGCTCAGTCAGGGCAGCCTTCACTCATGGGTGCTGGCACCCAAAGTGCATTCCTCCTCTACAGTCGCCCCGACTATCCCACTGTTTCACTGAGAGGACAGAATTCCTCTCCACCTCTGGGTTCTTGATCTTGAACACTGACCAAAGGCACCTCAGCAAGGGCCGCCCGCGCCCACCAGGTGTGTCTGTCTGCACCTGCTCCTGCCTCAGCACCTGCATTAACCCCCCAGAGGTGCACTGGCCTCCGTGGGAACAGGGCATCACCACTCCGCCCTCTCACTGTCATCTCACAGGCATCCACTCTCAGCACCCAGAACACCCAGACACTCTCCAAAGGACATGAGCGCATCAGAGGGGATGTGTGCACATCCTGTGGGGGTGTTAGGCATGCTGGGTTGATGGAAGTGCAGTGGAGAGGCGGGGGGGAACTTGTGCACGCCTTGGTTTGCAACTGTTGCAGGTGCGGGAGGGTGACAGTGTGCTGGGGGATGTTCGCATGCCAGGGGGGATGTGCACACTGGAGGCCTCTGGCTTTGCAGATCCGCAAACCCCCGTGGTGTGGCCAGGAGGACATCAGTCTGGCCCGCCACAGTGGCTGTCCCTGCAATCCTGCACCTTCTGGGCCAGGAGGCGGATCTTGCGCAGCCACTCCTGGGCGCTGATGGTCTGCAGGCGCTACTTCAGCTCAGCCTGCAGGCTCCGCTTGGCGCGCTCACAGCTGTCACCACCGCCATGTGGGGAGTACAGGCTGCCCTCTGCCGGCCTGCCTCCCCTGTCCAGAGGCTCTCTGCACTGCTCACCTGCCCAGAGTGACTGGGGCTGGGTGGAAGCCACGCGTCCTGCCCTGCCCAACCCCGGCCGATCCGCCCCTGTGAGAGCTGCCGCCCCGCCGGGAAGGGTCACGGATCCGGGTCCCGGGACCACGGGCAGCCTCAAGCACTGCCCCCCGCCCGCCAGGTCACAGATCCGGGTCCCGGGACCACGGACAGCCTCAAGCACTGCCCCCCGCCCAGCAGGGTCACAGATCTGGGTCCCGGACCGCGGACAGCCTTTCCCGCTGCTGCCTGCCTTCAGTATGCAAATTAGCCGCCATCTTGTTGCTTCAGGGTGGGGGTCCCCACTGGGGTGCCTGGCCAGTCTGGGTGAGGGGATGATGGCTGTTTTCAGGCTGGCGGGTAACTGAGGCTCCCAACCTCTCCTTTTTTTTTTAAAATTTATTCTGGGATTTATTTACCTTCTATGGCTGTCACTGGAGCTGAGAGCCGGTTTTAGCTCTGAGGCTTGGATCCAGCTATGAGACCTCCGCTGCTGAAAGCAGGGATCTGGGTTTGTTTGGGTTCTATAATTGTAACACTGTTTCGATCCTGCTGGCTGAAGCCCGGCTGGCTGAAAGCAGGTTTCTGGGGAATGTTTACCTTCTATATTTGCAACAATATTTCTTAGAGTTGCAGCTCAGAGGCTGGCAGCAGCAGGCGGGGAACCTTGGCTTCCTCCATCACTGGAGCAAGCAAGCCTCCTGTTCGCTTCAGTGCCTCGCTGCCGGCCGCCATCTTGGTTGGCAGTTAATTTGCATATCTCCCTGATTAGCCAATGGGAAGCGTTCGGGGCCATGGTCAATTTGCATCTTTCTCTTTTATTAGATAGGATATATACTAGTAGCCCGGTGCACAAAATTCATGCACATTGAAAGGGAATTAATTGCCCTAATTGGTTTGGCTCAGTGGATAGAGCATCGGCCTGCAGACTCAAGGGTCCTGGGTTCAATTCCAGTCAAGGGCATGTACCTTGGTTGCGGGGCACATCCCCAGTGGGGAGTGTGCAGGAGGCAGCTGATCGATGTTTCTCTCTCTTCGATGTTTCTAACTCTCTATCCCTCTCCCTTCCTCTCTGTAAAAAAATCAATAAAATATATTTTAAAAAAAACAAACAAAAAAAACTGTCTTTGTTCTTCAAAAGCAAGAATATATTCAGGTAAATATTCAGAAGGAAATACCATAATTCAACATTTTTCATTAATTAGGAAAACTCTAATTTGTAATATAACAAATCAGTGAAAACAAACAACTTTCTCCCTCCTTCCACCAAAACAAAACAAAACAAAACCCCAACACACACACACACACACACACACACACACACACACACCCCAAACAACCCCTCTTTAGGCTATTCCATAGAACAGCAGCGCCCCCATCACTTGGGAGCTGGTTAGAAATACTGATTCTCAGACCCCGGCCCGGACCCACGGATTCAGAATGCGCACTGGACATGCTGGCCAGGTGAGTACGAGCACACTGCAGTCTGAGATGAAGCCTTGCTCTAATCTACTGGGCGTTAGAGCAGATACTTTGCTGGGAAGAACTTCTCGCTGGGCTCGCGGTCTCCGGCCTCTTTCACTAGATGGCAGTCCGCCTCTCGTGTCCTCCCTGCGTCCCCCGCTTTGTTCCAGCCGCAAATTAAACCCGGGGTGCAGGCTGGGGCCGGCCTTGAGGCGGGAGGGCGGGTCCCGGGGTGGGGCCGGGCCTGCCCAATGGGCGCTCCCGGGCGGGGGGCGGGGCCCTATTTCAGCTCCGGCCGGGGGCGCGCGGCGCGTCCCGGGCTCAGAATGTGGCGCGTCCCCGGCCACCTCTGCGTGCGCTTTGCCGGGCGGAGCAAGCTCTCGGGACCTAGGAGCAGGCCGGCCGCCTTCATGTCCACTCTGCTCATCCACCAGCCCCAGTACGCGTGGCTGAAGGAGCTGGGGCTCCGCGAGGAGAACGAGGGCGTGTACAATGGAAGCTGGGGCGGCCGGGGCGAGGTACGCGGGCGCCCGGGGAAATCTCTGCCGGAGGCTCCGTTCGCCGCGGGAGGCCGGCGGGCTCTGCTCAGCCCGACTCCCGCTGCTGCCGTAGGCGGTTGTGCCGGGTGGAAAGTTTCGAGCTCCACCGGAAAAGTTTCTCCGAGCAGGGTGCCTTAAAACACCCCTAGACGTTAGGGCCTTTGTGCGCTGTGGAGTCGGTTCCATGCCATTTTGGGGCTGGTTGGGGTTGGTTGGGCTGTTGGGGTTAGACTTTTCATGCATATTTACAGCCTTAGGGCCGAGTTCTGCCATCTGCCGTGAGAAACGCCGCATGCTTAACGGCGGAAGTTACCTTAATTTTGCGCTTGACTGTGGCTCCTGAGATGTGACATCTGCGCCAGGGGCAATGCTCTACAATAAATACAGCGTCGCACTGTCTTCTTTCTGAATCCCTGTGGGGTTTGCAAGCTCGGACTTCCTGAAACCCTTGTTTTCCCCAGGACCGGTTTTCCTGCATTTGTATCCAGAGCCCAGCACCGTGCCTGGCGTCCCGCTCTACATAAAACGTTCTCCAGGATACAATGGAAAGGCAAAGCACTTATCGCCTAGATCTTTTGAGAGTCGCTTAGGGAAGAAAGTTTTTGGAATAAAACATTATATAACATGCCACGGACGTCGTGCACGTTATATAATGAACGTGTTTTGTTAGACGCCTTCCCTTTAGTGGTTGTGGGAGATTCAGGTGGTTTTAATACACCCCACTCAATTGGTAGTTGCCAATTGTTGTTTTTCCCATGGCATCTAGTCTTTAGCTTCTTGGATAATCTATTTCCTCCTGAAGGCCTTTTCAACAGAAAAAATTTTAATAATAGTTATGCCTTGATGATTTTTCTTTCTTTCTGTTGATCGTTTCAGTTTGTGCGGACACAGGCCTTGCCCATAGTTGTTTGGCTTTGGCTGTTTTATCTCATGACCAGAGGGTGGGCAGCGTAAGGGAGAGAAAATACGTAAAACTTGATTTTGGTCTGTTAATGGAAAAAGGGACGAAATAGCAGGTTACATTTAGATTTTTGTTAATGTACCTAATACTTAGATGGCAAGAGAGGGTTTTGCAGCAAGATGGTTCTAAATGTTTAGGTCAAAATGAAAAAGCTTTGTAGAGTGGCTTATTTGTAACAGAAGTTAAGGTTCCGAGATTGGATGTTTTATCTTCGTCTTTTTTCTTCTTCCTCCTTTTTTTCTTCCCTCATTTGGTCTGTTCCCCTAATTTGGATGGGCTTACATTTTCTACATATGATTGTTATTTTTTTGTTTTTAGGTGATCACGACCTATTGTCCTGCTAACAATGAGCCAATAGCAAGAGTCCGACAGGTGAGTACTTCTATTTTTCATGCAAACCGTCTACTTGGAGTTATTGGGAGTGATCAAGAGCCATAGGAAATTACAAAGTCAAAGAACAATGTTTCTTTTTCATTGACATTTAAGACTGTCCACTCTTCCCAGTGGAGGTGTGTGTGCCCTAGAAAAGGTGAACCATAAGGAGGACTAGGAGAGAGGGGGTCCCTTGCTTCTGAATCACCTGGGGACTCCTAGAATGAAGTCCCCATAAATCGGGTTGGAGCCCGAGGTTCTGATATTCCAATACGCCTCAGGTGTTGTTTGAGATGCGGCTAACAGACAAAAAGCACACCTAGATTCTGTCTTAATTATTGGGTTCCAGCGAGTTTGGGGAAGCATGGGCCATGAAAATAATTTCAAACCACAAATTTTAGGGCCACCCAGAGATTCCCAATTCTTTTCCAAAATAGTCTGTGTGTTCTTAGGAGATCATCACTTTTCCCTTTGTCTGCACCTAATTCTTTTTTTTTTTTTGTTACACCCTCTTCTCCCCCCCCTTAATTCTTAATGTAGGCTAGTGTGGCTGACTATGAAGAAACTGTAAAGAAAGCAAGAGAAGCATGGAGAATCTGGGCCGACGTAAGTACGGAGGCCATGGCATGATTACTTACTGTAGTGCAATGAGGTAAAGAAGCATCTGATGAGCAGGCAGTGCCCCTGGCTGAAAGGGGAGCCCTTTGGGGGCTGTGATAATCTCTGCTATAGTCTTAGAATAGTGCCTTTTACATACTGGGCCTTCAGTGTCAATGGGTAGTTAAAAAAGATTATTTTTATTTTTATTGCTTTTTAGAGAGAGAAATAGAGAAACATCCATCAATTGCCTCTGACACACACTCCAGCCGTGGATCGACTCTGCAACCTGGTTGTGGGCCCTGACCAAGAATTGAACCTTCCACCTTTTGGTGTACGGGACAACGCTCCAACCAACTGAGTCACACAGGCCAGGGCATCAGTGGGTAATTTTAAATGGATTAAAACTCTTACTAATAGCCCTGGCGACGTGGCTCAGTTGGTTGGTCCTCTCCGGTGCACGGAAAGGTTGCAGGTTGATTCCTGGTCAGGGCCCATAACCAGGCTTCCCCAGTAAGGGGTGTGCAGGAGGCAGCTGATTGATGGATGTTTCTATCTACCCCCCCTCTCTCTAAAAAAATAAAAATACCCATCTGCTTCTTCTCCCTCCCCACCAGCTCTATGGGAGGTGAATGGGGAGTTTCTCAGAAACAGATTCACATTTCTGGTTCACAGGGCAGTGGTGGCTGCCCTTCCAAAGGGCAGGGGCTGGAGTTCCTAAACTGTCTAAAGCAGCGGTTCTCAACCTGTGGGTCGCGACCCCTTTGGGGGTCGAACGACTCTTTCACAGGGGTCGCCTAAGACCATCGGAAAACACATATATAATTACATATTGTTTTTGTGATGAATCACTATGCTTTAATTATGTTCAATTTGTAACAATGAAATTGAGGGTCACCACAACATGAGGAACTGTATTAAAGGGTCGCGGCATTAGGAAGGTTGAGAACCACTGGTCTAAAGGCTTTGAGGTGGGTTCTGCCTCCTCCACCTCTGAGTCCACCAGGGGTTATGTGAGCAAATGTAGGGACAGAGTGGAGTTTGGCCCCAGTTAGCTGTCACTAGGTGAGGGCCAGTTCTCTGGAGGAGGGGCGAGTAAAGAACAGGGTTAGCCTGGATTTCCTAATCCTCCCTCACCTCACCCTGAATATATCCCTTTTGGTCTGCCACCAGAAATTCTAGGCCTGTGGCTGGAGGAATACCCTGGGGTTAACCCAGCTCTACCCCTGGGGAAATTCACCTCAGTGTGCTTTGTCATGTAAAAAGGGGAGACTGTCTGCCCACTTCCTGGGTTATCAGGGAGGTAGAATGAGTCAATCACGTAAAATGCTTACAGGAGAGCCTGGCACATGGCAAACCTCTACCTGCCAGTGATAAAAGCACGTGCTGGCAGGTCTGGAACTGTTGAGCTAAGTGTTTTCGCTGAATCAGTGATTGCTGGGGGGTGGGGGGTGGGGGGTGTCCTTGGGGAGGGGCAGGCTCTCCAGGGGGGCCCTGGGTTGGATGTAGCTTTGTTGTTTGCTGAGAGACCTCTAATGTGCAAAGATCGAGGAACATTTTTCTGCTGATTTAACTAATTCTTAGACTGAGGGTTCCATTATACATAATAAAAATATGCCTGAGCAGGAAAATACCACTTCCAAAAGTCAACAGTAAGCTAAGTAAAGTTCCCCCACCTGCGTAGAGAATAGTGTCCAGAGCAGCGTCATTCATTGTCATGCTTTAAAAATAACTTTTCTTTCTGATCATAAAAGTACATTTCCCACTTTAAAAAAAAAATTGGATGATGCAGTAAACAAGATAATCAAATTTACCTTCTCAATACAAATACTTTTCTTGAGTCTGCTGCGTCTTGAATGCCTTCAGCACAAAGCAATCCACTTGTCCAAGGGCACATTCTGGGGTGGCACAGAAAGTGCGGAGCTCCCCGGCTCCCGTCATGCTCCGCAAGTTTATTAACATGTTGCATTAGTGTGAGACATTTCTTACAGTTGGTGAGCTGATATTGATACACTATCATTAAATATATAAAGTTCATCATTTATATTAGGATTTCACCCTTTTATACACTATTTTGAATGCCTGTGAAACATTTGACCAGAAACATCTATTATGTGTGTGTATTTACCCAGGGCAAATACAATCGTGTTTGAGAAAAGAGTTAGTGTGAATTCAGGATCTTTTCTTTTTTTAAAATATGTTTTCATTGATTTTTTTAGAGAGAGAGGAAGGGAGAGGGAGAGAGAGGAAAACATCAACATCGATCGGCTGCCCCCTGCAGGCCCCTGCCCGGCATCGGGGTCTTTTCTCCTGAACCGGCCTGCACATCCCTCTGCTCTAGGGTGGCAGCTGCCGTGTGACGTTAGTTCTGGGCTGTGCCTGGTCGGTGTTTTCCCTGCCAGGGCCTCGTTTGGGAGTCTGCTCTTACTAAGCAGTGCCGGACTCTGCGCCTTACATCCTTCCTCAGACTTCTCAGACTTCCCAGGAGAATGGGGGCTGCCAAGTGGGAACAGGTTGCTTTTCTGGGTGATGGTAGAGTCAGTTGGGGATCCACTTGCTGGAATTCGCGTTAAGCAATTGAGTTCAAAGTTTAGGGACGAGAGAGACTTTCCTAACTGTGCCTCCCATCGGTTGGCCTTGCCTGTGTGAGGACAAACTACTGTATCATTTAGTTCATTTAAGTTAAGCCGGGAATTTTTCAAAGGCAACATTTCCCTAGAAGGGGAAAGGAACAAAGTATAAAAATGCAGAAGACTAGTTGTAAGAACTGATTTCTTCCTTTCTTCCTCTGAACTGGAACTTGCCACAGAGAACCTGGTTGGTTCCAGATGCTGCTTTCTCTCATGAGCCTGTTTCTGCCCCTCTGCATCTTCCTGTGTCCTCTCCATCTCTGGTGAGGGCCAGAGCCTCTTCCCTCCCTTCAGGGCGGGAACTGTTAACGGGCTGTCTTTAGCGGAATACAGGAGTACCAGATACCTGGCAGTCTTTATCATGGTGTCATTGTACTAATTCCTCAAAGGCTCAGCTAACACTTCCCTCCTAATTCTTATTGTGACTTCATGGGTGAAGTGTGCAGGGATGAGGACTCTGGCTGCCACCTCAGGAAGGTCTGAGAGTATTGATGCCCGATTATGCAAGGCCTGATCAAGCTCCCACTGGAGATGTAGCTTTCTTCCTTGTCCCCCCCCACCCCCCACTTCACTTTCCCAAACCTAATCCTGCGGTTCTCAACTCTTGCTTTTTGTGCAGATCATCTGGGGAGCTGGGGGGGAGGGGGGAGGGGAGGGGAATGCCAGCCCTGGCTGGCATGTCTGTGGTTAGAGTGTTGTGGGTTCAATTCCCGGTCAAGGGCACTTACTTGGATTGCAGGTTTGATCCCCAGCCCAGGTCAGGGCACATGCGGGAGGCAACCAATTGATGTGTGTCTCTCACATTGATGTTTCTCTCTCTCTCCCCTCCTCTCCTCCCTCCTACTCTCTCTAAAAAATCAATGGAAAAAATATCCTTGGGTGAGGAATAATAACAACAACAAAAAAGATGTCAGATTTGAGTGGCCTAAACTGGAATCTAGCTATGACCAGTGTGGGTGAGTTGGTTGTGTGTCGTGTGTACACCAAGAGGTTGCCAGTTCGATTCCCAGTGGGCTCCATCCCTGGTAGGGATAGGGAATGTGCAGTAAGTAGGTAGCCGATGGATGTTTCGCACTCACATCAATATTTCTCTCTCTCCCTTCCTCTCTGAGTAGTCAGGGTTGAGAATCAATTTTAAATTATCAAGTCTTGAACATTTTTTAAAAAAATGTGTTTTTATTGATTTCAGAGAGGAGAAAGGAGAGGGAGAGAAAGATGGAAACATTGATAAGAGAGAAACATCCATTGGCTGCCTCCTGCACTCCCCCCACTGGGGATTGAGATGGCAACCTGG
Organism: Myotis lucifugus; assembly: GCF_000147115.1. Taxonomy (NCBI): domain Eukaryota; kingdom Metazoa; phylum Chordata; class Mammalia; order Chiroptera; family Vespertilionidae; genus Myotis; species Myotis lucifugus. The sequence goes on from NW_005871048.1 coordinate 3,593,727, forward strand.
GCATGTGCCCTGATCAGGAATCAGCCGGCGACCTCCTAGTGCATGGGATAGTGCTCAACCACTGAGACACACTGGCCGGGCTCAAGTCTTGAACATCTTAAATTACATTTCTCTCTGCTGCCATTTTTGTAGTCCAGGCAGCCACCACCTCTGGTCTGGCCTAATGGTCTTCCTATCTGATCCTTGTTTCCCTCTGATCCATTTTCTTTTTTTTTTTTTAAATATATTTTATTGATTTTTAACAGAGAGGAAGGGAGAGAGAGAGTTAGAAACATCGATGAGAGAGAAACATCGATCAGCTGCCTCCTGCACATCTCCTACTGGGGATGTGCCCGCAACCCAGGTACATGCCCTTGACCGGAATCGAACCTGGGACCTTTCAGTCCACAGGCCGACGCTCTATCCACTGAGCCAAACCGGTTTCGGCACCTCTGATCCATTTTCTATATTATAATTAGAGTGATATTTTAAAATGTACTGTGATCCACCCCCCCCGCCCCCCGCACCCCCATTTAAGGCCCTCTGGTAATTGCCTCACTGTTTTTGAATCCTATACATGGCCCTCTGCCGTGTGGCCCCTGCATTTCTCTTCTGCCTCTTTGAACTCCTTACAATTTTCCAAAACCACCATATTTTTTCTTGTCTTTTGGCCTTTGCATTCTACTTTCTTTTTATATATTTTAAAATATGTATTTATTGATTTTAGGGAGAGAGAGAGAGAGAAACATTGGTTGGCTGCCTCCTGCATGCCCCGTACTGTGGATTAAGCTCACAGTAATGTTCTTTCTTTTTTTTTTTTTTTTTGTATTTTATTCAATTTTATTTCATTATAAACTTGATGAGATGCCATAGGAACTTAACTCTTGTTTATATTAATTAGTCTATGGTAAAACTGGTTTCATTATACAGTCACAGAACTTATCAACATTTTTTTTTATTCTTTTTAAAAAAATATTATAATAAGTATTAAAAACAGTATTACATATGTGTCCTCCCCCCCCCTCGGCCCCCCTCCGCCCTTGACAATCCCCTGCCCTCCCTTACCCCCCAGTGTCTTATGTCCATTAGTTATGCTTATATGCATGCATACAAGTCCTTCGGTTGATCTCTTACTCCCCTCCCTTCTGCCCCCCAACCCTCTCTGGCCTTCCCACTGCAGTTTGACAATCAGTTTGAGGCAGCTCTGCCTCTGTATCTATTATTGTTCAAAAGTTTGTAATGGTCTTTATTATCCATGAATGTCACAGTAATGTTTCCTGACAGGATCAAACCCACAACCTTGGCATATTGGCATGACGCCTTGACCACTGAATTACCTGGCTGGGGCTTAGAATTTATACTTTGAATCGGACACTAAAATTCCATTTTTTTCTTAGATTCCTGCTCCAAAGCGAGGAGAAGTAGTGAGACAGATTGGTGATGCCTTGCGGGAGAAGATTCAAGTACTAGGAAGCTTGGTAAAGTATTTCTGTAGTAAAAATATAATCCTTTAAAGATAAATAAGACTATCATACGTTTCTCTATATAAGATTGATTTTATTTTAAGGTTTTTTTTGTTTTCTTTTTTTATCCTCAGCCGAGGATATGTTTTTATTGATTTGAGAGAGAGAAACATCAATGTGAGAGCAAAACATTGTTTGGCTGCCTCCTGCACACCCCTACCAGGATTGAGCCCACAACCCAGGCATGTGCCCTGACCATGAATTGACCTGGCAACCTTTCGATGCACAGGATGATGCCCAACCAACTGAGCCACAGTGGCCAGGGCAAGATTGTGATTTTTTTTTTCTTTTTTGGTTTTTCTAAGATTGTGATTTTTATGAAAAGCAATTTATACATTTCAAGAGTCTTTTCTCTAGAGGAAAGATGAACAAGACAGGAAAAAGTGAAGACTATTCTTGAGTTTTAAAATTCTTCAGAACAATAAGAACAGATTTTCTAAAGTTTATTGCCTTCATAAAAGAGACACAAAATATGTTTTGCATCTCCCCCTCTGATCAATTTAATGTTTAAAACATGAATTCTGCTGGGAAATGTAGCTTGGCTTTTTGTATTTTTAGGTGTCTTTGGAGATGGGGAAGATCTTAGTGGAAGGTGTGGGAGAAGTTCAGGAGTACGTGGATATATGTGACTATGCTGTTGGCCTATCACGGATGATCGGGGGACCCATCCTGCCTTCTGAGAGTAAGCAGTGAAGTCACGTAGGCTAAGAGTTCCGTGTTCTGTTACAGAGAGCTCCAAAAATGCCTTGGCCGTGATCAGTTTGCAAAAGAGGACTTGTAAGTGGCATATAAATGAATGAAAATGTCTTTACTTTTTATAGTCAGAAATGTAAATTGAAACAGATGAAAATATCAGAGTAAGACACTTGGAAAATTTATTTTATTATTAAGAGTATTACAGAAAAATTTATTTTCACTTATTTATTTTTTAAATATATTTTTATTGATTTCAGAGAGGAAGGGAGAGGGAGAGAGAGAGAGAGAGAAAAACATCAATGATGAGAGGGAATCATTGATTGGCTGCCTCCTGCATATCCCCCACTGGGGATTGAGCCTACAATCGAGGCATGTTCCCTGACCGGGAATTGAACTGTGACCTTGTGGTTCATAGATCGATGCTCAACCATCAAGCCACGCCAGCCGGGCTATTTAATTTAATTAATTAATTAATTTATTTATTTATTTTAATATATATTTTTTATTGATTTCAGAGGGGAAGCGAGAAGGAAACAGAGAGATAGAAACATCAATGATGAGAGAAAATCATTGATTGGCTGCCTCCTGCATGACTCCTACTGGGGATCGAGCCTGCAACCCATACATGTACAACTCTGCAACCCCATCATGCCTTTGACCAGAATCGAACCTGGGACCCTTCAGTCCACAGGCCAACGTTCTATCCACTGAGCCAAACCGGCTAGGGCTATTTTTTTTTTTTTTTAAGATAAAACTCAGTGTTGGCAAGTTCGTGAGTTGACAGACACTCTTATGGGGACTTGTGGTAACATGAATTGCCCATCCATCTGGAAAACAATTTAGAAATAATCCAAAGAGCCTTACATTTAATACCAGTTTCAAGAATCTGATTTGAGTAAATAATTTGGATGTGACAAAGGCTTATGTGCAAAGATGTTCATTGTGCCATCAATAGGAAACATTAAAAATGACCTGTGAATGCCATAAGGCAAAGGTTGAGCACATGTTGGCAGTCTGTCAGCAGGTAAAAAAAAATCCTGTTTATGAAGATTGCCTGCCTCCAACCCCACACTTTAATGGGAAGGTTGTATTTACTTATTTTAAAATGATTTTTATATTATTTTTTGAAGAGATGATATACTCATATCACAAAATTAAGAAGAAATTAAGGAGTAAAGGATGGAAAGTATTTCCCCTGGGTACTCCATAGTATCCCCATGGAAGTAGTTTCTGGTTTCTTGTATATCTTTTTAGAGCTTTTATTCACTTATAGGCAAATATGTGTGTTTTGGAAACAGACATTAGCAAACTATACATTCCATTCTCTATTTTTTCTACTTAATGGGTCTTGGACATTGTTTCATATTCTGCCATTAAGGGGCTTCCTTCATCTTTTTTTATGGCTGTGTGTTTGTTGTAAAGATCCTATATGTAATTTGTTTAACCAGTTCCCAAGCGATGGATGTTCTGAGGCTTCTGCTGTCACACAGTGCTGCAAGGACCAGCCTTATACTCTGGGAGGTCTCCGTGATGAGCATAAGGGCTTATGTGATTTGTCATGCTTGCAGCTTTGATAGAGCAAACATGATTCTGTGTGGCTGCATTGAAGATAAAAGGGCTGGAAGTCTGCCAGAGTGGTGACAGTGGTTATAGTCATCTTTCTAGTTTTCAAAATTTCCATGTATGGTAATTATGATACATTTATGATCTGAAAAGAAAAAAAAAAAATATATATATATATATATATATATATATATATATATATTTTTTTTTAAATATATCTTATTGATTTTTTTACAGAGTGGAAGAGAGAGGGATAGAGAGTTAGAAACATCGATGAGAGAGAAACATCGATCAGCTGCCTCCTGCACACCTTCTACTGGGGATGTGCCCACAACCAAGGTACATGCCCTTGACTGGAATCGAACCTGGGACCCTTCAGTCCGCAGGCTGACGCTCTATCCACTGAGCCAAACCACTTAGGGCAGAAAATATATATTTTTTAAAGAACATAATATTAATCTATGCATGGTCTTGGGGTAACTTTGACCTCATTAATGCAATTAATGTTTATTGCGTGTCAGATGATCTAATAGGTGATACTTGATCTAAATAAGGCATAGTCCTTGTCCTCAAGGAATTTATAAGCCTATAGATTCCTTACATTTAAGAGGAGAGGCAAGTGGGAGATAAGTATAATAGAACATGGTAAGTACTGTGATGGGTGGAGAATAGGATAGTGAGCCCCTAAGCTAGCCAGAGAAAGGAAATCCAGGGCCTCCCAGAAAAGCAATTGAAGTTTAGATTTCAGGGCAGTGAGGCAGACATTTAAAATAGGCATTTTAAATAAGTGAAAGCTTAGTGTCCTAGCCGGTTTGGCTCAGTGGATAGAGCATCAGCCTGGGCCTGCAGACCAGAGGGTCTCTGGTTTGATTCCAGTCAAGGGCACCATATCTTGGTTGCAGGCTCTTCCCTGGCCCCGGCCCTAGGTGGGGCACGTGCAGGAGGCAACCAATCGATGTTTCTCTCTGTCTTTCCCTCTCTCTTCCACTCTCCCTAAAAATCAATGGAAAAATATCCTCGAGTGAGGATTAACAACAACAAAATAACAAAATAATAAAAAAAAAAAATGAAAGCTTGGGATGGGAGAATGTGCCCTATTTGGGGAACTGTATGGCTTTAGCACAGCTGGAGGCACAGTGTGAGGGGGGCTGGGGTGGTGGAGCGGAAGTGGGAAGAGACTGTTCCTGATAAGATGGGCAGCTACAGTAGTGACCCAGACACCAAAGGGTTTTAAGCAGGGAAGTGTTATCAGCTGCACTGGCCTCCCTGGGGAGGAGGATGAGGAGGGGAGGGCAGAGGTGGAGGAGGCAGGTCCTGCCAGAAGGAGGCAGAGCCAGCACATCATCTGAAGGGAGTTTAGGATGCCTAGACCAAAGGGGGTCTGGCAGTGGGTGCCACAATGGCGGCTTCCCTGTGCCCAGCTAGCTGTGTGAGCGTGGCCAGAAAGATGCGTGGCTGGGAGCTCCGCCTTTCTGGTTGGTCTGGTTTTGACCAGGGTTTGTGAGCCATCACTCCTTGCTTCACTGCTTTGGTTGCCCTTGATTAAAATGACCAGAGTTCCTATAAGGATCAGAGACATTGTGTCTCTCATTAAGGTTGGGGTCATAACAGCTTTTGTAGTGTGTTAATTAATGAACCAATGTCCCGCAGCTATGCAAAGTGATCCACGACAGGGCATCTGGAATCCCCACTGGGTCCTGTGCGCCTTTGTTCTGAAAGTGAAAGCTAGCAGACTGATTAACTCGACATGCATTAAATGAACACGCTTAAGCATGCCTCTCGCCTCCCCCTGTCCTCAGGACCTGGCCATGCACTCATTGAGCAGTGGAATCCTGTAGGCCTGGTTGGCATCATCACTGCGTTCAACTTCCCCGTGGCGGTGTATGGCTGGAACAACGCCATCGCAATGATCTGTGGGAATGTCTGCCTATGGTGAGACCTGCTCACTTTCTTTTCCAGTGATAGATGATAAAAGTAGCCATTGTTAGGAACTAGCAAAAGTATTTTAAATGTGTTGAAATCTGTTCTACTACTCTAATCTTTCTTTTTTTGTTAAGATTTTTATTGATTTTTAGAGAGAAAGGTAGGGAGAGGGAGAGAGAAACATCGGTGTGAGGAAAACATCCATTGGTTGCCTCCTGCACGCCCCCTAGTGGAGATTGAGCCTGCAACCTGTTCTTGTACCCTGAAGGAGTTGAACCAGCAACCTTTTGGTGCATGGGATGATCCCCAACCAACCGAGCCACATGGGCTAGGGTTCTACTCTTTCTGTTAACATATTAAGTCATATTGGCTAGTTGTGAAATGCCGACTTTGAATTATTATGTATTTTACCATTGGTAACATTTTGTTTTTGACTTCTTTTTTTGACATAGCATTGTCCGTCCAGTTGTTTCCACCTCAAGGAGGGTACTGTAATTAAATTCTGACACTGACTTTCTGTGTTTAGTGTCAGGTTCCTCATGTATAAGGGCTCAGACTTCCACAAGACTGGCTCCACTTCAGATGCAAGCTGCAAGTACCCCAGGTCCCCAGGACATCTGCAGTTCTGACCAGCCATCTGTATATTTGGGGGTTCCCATGAACTCTCAGCTTCAATAATTCATTAGAATGACCCAGGGGACTCAAGAAACCACAGTACTCAATGATTATAGCTTTTTTTTTTTTTTTAAATTGATTTTTTGCAGAGAGGAAGGGAGAGGGATAGAGAGCCAGAAACATCGATGAGAAACATCGATCAGCTGCCTCCTGCACCTCCCCCCGCCCCAACCAGGGATGTGCCCCCGAACAAGGTACATGCCCTTGACCGGAATCGAACCTGGGACCCTTCAGTCTGCAGGCCGAGGCTCTAGCCACTGAGCCAAACCGGTTAGGGCAGCTTTTTTATAAGGGATACACATAGGGAAAGGTCTAGAAGTGTCCCAGACAGCGTCCCAGACGCAGAGCCTCCAGCCCTCTCCCAGTGGAGTTGGGGTATGGCACCCTCCCAATCAGGAGTCTCCACTGAGCTTTGGTGTCCAGAGTTTTTTATTGAGGTTTTATTCCATAGGCATTATTGATGGAATCATTGGACGTGATTGAACTCAATCTTGATTTCTCTTTCCTGTGGTTGGTCTTTCTGGTGACCAGCAACCAGCCCCCCTCTTGAAGCTATCTAGTAGACACAAGTCACCTTGTTAGCATAACAAACACACTTTTGTCACTCAGAATCCCAGGGTGGGTTTGTTTTGGTAATCTTCACCTGAGGCTATTTTTTCCTTTAATTTTTAGAGAGAGTGGAAGGGAGGGAGGGAGAGAGAAGCATCAATATGAGAGAGACACCGCTGGGTTGCCTCCCACACTGTGTCCTGACCAGGGCCAGGATGGAACTTGCATCTTGGAACCTGCAACCCAGGTGCGGCCCTTGACTGGGAATCAAACCCGGGACTCTTTGGTCCGAGGGCTGATGCTCTAACTACTGCTCAGTGGCCCAAGGTATTTGAAAGCTCTATGCCAGAAACAAAGACCAGTTAAATAATCTTTATTGTACTACATTCCCCAAACAGAAAACTAAATAAATAACTAGGAGAAAAAAAAGGAACTTTCGATAAGTCACAACATTCTTTTTAAAGTTTGACTCTCTTTTCTTCAATAAGAATTTGATAGTGAATTTCTAAGTTATTCTGAAGCCCTTGGCCAGTGTTCCCATTGATGCATTAAATTTTACATTTTATGAACTATTTGATAGTACAAGTGAAGTGGGAAAATGTCAACCTCTTATAGATGACAAAACACTGATTTCAGCCTTCCTGTTCAGTGGAAGAACTAGATTTGTCCTTGCCTGTTTTGCATCTTACCACTAGTTATAGGCTGATCTAAATGTAGTCAGTTGACTGTACTCAAAGACTGTCTACAAAGCAATGCTTAGGTGGGAGGATTAATCATTTGGCACCGTGTTGCCAAAGGGACCTATGCTTTCTGGCAGCTCACAAGCCTTCCAACATAAATCATGTTGATTTCCGCTTCACTCAGTTCCCATGATTGGCAGATATTAATGCAACAGTTCCTATGAGCAGTGCAGCAAGCAGGTTAAAAATTGCTTTTTGTCATTTTTATATTTATGAAAGTTTGGTAGTCTGCTAGGTCCCAGAGACGCCACGCTGAAGGACAGGTTCCTATTTCAGTTATGAGAGGCTCCGTTGTCTAAAAAGACTTGATTCTGCTTGATAATAAAAGGTCTTTATGATTTCCACCAAATTAAATTGCCTTTTTTTTTTTAACCCTGTAAAGGAAAGGAGCTCCAACAACTTCCCTCATTAGTGTGGCTGTCACAAAGTGAGTATGTGTGGCTTTCTTTTTCCTGGGTGTGGAGAAATCTCAAAAGGGTGACTGACAGGCACTGAATTTTAATGTGATGTAAAAGTCTCATATTTCAGGTGGGATTTGGCTAACCTCTTTCTTTTTGACTGTAATAACACTTTATGTTGTTTTGCAGCTTACAGAGCTCTTTCAGAGCCACATCATTTAACTTGGTAGAAACATGGCTGATACAGATTTAAGTGTTGAAATCAAACTCTTATGAACATTATTGTCACTTGCAAAAGAGAAGCAAATCCAGCACAGAGGAAATTTTCTTGCAGTTTTGGGGCTCTATTTTTAAACTATTCAACATGTTAGTGGTTTTGTTTTCTACCCAGCTAATTCTTTTATTGCTTTTGTTTCATAGACTATTAGCAAAGCAGAAAGAAATATTATTCCAGGGATTCTTCTCACACTATCTAAAATGTATTTTATCTTTTGATTAAAAATTGTTTTATTTACTCATATTTGAAAACTTCACAACTGATTGTGTCATAAAATCAATGTTAATAATTTGTCACTCTGGAATTCAGAGATCGTATACAAGAGCATACCTTTCCATGTGAGTGAGGATGCATCCTTTATGCTTGGTTGATTTTGTTGGGGAAATTGGGGTATCCCTCTCCCCACTGAGTGCTGAGAGTGGAGTCCTTAAGATATCTCGAGAAAACGAATTTCCTGAGGTTTGCACGGGATGATGAGTGATTTTTATTTGCATGGAATTATATCATGGGCTTTCCAAAGCCCCTTTTCCCTTAGTCCAGTTATAGAAGTGTAACTGAGGTTTCAGTAGAACTAGAAGCAAAGCCAGTGTCCAGAATTTCCCTTCCATGTTGCAGCCGGGTCCAGTCAGCATCAGGGTAGTTACAGTTTGTTAGTCCATTGTGTGTGGGGGTCCACATGGCTGTGGCCACGGGAGAATGCCAGGAAGCAGGAATCAACCAGAAGAGTGAACTCCTTTGGAGAGTGAACTCCTTTGTTTAGGGGATTAAATATCCCACATCTTTGTGTGCTTGCAGTGACCATGCCCGTTCTGGCCATTGACCTGTTCCCAGGTGTGACTGACAGTCAAGTACCCTCCGATGTTGTCCCCAGTTCATCACCCCAACTTTACTGGGCATGCATCTATTTCCTCTCTGTCCCGTCTTTTCCCCCAGCCATCTGCAGGGAATAGACTGGTGTCTCCTGGTGAAGCTGCCCAATGATATGCCTATAATATTTGGCCTTCCCTTTACTCCTTTCCTGTTATTAATAAGTAGGATAATTGCAATGGTATCATGCTCATGGTTTGCATTCTCTGATTTAAGAATTGTTGTAGAGAGCTTGTGGTGGAGTCTATATATAAGAGGGTCCTCAATATTAGAAGATCATTTATGGCAGCGGTTCTCAACCTGTGGGTCGCGACCCCTTTGGGGGTCAAACGACCCTTTCACAGGGGTCGCCTAAGACCATCGGAAAACACATACATAATTACATATTGTTTTTGTGATTAATCACTATGCTTTAATTATGTTCAATTTGTAACAATGAAATTGGGGGTCACCACAACATGAGGAACTGTATTAAAGGGTCACGGCATTAGGAAGATTGAGAACCACTGATTTATGGGATACTGGTTTAGGAATTGAAAAGTGAGCTGAAAAAGAGAAAATAATAAAAAAAAGAATAAAAAAAAGAGACAATAGTATTTACTTGAAAGGAATGTGTGATATTGAGCAAAATATATCCTTCAAGGTAGGGGTGTTTGAATGAAATATTACTTATTACTCTGATATACAAAACATAAAAATGATGAGATTCCCCAGGCAATTTTTTTCAAAATTGAAAACTTAGAACTGGCTTGCCAATTTAAGCAGCTGGTTTAAAATACTGTCGGGTTGTTTTGTTTTGTTTTTAAATACTGTCAGTTTTGATACTAGTTTTAAATGTTCTAAGTTATTGTTGCTTTGAGCTGCTTTATAATTACTATATGCTTTAAACATTTCGAAGGGTTTGAAATGCTCACATAGGAACACAGCTGATATTTTAAGTAATTGAGAATATCTTATTTTGCAGTGGAAGACAATGAGTAAGATGATGCTAAATTCAGCAAGGGTGCTGCCATATCTAACAAATCTTAAATTCACTTAAACATTCAGACTCATAAGATGAACATAGGCCACATATCATACCCCTATTTAGAAGGATATGCTAATTTGCCAGGAGGATAGCATTAGGTACTTCTCTTCAATTGGTGTCCTTGTAACAGTTTGCACAGGGGTAAGGAGATGAGACCTAGATGGATAGAAGTGGGGGTTGCCCTGACTTATACCCTAACGCCCCATAGGAGCCAGACTACCTTGTACCAATTCTATTGACAGAGCTTTCAGCTGCCCATAAGGGACATACAGTTACAAGAGTCACTGCACTCAGGGAAGGCCAAAAAGTATGAGGTCCCTATTTATCGTTCTCAGAAGGTTATTGTAGTCCAGACGGAGTTGGCCAGTCAGGGGTCATTTTTACCGTAAGCCATGTTGTCTGTGTAGGTAGCGTGGTTGACACTCTGACATTTATCAGGGGACCTGGGTAACAAAACTAGACAGTTAACCTAAGGTTAGATTCTCATGCATTAGGGGGAAAGGATTTTGTTAACCTGTACCCATGGGCACAAAGCAAAACCATTACCCTTCAAGGACAACCAGTTTCCTTGTGCAGACAGGAAACCCTAAGTCCCTGGAAAGAATTGTACAATTGGACACCTCGTCTCAGACATGACAGCTGTAGTGTGTGATCCTTGTTGGATGGAAAAAAGAAAATCACTGTAAAGAATATTTTTTATTAAGTTTATTGGGGTGACATTGTTTAATAACATTATATAAGTTTCAAGTGCACAATTCTATAATACGTCATCTGTATATATATTGCATTGTGTGTTCACCACCCAAAATCTAGTCGCACTTCACCATAAATTTGACCCCCCTTTATCTCTTCATTCTCCCCTCCCCTCTCCCGCTCTGGTACCCACCCTTCTGTTGTCTGTGTCTATAAGTTTGTTGTTTTGTTCATTCTTTTGTTGCTTTCTGTTTTATATCACACGTGAGTGAAATCATATGATTCTTGTTTATAAAGGACATCTCTTGGGGGGACAATTGGAGTATTTACTTACATTCGCAATGGAATCTTTTATGGAAATGGGTATAGGATTTGGACCTTCTTTGAAATCTAAACTAAACCAGTTAGAAAGTAGCCAGCAAGTTGGGATGATGGATGAGAAGAACCTTGGCTCTATTTAGGCCCATGCTCCTCAGGAAGCTCAAAACGAAGAACCCTGTTTTAGAGAAAACAGAATGACTCAAGCCATTTTTATAATTCGAAATAAGATTGAGTCAGCATTGAGCTGTGGTTATTTTAACTATTACAGTGTAAGTTGTGGGAGACTGGGGAAAAGCTGTGCTGTTTGCAGTGCTTCAACCTGGAAGTGCTGATATGTCCTGACTGTGAAAGGTTTGATGTGAAGGCAGCCTGCAGTAGTCCTGGACTTTAGAATTTTGTAGGCAGTTCCAGCTCCCTCAGCTGTATCTCCTCACGACCTACTGTAGGTTTGGGGGACACTGGCTCTGCTTTGCAGGGATGTGTTGGACCTTCTCATTTGCTGATGGGGATGCCCTTTCACTTCTTTGTCTTTCTAGGTTTTATTTCTTTTTAAAATTTCTTTACCATCATTTTAATGGATTTGTAGCAACAGAACAAAAAAACAACAACAACAACAAACAAACAAACAAAAAAATGCCCTGTGTTCAGTTAACCATCTTGAATCATATATGTCCTCATAGCTTGGCAGAAAATACTTGAAAACAGTGATTACTTGAACTACCTGACCAATGCTTTATATCTTTTATTTATTTTTCAGGTTTAAAAAAATGTTTTAATTGCTTTTTTAGAGAGAGAGAGAAAGGGAGAGGGATAGAACGATAGAAACATAAATGAGAGAACATTGACCGGCTGCCTCCTGCACGCCCCCTGCTGGGGATCAAGCCCAAAACCTGGACAAGTGCCCTGACCTGGAATTGAACCAGTGACCTCCTGTTGCGTGGGTCACCTCTCAACCACTGAGCAACACTGGCTGGGCTGTGTGTTTGTTTGTTTAAATTCTTTTTAAGATTCCCTTAGGGAGGAAAAAAAGAGTTCTACTTTTAAGTGTTTGAAAACCTCATTTCTGTTATGTGAAGAGAAATCCAGGCCTGGATGTTTGAGGGGAGGAAGAGAGAGTTAGGTGGATGAAGTTTTTAAAAAACCCTAAGAATGAAATTGCTCCCTTAGCAGTAATTGCTTTTCCTTTCTAGGATAATAGCCAAGGTTCTGGAGGACAACAAGCTGCCTGGTGCGATTTGTTCCTTGACTTGTGGTGGGGCAGATATTGGGTAAGTCAATATGTGCAGAGTATCTTTCTGTTAAGGACCCCAGGCTGATCAACTAGAACCATCTGTCCTAGAAGAACTAAACGCAGTGCAGCTGGAGTGAGCATGGTTTTTTGGAATCATTATCATTATGGATCTCATTGGGCTCTGCCTTTATTAGTGCACAGCCTCTGTTGGAGGATGAGTAAGATACTGCCTTTTTAATTGCCCAGAGCTACTATTATAAGGTGTTTATCTTCTACAATAACAAGCTGCTGTAATGGTGGGCAGTCCGTGGCCTGCTGACACTTGATTTATAAAGGTGCATGCTTACAGAGCAGAGCTGGGGAATTGGAGTCTGGTGTCTCACCGCCCCCCCCCCGCCCCCTCGCCCAACCCCCAGCCCAAGAACCTAGTCTATTGGTCTGCGTTCTTCAGCCAGCCAAAACGGGGAACCTTGTGAATACAGCTTCTTTATTTAAATTTATTCAGTGTTTTTTTTAGAGTATTCACAGTGTTGTACAACCATCACCATTACCTTATTCCAAAACATTTGGGGGGGGTGGAGCAAAAGAAACCCTGTAACTATTAGCAGTCATTTCCTATCCTCCCCTTAGCAATGACTAAACTACTTTCTGTTTCCATGGATTTGCCTACTTGAGACATTTCATAAAATCAAATCATGCAACATGAGGCCTTTGTGTCTGGCTTATTCTCTTAGCATAATGTCACAGCCTCTTTTTAAGCTGGAACTGACTATATAATTGCTCAGAAGCATGATGAATGAGGTTGTTGTTATCAGCTTAGACTTTGACTAGGTGAGGTTTCATAGGGGTCTTATTGGTGTAGTTCAAATGTTAGTCTCCCTCTATTTTTACCTCCATACTTACTCAACTTACTGGGCTATCTCAAAAATGAGCAATTAGTACTCCTTTTATTAAATAAGTGAAATATACTAGTATGCATAGTGAATTATCTACATGTATTAAAACATGAGTATAATATCCTTTGACCAATTTGTTCTTAATTTCTGGGTATCCTTGTCTTTGGCCTTAGATTAGCTCAAAGAATTGCATTAGTGTGTAGGTGTGCATTACGGAACCGCTGCCTTGGGTATCCGTGCCTGTGTTTGCTGGGCTGAATCTGGGGAGGCCTACATGGCTACATTCATCAAGCTGTTCATGCTCTATATTGGACTGATACTGTGACTGCCTGGTTGGCCCACACCAAGCCCTTTGAAGCGCCAAACTGAGCAAATCAATAGTGTCTGGTCTACGTTCCTTAGAAGCAACTGGAACTCCTAGCATAGCCTTTATAAATCATCTTCCACGAGGGATACTTAGGATGTTTCCTACAGTCTAGCTTTTTAATTCTTGAAGAATTAGTAGTTTAAGAGTCTGTAAAATAACTGGGAATCTCATCGAGGAAATGCTAAGGTCACATTGTCAGTCACCCATTTAGGACAGAAAGGACTATCATTCTTAGCAATGTCCTCAAATTGATTTCTGTTTATAGAGAGCTCAGAAGAGGTTAGCCTATTGTATTACATGGTTCTACTTGTGAAAATATAGTTCATTTTCATGAAGACCTTCCCTTGCTCTCCTGTAACTTAGACTGCCTTTCCAAGAGCCCATGTCAGGGTTTTCTGGCTGGTACCACTAGGTGGCGCCATTGCTGGGTTTCTCTGAGTGACCTGTCTGTTCTGCAGCACAGCGATGGCCAAGGATGAGCGAGTGAACCTGCTGTCCTTCACCGGGAGCACTCAGGTGGGGAAACAAGTGGCCCTGATGGTGCAGGAGAGGTTTGGTAAGTGTTGGTTTTCTAATGATTTTGATTCCCACAGAGGTTTGGATGTGAAATCGAAAAGTTTTTTGTTTTGTTTTTCTTGACCCTTTCCATGGAGATACCAGCCATGTTTATCTGAATGTCCAAGTAAAAGAAAAGGGTACAATTATTTTATTTTTTAAAAATATATTTTATTGATTTTTTACAGAGAGGAAGGGAGAGGGGTAGAGAGTTAGAAACATCGATGAGAGAGAAACATCGATCAGCTGCCTCCTGCATATCCCCTACTGGGGATGTGCCCGCAACCAAGGTACATGCCCTTGACTGGAATCGAACCTGAGACCCTCGAGTCCGCAGGCTGACGCTCTATCCACTGAGCCAAACCGGTTAGGGCAAGGGTACAGTTATTAGTGGGTTAATATTAGGCAATCGCAAATTTAAATAGCATAATTTGGAAAAGAATGTCATTTTTTTTTCTAAATGACTGTAATAAAATCATATCAAATGTATCAAGTTCTTTCAGGCCTATTTGGCAAATTAAAAAAAGAAAACTCACAATTTAGATAGGAATATAGGACCTACAGAGAATGTGGAATAGAAGATTTAAATCTGTTCCCTCATTTATATAAACATAGCTTTGTACACTGTACTTTATGGCTGATTACAGAGGGTTTGAAAGGGTAATATTGACAAATTTCTGGCTATTGATAGGTAATCCAGCCCTTTTGTTTGGGGGGCATTGCTTTTATTTATTTATTTAAATGGGTTTTTGTTGATTTTTTAAGAGAGGAAGGGAGAGGGATAGAGAGATAGAAACATCGATGAGAGAGAAATATCATCAATTGGCTGCCTCCTACACACTCCCTACCAGATATTTAGCCCACAACCCAGGCATATGCCCTGACCGGGAAGCAAACCGTGACTTCCTGGTTCATAGGTTGATGCTCAGCCACGCTGGCTGGGCTCCTGTTCCCTTCTTTTTTCTTTTTTTTAAAATATATTTTATTGATTTTTCACAGAGAGGAAGGGAGAAGGATAGAGTTAGAAACATCCATCAGCTGCCTCCTGCACGCCCCCTACTGGGGATGTGTCCGCAACCAAGGTACATGCCCTTGACCGGAATCGAACCTGAGACCCTTCAGTCCACAGGCCGACGCTCTATCTACTGAGCCAAACCGGTCAGGGCTCCTGTTCCCTTCTTATTTGAAGTAGTAGTTAGTTGTTCTCTCTTAAGTAGTACTATTAGTTAAATGGATTATGATAAAAAAAGAAAAATACTCTATCTTAAGTTACAGGTGCTTTTCATGGAGGGGGCTGGCTGCAGGAGTGTGGTTAGGAAGCAGAGAGAGAATTGGAAAGATGTAGGAAGTGTAGGTCCCTTCTCTTCTGCCGCACAGCACTTGAAGCCAGGCAGGAGGAGCTGATGTGCGGTGTGGAATCCTCTGTCCCCTCCCCTTCTCTTGCCATCTCGGGTAGTGCTGTGCCATAGCCAGCAAGCTGTCACCAAATCAGGGCTGCAGCAGAGACTAGGGCTGACGGGCACTCAGTGACTTGGTAAGAGCAGCCCTCTCCCCTTATCAGCACTCACTGATGCGTGACTGTTTCAGAGCGTGGAAGTGAGGACCTCTGCTGCTGTCACATACTCTCCTGATACCACAAGTAAATAAAAGTGATTTGCGTAGAAGCTGATTTTAAAGTGCATTTAAGGAAAAATAAATGCATGTTAAAATGGTGTGGCAAACACAGCTCTAAAACTGAGGCAAATAAATTTCAAATCTTTATGCTGGGAGTGTAAGGTCAGAGTGGCATTCATAGCCTGCTGTGTAATTGCTGGAATGTAAGCTGGCAACGTATACAGTAGCCCTAATAGTCATGCCCTTTGGCCCTGACCTACATAGGTAAGAGGTAGATATCCAACAGTCCATATATTCAACACTAGGGAAGTAGCTAAATAAAATTTGGTACATCATCATGATGGATACTATGCAGTAAAAAAAATATTTTTATTGATTTCAGAGAGGAAGGGAGAGGGCGAGAGAGATAGAAACATCAATGATGAGAGAGACTCATTGATTGGTTGCCTCCTGCACGCTCCTACTGGGGATCGAGCCTGCAGCCCAGGCATGTGCCCTGACTGGGAATTGAACCCAGGACCTCTTGGTTCTTGGGATGATGCTCAATCCACTGAGCAATCACAGCCGGGTGATTTTTTTTTTAACAGCTAATAATTTAAGGAGAAGGTATAAGATATTAATCAGAAAATAAAGCAAAGTTAATTTGATAGTTTGATCTCAACTAAATGTAAACGCACAGGAAAAAGATTGGAAGGCACTATACCAAAGTATAAGGACAGATTTCATGGTGACCTATGGGCCATAGCTTTTTGCCTCCTTGATACATTTTGCTCTTTTTAAAAAATAATTTTCTACAATGAGCACATAATTTTTAAACCTTTTTATTGTGATAAGATGTATAAAAATTTACCATTTTAACTATTTTTAAGTGTGCAGTTCTATGGTATTAAGTATATTTACATTGTTGTATAGCCATCACCAATATCCATCTCCAGAACTTTTTTTTTTTGTCTTCTCAATGGACACTCTGTATCCATTAAAACTAACTCTCCATTTCTGCCTCCCCTGGCCCTTTGGCAACTACTATTCTACTTTCTGTCCCTGTGGATTTGACTCTTTTAGGAAGCTCATATAACCAGAATCACAATATTTGTCCTTCTGTGACTGGCTCAAGTCATTTAACATAATGTCTTTAAGGTTCATCCATGTTGTAGAATTTCCATTCTTTTTAAGGTTGAATACTATTTCATTTTATATATATTCCAAATACACACACACACACACACACACACACACACACACACTAGTAGCCCTGCACACGAATCAGTGCGCCAGTAGCTCTCTGCGGGGCCTGGCTGCTCCGCGCCTGCTGCCCAGAGGCTCTCTGTGGCCTCTGGGCCGTGGAACGCTTGCCTCGTCGCCAGGGCAACGATGCAATCATGCCCCCCTCTCCACACCCCCGCTACTCCGTGCCCGCTGCCCAGAGGCCCTCTGAGGCCAGGGTAGAATGCTTGCCTCGTCGTCACGGCAATGAAGCAAGCGTTCTGCCAGGCCGCTCATGCTGCCCGCTCTCAGTGGCCACCCCCCCGGGACTGGGGGACTCTGGCAAGGCTGAGAGGACTGGGCGCCGCCATCGTGTGGCTATGGGAGCTGCCATCTTTGTGACGGAGTGACGGTTAATTTGCATATTACCCTTTTATTAGATAGGATCTTTTAGCCATTCATCCTTTAGTGGACACTTGGGTTGCTTCCACCATTTAGCTGTTGTGAATAATGCTGCTGTGAACATGGGGTACAAATGTCTGTTTGAGTCCCTGCTTTTACTTCTTTTGGCCCTGTACCCAGCAGTTAAATTGCTAGATCATTCATATGGTAATTCTGTCTTTAATTTCTTGGGACATTGCCATATAGTTTTCCATAGTGGCTGCACCATTGACACTAACTGGGTGTTTTTTTTGAATATAACGTCAAACTTAGAGAAAAGTTGTAAGACACACAGTAATTTCTATGTAGCCTTAACCAGATTCACCAATTGCTTACATTTTTGCCCCATTTGTGTTATCATTTTCTCTTTCTCCAGTAGCACACACTCACATACACACAAATGCACACTTGCACATATGCACACACGGATATTGTGGTTGCATGTTATTTTGAACCATTTGAAAAGAGTTGAAAACCTGTGTTCCTTTACCACTAAGTATTTCAGTGTATTTCCTGAGAAACAAGTACATTGTGTCATATAACCACAGTATAATTATTAAAATCAGGAAATATTTCATTGATTCAATGTTCATGCTATGTTTTAAGTCAGAAAATAAATTAAAACATAACTGGGATAGATTATGATTTGAGGCCATCTGTCAGTGTGCATGAAATACTAAAATAGGCATTAATGTGTGTTTATATGTTTTTAGGGAGAAGCTTGTTAGAGCTTGGAGGAAATAATGCCATTATCGGTAAGGCTGCTCCCTGTTTTTGTTTTGTTTTCCATTAAGAAACTCGTCTGGTCTTTTTTGTACGTGCCTAAGGCCTGACTCACATGTTCAGGAATTTTACTTATGAGACAGGACACATGGTTTGAAGGCAGAGATAATTAGGAAGGAAGGGTGTTCGTGTTTGGAAAACGTAACCTGGGCTCAGAACCTGTGTGCAAGACTTCCTAACGTGGCATTGTTCCTTGTTTTCCCTTCTCCCATCTTCTGAAAACTGGCCACGTGTGTCTCTAGAAAAAGTAACTCTTATGTGACTTCCATTAGATTTCAGAAACATTAGTTTGTCTTTCGTGGAATATTTGGTGCTTTTATAACTGAGAAGGAACACTCCCTTAAGGCATTTTAATCACTCACCTGTAGACTTGGTCGTTGCGTAAGTCTGTTTCTCAATTACTTGGCACAAAAGGAAATAGTCTACTAGTGTAACTGGATAATATAATGACCATCAGTAGGTTGAGACAATGAAAGCATGGGTTTTGTGATAAAAAGCACACTTGCTAATTTGTTCATTGCCATCACCATCGTGTTTAAATGCTTGCACATTTGTGGTGTATGCCAGAAATTTTAAAAGTAGATGGCAAAGGGTTTATTCAAGATGAACTTCAAATGTAGTTAAAGAGTGAGTTCATTTAAAAATGTAGTTAGCACTCAGTGAGCACTGGGTGCTCAGCTGGTTTCATATGCGTTGTTTCATTTAATCCCCACAATAACCCCACGAGGCACACACCATTATTTATCTCATTGGAAGGTTACACTCTGAGGCTTAAAGTGAGCATGGTATGTGCCCAAGTGACGGGCCAGGAGGTGGTGGAACCAGCATTGATATCCTGGCAGCCAGACCCCAGAATACTGCTCTTTCCTTACCTCCTTGCTATCACCCATTAGTACCCCAGACATTATCCCCTTTTATGGCTGAGGAAATTGAGGCTTAAAAAGGTAAAATAACACAACTAAAAAGTGGTGGAAATGGACAAGAACCCGTGATCTGCTTGGTTGCACAAACCCCCTTCTTACCTATCATGCTAGTCTGGGAATGCTGTTAGTTTGGAAAAGGGACAATGGAAGATGTAGAGGGAATCATGTCTGTAAGTTTCTCTAAGGGGTAAGAAGGAAGGAATTACGAGTCATATAAAGGGAAGAGTTTACTTTGTAAAGACTGGGCTAGTTTTTCTTCTGAGGGTGAAAGAGGGGGAGGAAGGAATGCACAGAAGCAGAGGAATTGGAATGACTGCATCGGTCCTTCAGAGGAGCAGAGGAAGCTGGCAAGGGCCCTCTGCGTGTGGTCACTACGTGGGGTGAGGTAATCCAGAGAAGGAGTGAAGAGTGCGAGGGGTTTTAGAAATTTGGACACACTTCTGTAGGAGCAACACGAGTATTTCAGGGCCTGGACTGGTGCAGGGTGGGGTAGATGCTAGCGAGCCAGTCTGCAGGGTGATGGTCCAAAGCTTCCCCCGCTCTCTACGGGCCCAGGGAAGATGGCATCAAGGTGGGCCTCGGGGTTGAGACTGGAGAGAAGGAAAGCTGACAAAAAGGATGGTGGTCTTAGAGAGGAGACCTCAAGGAGGCTGCAAAGCAGGCTTAGTATCAGGAACTGGGAGGCACGAAAGGTGAAGAGGTCAGAGGAGCGAGAGCCTCCATGCACATCTGTCCTGGGATAAAGGCCATGGGGCCATCTCTCAATTCTCATGTAATCTTTTTAGCCTTGTCTGCCTCCTTCATAACACTGATGGGTGTGTGTTTGTGCTTCTCTAAGCTTTTGAGGATGCGGACCTCAGCTTAGTGGTTCCATCAGCTCTCTTTGCCGCCGTGGGGACAGCCGGCCAGAGGTGCACCACTGCGAGGCGCCTGGTGAGTGTGTGTGTATAGGCATGTGAGGTCGTCCTGCTCTTCACATTGTACCGGTAGGGAGGTGTCGTAGAAGTACTTCCTACCCATCATGCTAGGTGGCGCATGATGTGGCCCTGTTCTCTTCTCAGCCAGGGACTGCCTTACCCTCCAGCCTAGGCTAAAAGCGGTTTCTCTCTAACTGGTTGGACTTGGGTTGGGAGGTGAGACTGTTTTCAGTCCCACACCCAGCACAATATGTACAAAGTCCAATGCCACTTAGAGACTAAAACAAGCTTAATATTTGACAAGTTCTAGAATTGTTAGCGAAAAGATAGACAGCCTTGGCTTTTACTTATAAAAAGCATTTTAGAGATTTTAATTTTTGTCTTATAAGTCAAGTCTTAGATTTGACTTGATATAACATGGTTTATTGAAAAGCAAATGACTATGTGCTTTCTCTCTTTATAAATAAATAAATACACACATAAATAAGACATTAATATTCTATATAATAAAAGGCTAATATGCAAATTGCCCCCTCAACTGGGAGTTTGACCATGAGTTCGATCAGGGGGCAGGGCCACCCGGCCAACCGCCTGTGGCCCCTCCCCCTGGCTGGACCTGCCCCCAACCGTCCCCCCCCACCTCCCCCTGTCAGGGGCCAGGCAGGTTGGCCAACAATCGGGGCAGGCCGGCCAGACCCCAGCCATGCACAAATTCATGCACTGGGCCTCTAGTGTGCATATAAGGAGATGATGTTTAGCTTCAGCATGAATAGGGTTAATGTTAATCTTCACACTCAGATTTGGGCTGGGTTTCAAGTTTTGTGTCAGATATATCCTTGATTTTCATGACTCTCTTGGTAATGAAAAAACTGTGTACAACTAGACAAGTTTGGTTAGGCTCAAAATTTGGCTACATTTGTCATTTTTAAATCATTAGTGTTAAGTTTTCCTCCTGTAATTAAAAAAACAGTTTACAGTTGAATTACAGAGGAATTGATTTTGGGTTTTTACTCTCACCCACAGTGAGTCTGAACAAATTCTTCATAAGGTTGATATAGTCTAAATTAACAAAAATAAGAGATATATGAAAATTAAGTCTTTACTTTCCCCAAAACATTTTATATTCATTTTTCCTGTATTTTACAACAAAAGAACACCTTTTCTTGTTTTTACATTACTCAGTTGAAATTCTCAAAAAAGATCTAAGACACAATATTCATAAAGCATTTACAGTTTATTAAACTTAAACATTTATTCCATTAATGCTGAGAAGAAAATGAGTTCTTTAAAAATGGTTAGCCTATATAATAAAACCCTAATATGCAAATGGACTGAACAGTGGAATGACTGGTCGCTATGATGCACACTGACCACCAGGGGGCAGATGCTCAATGCAGGCACTGCTCCCTCGTGGTCAGTGTGCTCCCACAGGGCTCATGGCTGGTGAGTGCAGTGGTAGCGGGAGCCTCTTTCACCTTTGCTGCAGATGGGCAGTAAGAGGGGTCCCGGACTGCAAGAAGGATGTCGATCGGGCCTAAGCCAGCAGGCAGACATCCCCCGAGGGGTCCTGGACTGTGAGAGGGTGCAGGCCAGGCTGAGGGACCCTCCCCCTGCCCCCCCCCCCCACAGTGCATGAATTTTGTGCACCGGGCCTCTAGTAATCTTAATAATATGACAAACTATGAAATGCCATAAAAGGAGCATTTCTCTATTCAGCCAATTTTTTCTTTTCCTTTGTGTCTTAGAGCAAATATATGTAGTCATGCCATACAGAGACATATTTTGAGAGAGAGAAACATCAATGATGAGAGAGAATACTGATTGGCTGCCTCCTGCACGCCCTCTACTGGGGATCGAGGCCACAACGCAGGCATGTGCCCTGACTAGAATTGACAGGTGAACTCCTGGTTCATAGGTCAATGCTCAACCACTGAATCACACCAGCCAGGACATGCTTTATATTTAGTGTTAAAAGTTAGAAACTATTATTAGTCATTGCCCAAATCGATTTCCATAGAACATATAAGTGATATGTAGAAAAATCTATTGCAGCACTACAGACTAAAGTACTACTCATAATGTCAGTGTGTTTGCCATATGGAGACCAACTCAGAGAATGGATGGCTAGACGAGTTCACCTCCACCACTGGGAACATAGCATGGAGCTCAAGGTCCTACCCAGAGTGAGTCCAAGGCATGTCCTCACCTGAGTAAGGCCTTACTCTGGAGATCTTGGCCCGAGGCTGAGAGCACCTGGTTACACGGTAACAGAGGTCAGGTGACAGATCACTGTGGTGTGTGTTTTCCATGACTCATGCAGGCATAGTTGGGGGATAGGTATACTTAGGTTTTCTGCTGCTTAAGTTATCCAGCCCTCTAGAATAGAAACAGGCATAATTGATTGTAAAGCTTAGTCAAATGGATCCCTAGAGATCTGATCAAGACTTGTCTCATGGTTTTGTTCTAACAGCCACCTAGAGGAAATTATTATCTTCATGTAGTAAACAATTAAAATTAGAAATTATACAATTACAAAAATAAACATACTTGTATTTGCATATGTTTTAGAGATCACAATTTTTCAAAATTTATTATGAACTATAAATTAGCACTATTGAGAAAAACTGTACATTGTTAACAAATTTGTACATTTATTTGATGATTCCCTTGCGTATTTCTTTTTTCACTTAGTTTTTGCATGAGAGCATCCATGATGAAGTTGTAAATAGACTTAAAAAGGCCTATGCACAGATCCGGGTCGGGAACCCATGGGACTGTGAGTATCTGGTTGACAAGTGTTTCTGAACTCCCTTTCCTGAGAGAACTGGAGGCATACAGAGCAGGTTATAGGGCATTGAGGGTGACACGTCTGCTCCTAGGTCCGGATCTAGAGTGCTTGGTGTGGGCTCGGGGGTTCCCCGGGGAGTAGTGTGCAGCTGGGATGAGTGTGATGAGCTCTTCTCTCTTCACTCCTGTTCCCCTCTTCTAAGCCACCACCGTCCTCTCTCATGGAAGGCTGCAGGAGTCAGCAGACACTCTGCCTTCCACAGTGACCAGAGTGATTTTCTTAAATGTACTTAGATTAGATGATTCACTCTTATTTTAAATATTCCAGTGACTTTTCTTTGCTCTTTGACTAAAACCTAGATTTTTTTCCTGCTCTTTCTTTAGTAGGCTCACCATCCATGTGATCTGACCTATGCTGCCTCCCCTCTTTACCTCCTGACCTCTACCCCTGCCCTCCTACCTCCTGACGTCTGTCCCCGGGCTCCTGCCTCCCAACCTCTGCCCCCACGCTCCTACCTCCTGACCTCTGCCCTGGGCTCCTGCCTCCCGACCTCTGCCCCCAGGCTCCTACCTCCTGACCTCTGCCCTGGGCTCCGACCTCCTGACCTCTGCCCCTGGGCTTCCTGAGCTCCAGTGTTCCAGCCTCCTCTCAGTGCTGGGGTCCCAGGCTGTCCTGCTGTTCTTTCTGCTGGGAAAGCTCTTCGCCCAGATCTTCCCGCAACTAGCTTCCTGCTACAAGGCCACCTCCTCCTGAGCCTACCTGCCTTCCTTCTTCCTCTTGCCTGGGCTCACCTGTAACGCTCTGCTTTCTGGCAGCCGTCCATGGGTGGCAAGAGGCTCTCCCCTGTAAATTGCACACCAATTGCTGAGCCTGTGAAGTTCCTAGGCAGCGGTTCTCAACCTGTGGGTTGCGACCATCGGAAAACACATATAGCATATCAGATATTTACATTACGATTCATAACAGTAGCAAAATTACAGTTATGAAGTAGCAACGAAAATAATTTTATGGTTGGGGGTCACCACAACATGAGGAACTGTATTAAAGGGTCACGGCATTAGGAAGGTTGAGAACCACTCTCTAGGACCTAGAGAGTGGTCACCCTGCAATGAATGAACAGGTGCACACTGGTTGATCTTAACCAGGGGTTGATACGCACATTTTGGCCTGCCACTTGTTTCTGTAAAGAAGGTGTGTCAGGACACGGCCACCCTACTCGTTTACCTATCTTCTGTGGCTGCTTTCACCTGCAGTGGCCAATTGAGTGGTTGTGACGGAGACCACATCTGTCATCTGAAGCATGACATATTTACTGTCTAGCCCTTGACAGAAAAAGGTTGCAGACACTGTTCTAAACCGAGAGGACATAGGAAGGGATTGGTTCCTTAGGAAAGCTGTTATAAGAATAAAATGCTACCATTTAAGGACAATGAAGGACATTCCTTTTTCTCTCCAGCTAACGTTCTCTATGGGCCACTCCACACCAAACAGGCAGTGAACATGTTTCTTGGAGCAGTGGAGGCAGCCAAGAAAGAAGGAGGCACCGTGGTCTACGGTGGCAAGGTGAGGACAGCCCGGAGCTCGGCAGTGAGATTTCCACCTCTCCCTGGGTGACAGGTCCCCGACTGCCCTCTTCCTTCTCTCCTCCTTTTTGTAAGGGGGATACATGCTTTAAACCATGACATTGTGAACTGCATGGGAATTTCTGGAAGGACACACAAGAATCTCAGGGCGGTGGTTGCCTTTGAATTGAGTCTCTAGGAACTTGTATGGAGGGAGACCTTCATGATACTGTAGAAGACTTCGTACTAGAGTAATTAGAATCGTATTTAATGGTTATTTTAAAAGGTCAAGTGAGACCGGGAATCAAAAAAATACACACCAAAAACATTTTAATTTAACACAGACAGCTACATTTGAGTCTTTAGATGTAGTCAAAGCAGTTTTCTCATGTGTGGTAGGCATTTGTCTTCATCCTTGCATAAGCTATACCAATAATTTATTACCTACAATTTAGTTTCATTTTCTTTTTAAACATTTAATCACCTTTATTTATTTATTTTTTGTTTGTATGTTTTTGTTGATCCTCACCCAAGGTTATTTTTCTATTGATTTTTAGAGAGAATGGAAGAGAGAGAGGGAGAGACAGAGAAACATCGATGTGAGAGTAACACATCAATTGGTTGCCTCCTGCAGGAGCCCTGACCAGGGCCCCGGGCCAGGGAGGAGCCTGCAACCAAGGTATGTGCCCTTGACCAGAATAGAACCTGGGACCCTTTGGTCCACAGGCTGATGCTCTATCCACTGAGCCAAACCGGATAGGGCTCATTTTCTTTTTAAAAAATATATTTTTATTGATTTCATAGAGGAAGGGAGAAGAGAAGAGAGAGAGACATCAATGATGAGAGAGAATCATTGATTAGCTCCCTTCCGCACACTCCACACTGGGGTTTGAGCCCACAACCCAGGCATATGCCCTGACCAGGAATCGAACTTCGACCTCCTAGTTCATAGGTCAACGCTCAACTACTGAACCATGCTGGCTGGACTTTAGTTTCACTTTCTTTAATATCCACTGAGATGAGTCTCTTGCAAAGCTATCTGAGAGAAGACTCCTCTCTAGTTGTCTTACCATTGACACACCCACATCTCATTGGACAGCTTGTATATGAATATTATGTATTTTTTGTTACTTTTGTTGAGTTTTTTTCTGAAACATTTAACTTAAGTTTTATAGAAATAGCTCTCTTTTCCTTTGTGTAATATTTATTTAAGTTATGCAACACAATGTAGCATTAAAGTAACAGATACAGCTGCCATGCCCAGGATTGGGAGTACATCCAGCTGACTCTTGGTAAACATAAGCTCAGAGGCTGATGCAGGATCACACAGGCACACCGGAGAGCCGACCCCCTAACAGGGCAGCTTGCTGTGGGCATCAGTAGGGTGTGGAAGGAGAAGTGATCACTAAGTGGACAGGAACTAGTAATCTGGTTACATGGAGGTTAGTTAGGAATGTCTACACCAATCCATCTGGAGCTTTTGATTTTTGTACAATGTGTATTAGTTTGCTGTGGTTGCCATAACAAAATATCATAGATTGGATGGGTGAAACAACAGGCATTTATTTTTCTCGCAGTTCTGGGGGCTGGAAGTCTAAAGGTGCTGGCAGGATTGGTTTCTGGTGAGGCCTCTGTTCCGGCACGAAGTGTCCTCACACAGCCTTCCCTCTGCATGAAGGGAGGAGGGCTCTGGCTTCTTCCTCTTATAAGGACATCAGGTCCATGAGGTTAGGTCCCCACCCACGTGACCTCATTTAACTTTACCTCCATGAAGGCCCTGTCTCCAAATTCAGTCACTCTGGGGGTTAAGGTTTCAACATATGAATTTGGGGGTGGGGATACAATGTAGCTATAACACAGTGGGTATAGATTACCTATTTTAAAGTTACATGATTTTAAAAAATATATATTTTATTGATTTTTTTACAGAGAGGAAGGGAGAGGGATAGAGAGTTAGAAACATCGATCAGCTGCCTCCTGCACACCCCCCACTGGGGATGTGCCCGCAACCAAGGTACATGCCCTTGACCGGAATCGAACCCGGGACCCTTCAGTCTGCAGGCCGACGCTCTATCCACTGAGCCAAATCGGTTAGGGCAAGTTACGTGATTTTTAAAATCATCACTTGTAACTTTTTTTCAATGCTACTTGGCTGTGACACATGGCACAGCTCTCTATCCTTGATTTCTCTTTTTTCCTTTTTATCTTTGACCAAGTTAGAACTAATAGGAGGCAGAGAAAATTTTCATTCATGATGGGAAGTTACTGTGCAGAAACAATTCACCTAAAATGGTGTTGGCTTTTTTCTCATAAGTATCAGCAAAGATACCTGACCACAAGTACTAGAAAACAAAATGCTTTCATTGTTTTTATTTCCTTTCTCTGCTGAAGGTTATGGATCGCCCTGGAAATTATGTGGAACCGACAATTGTGACAGGTCTTGCCCACAATGCATCCATTGCGCACACAGAGACTTTTGCGCCGATTCTTTATGTCTTTAAATTCAAGGTAAAAAATGGGTTCTGGCTCTCTTCTCTCTAGTCTAATGTTGAAACAAACATTAGAAGGCCAGGAGAAAATGAAGGTGTATTAAATTTCACTCGATTTGCCTTTAGGGAGGTTTTAGGAAGTCCTTCTGATTAGTATAAATTTGAAAGTTATGGATAAAATATGATGGGTGAACACTTTAAACTATAGAGCATGTCAAGCGAGCTGCCAGGGAAACCAAGACTGTGTTGCAATTTATGGAGATTGTGGCCCTCATCTCCTGTAT
This sequence comes from Myotis lucifugus, assembly GCF_000147115.1. Classification (NCBI taxonomy): domain Eukaryota; kingdom Metazoa; phylum Chordata; class Mammalia; order Chiroptera; family Vespertilionidae; genus Myotis; species Myotis lucifugus. The sequence continues at coordinate 3,621,011 of NW_005871048.1, forward strand.
CACCTGATTCTGAGCCGAGTGGGCCAAAAATCTGGCTTCTGTGCAGAAGGACTAGATAGTGGGATAGACTGAGAGCCACGTATCAGCTGACGAAATGAGAAGAGGGAGGGCAATGTGAAGATCTTCAGTTGCAGTCTGTATCCGAGGACAGGCTATGGCGGTTGTAGCAGATGAAGAGAACTACAGGGTCTCCTTCCCCAGCGTGAGACAGGCCCCAGCCCTGCCAGATCCTATTTAGGGATTGAATCAAGGTCTGAATGTGCCATGATTGACTGTGGAGGAGTAAGGAGAATCGCACCTTATTGAAATCTCATGATTGTATTTCCTAACATCTTGCTTTAAATTGTCTTATCATGTTTCACATATGGTGATTAGAGGGTATACTTTCATGTTTTGTAGTGTGTGCTTGTGTGACTATGAGCTCTCGAGCAAATAATTTAGCCTCTTGGGCCTCCTTTGCCTCATCTGTAAATTGGGGATAATAGAAAACCTGTGTCAGAGGGTGAGGAATAATTAACTAAATGCATGCTAAGTGGTGGTCAGTGTGTTGCACTTAGTAAGAGTTCAATAACTATTAGATATTATGTTTAGTAGCTTGAACGGAAGAATGTACTGGGAGTCTGGAGGAAAGATTTTGTTCCCTAAAGTACAGTTGGGGAGAAAACCCTGCAAAGGCTCTGTAAGAGAAATAGACATGGTGGCTCTGTGGTTTCCTTTTTTGCACTAAAATTATACTGGTGCACCTCATGAAATGAGTCTCACAGTAACGTTGACCCGAACCCTGTGTCATCTAACAGCTTTGAACATCTGTCCTTTCAGAACGAAGATGAAGTCTTTGCCTGGAATAATGAAGTAAAACAGGGGCTTTCAAGTAGCATCTTTACCAAGGATTTGGGCAGAATCTTCCGCTGGCTTGGGTATAACCTTGTTTATTTTTAAAACCTCTGTAAGTCTGATTTGTGTGGTGATGGACTTAAAAAAAAAAACACATGAAACCATCATAGTTGAAAATCCATTCTTTGGCACTGAAAGTCTTAGAATTTGTTTGGATTGTTTGTTTTTTTACTTTCCTATACGTTGCTCTCACCATGCCTCCCTTTATACACACAGACCGAAAGGATCAGACTGTGGCATCGTGAACGTCAATATTCCGACGAGCGGGGCTGAGATTGGAGGCGCCTTTGGTATGTGCAGCACGTGTCTCCTTTTCCGTGTTGGGCGGTGTCTTGGTCTGCTAGGGCTGCCATAGCAAAATACCACAGACCAGGTGGCTTCAACAGCAGAAATGAATTTGCTCACCGTCCTGGAGGCTGGAGTCCAAGATCAACGTGTTGGCAGGTTTGGTTTCTCCTGAGGCCTCTCTTCCTGGCTTGAGGCCACCTTCCTCCGTGTCCTCACATGGCCTTTATTCTGTACACACACCTCTGGTGTCTCTTCCTCTTATATGGACACCAGTCCTATTGACTTCGGGCCCTAACTTTATGACTTCATTTAACCTTAATTACCTACTTAAGTCTTTTATTCATTTGTTTACTAAGCTCAGCTACAATCTGAGTGATTGGAGGCTGGGGCTTCAACATGTTCATGGGGGAGGGGATACAATTCAGTTCATAGCAGGCAGTAAAAGAAAAGCAGTAGTAGCTTTTAGAAAAGTTTGACCAAGAAACTGAAATACTCCTCTTACCTGGTCTAACATGCCTGAGAAAGCCCATGTTCCATATTCCGAGTGACTGTCCAGGGCCCTGCCTTCTATTCTCAGCCGCGGCGTCACGCTAGGGCAGAGCCCTCAGCCTGAGATGTGTGGACCCCTGACGTGGCATCTGTTTTCTGGGGAGATAGTTCAAGACCCCCCCAAAAATTAAGACCCCTGCTTTAACGACAGAAAATTTCACACAAAAAATTCTGGTTTGTATTGGCAAAGTGGGCATAGTAAATGTTAAATGTTATCTTTCATCTTAGATAGAATACTAAGTTGTTTCTTTTCACGGAGTCATGTTTCCATTTTCTCATTTATTTATTTCCACCTCCAGCCCACCACCACCACCACCACCCACCTATTTTCTCTTTATATGCTTTGAGTTCTCAGTGCTTAAACTTAATAATAGTAATAATTTAAAAAATCTTTCCAACAGTCATTGGAAAGATTGTTTTACTTATTAAAAGTGATCCAAAGTATAGTAAAAACAGATTGCCTTTAATTATATAGAGAAGCAAAACAAGCATTCATTAATCCTTGTAAAAGTTTAAATAATTCGGGGCATTCTTTCCTATATTTTAGACAAAACTATAATTACTTTTCAGTGTGAAGACTTTGACAAAAGTTTCCTGCTTTCGTTTCATCCCGTCACCCTTGCCCTCCACTGTTTAGTGGCCTGAATGCGTCTGTCTGTCCTCCTGTAATCCTTTAATCCCTGCGTCCAGCCCATGCATCCTTCTCCAATGGACTCTTCTTCATTTCAGCCCTCACGATAATGTTAAAAAAATGTAAAGTTTTAGAATGGAAAAAGAAGTTCTGCCCACACTTCCTCTCCTTCTTTCCCAGAGGCAACCATTTTGAGATTCTCACTAAAAGAAAAAAATAAATTGACCTCTGAATGTACAATTTTTCTAAGTAGTGTGCTTTCACGGCACTCTGTCGCAGCTTTAGACCCTCTGCTGTGCTCGATTAACCTTAATTCCTCTCTTCCCCATAAGCGATATGACACTGTTGTGTGGGGTGCGGTCCAGAGGAAAGGCAGTACTAGAGTCTTCTCCAGTGGAGTCACAAGAGATGAGCTTACTTCTCCCAGCAGGGGATTGTGACAATCCGGGTAGTCTGCCAGGAAAGCTCATGACAGACTCCGCACCCAAGCCTTCTGCTGGGGCCTGGTCACGGAGGCGCCTTCTGCCTGGCACATCCCCCAAATTCCAGGCTCTCAGAGGAAGGCAGGTGTTGAACATAAACCACATTGTTTGTACAGAAACATTGCAGGCCCCATGAGGCACCTCAGTCATTCCGGGAACTTTTATTATCAGTGTGGGGGACTGTGCAGCAGCTATGGGCCCAGATGCAGGCAGACCTGCTATGCTTTTTCTGCATAGTTCAGTTTTGAATTAATTTTTCCTCAGAGTTTTGGAGCTGTTTGTCTTCTGGTTGCTAGTATTGTGGTTGGAAAGCCCAATCCACTGTGATTTCTGATCTTTCTCCCCCGTTTTTAAAAATATGTCTGAAATTTCATAGTAATATGCCTCAATGGAGATCGTTGTAAAAGTATCTGTGGGCCAGTCAGTGGGCCGGTGACTGTCCTGGATGGTGGGACTCACAGTTTTCCGTTCTGATTTTGCGTTGGCAGTGTTTCTTTGAAAAATTTTCCCTTGATTTTTCTCTATTTTAATTTCTGGAACTCCTATTATTTAAATGTTATCTCTTGATAAAATTGATTGTCTGATTTTATCGTTTCCCTCCTTTAGTCTTTTTGTTTTTTATATGGGAAATTTCCTCAAATTTTTCTCCTAATCCTTCTATTAAGTTTTTTCTCCTCTGCTGTTATTAAAAACAACACCAAGACATTTCTTGTGCTTTGATGACACACTTTTAAATAGTATTCTTTTCTTATTTCCATGGATTCATTATCTTCTTATAACCTGAGGATATTAATTTAACATTTAAAATATTTTATTATAAAAGCAGTTTATGTATATTATAAAAAATTACACATAGATCATCATAAATGAGAAAATAAAAACATTTCCACTGTCAGAGGTTCTATTCTTAACACCTTGGTCTAATGGTAAAGTTTTTTAAAAAGGTTTCCTTCTTCCTGACACATTTCTGTTTCCTCTTAATTCCTTTTACTTTTTTCCTCCGATTTTCATGTTTATTTTGGTCTCTGTCTTTTATCCACTTGTGTGCAAAGGAAATTGGGCTAAATGTTCAGGAACTGGTCAGGTAGCTCTGGTCTCCTTTTGGTGTATTCTCCTCAGTGGGTAGGAGCCCACACAGAAAGAAACAGCCCCGGAGATGAGATTGAGCTGCCTTTGTGTTCCTCCAGGGGGAGAAAAGCATACCGGTGGTGGCAGGGAGTCCGGCAGTGACGCCTGGAAACAGTACATGAGAAGATCTACTTGGTAAGAAAGGCTTCGGGAAGGCGGGTTTGGGCTTAAAGCTATTGCAACGTGCACTTACACTCTTCTCCTTTCTGCTCTGGCTTTATGCATTTCCATTTAATTTTATTTTTCTAATGTTCCACGCTCTCCCCTCCATTTTGTACTATTATTTTTCTACTTTCTTGTCCAGCTTTAGCTAGTGCCCAACAGCCAACTATGAAACCATCTCGTTGGTAGTTTCTATCCAGAGACAGCATAGGAACAGGACACTGGGGGAGGTGTCCACCAGCAGGAGAAAGTGGAAGAAGCTGTCCTTTTCTAGTTTTCTCTTTGGGCGCAGTTACCACCCTTGCTACCTTTAGAATCAGAAGGAGAGGAGGTGTGCAGGGGCTTGGGGGCCTGGCTAGTAAGCGGGGGGATCCCAGTTCTTTGAGTAGTGAGCATGACCCTTGAAAGTTGGACTAGCTCATCCCCCAGCACATGGGTAGCTGGTGAGGGAGCTGGCTTCTGGGAGATTTTGACTAGGAGTTGTTTCTTTTAAATGTACACTGTTCTTGCCCCCCCGCCCCCACCCCGCCCCATGGTTAGAAATAGCTTTACCCAAGTGCAATACAACAGTATGTAGGGCCAGGCCCCTGTGGTGTTCTGTTGTAGAAAGAACATGGGGTGGGGAACCAAGGACACCCATCCTCATCCCATTGACTGCTTCCCACTAGTTCTGTAACCTCAGGTGGGTTTCTCAGCCTCGGCTCCTCATGGCCTTAGTGCTTTGTGTCTGTCGGGAATTTCTGAAGTGCTTTTGGCTACGGCTTGCCAAGTCTTTGCCTGAATCCTGTTCTTTGAAGTCACTTACGTTCTTTTTCCTTTTCTTGTGCATTTGAGATCTAAAGCAGAAAACACTTAACTATGGCCTTTTGGGAGCCCATTTAATGGGACTCTTTTCCTCTTAGGAGAAATGAGATGATTACCAGATAACTGACTAATGGGGACACTTTTATTTTCTAAATTATTATAGTTCTTACTTTTTATCACAATGGGAATATCTGTGTTTTTCCTGCTAATTCAATACATTATTGAATTCAGTACACGTTATTGAGAAGAAAAAGATTGTTATAGTCCCCATATTCTTGTGCTCTGAGAACTATGAATAACATGTCTGCTGTGTGTTTTTCCAGACTTTTGTGTTCCTCCTTTTTTTTTCTTTTATAAAACTGGATTCATACTAGGATTGTTGTGATATTTTCTTCACCATCCTGCAGTTTGGACATTTCACGTTAACATATAGATCTGCTACATTTTTTTTTAAAAGCTACTTTGATTTTCTTTTTCTTTTTTAAATATATTTTATTGATTTTTTTACAGAGAGGAAGGGAGAAGGATAGAGAGTTAGAAACATCGATGAGAGAGAAACATCGATCAGCTGCCTCCTGCACGCCCCCCAGTGGGGAGGTGCCCGCAACCAAGGTACATGCCCTTGACCGGAATTGAACCTGGGACCCTTGAGTTCGCAGGCTGATGCTCTATCCACTGAGCCAAACCGGTTCGGCTACATTTTTTAAAGGCATAAAAATATTCGATATTATGTACACGCTCTCCTTCATTTAATTTTGTTCATTTTTTTTCCCTCCTTAGTACCATCAACTACAGTAAAGACCTTCCGCTGGCCCAAGGAATCAAGTTTCAGTAAAGGTGCTTCAAGTTGACATTACTTCAAGTCTTCTAGGTTTTCTTGCAGCTCTGTCTTCTGAAGAAGACAAAGAAATTAAGATTTTCCCTGAATAAATGCATCCTTTTGAGTATGACAGTGGCTAATCCTTTATGCCTCCGAGGTCCTGACTAAATCAAGAGACTCATTTAAAAAAAAAAAAAAATTGTCATGGCATAGCCATATTTAGTATAAGACAGGAAAATGGATTTTTATGTTACTAGTAGTTACTAATTATTTAAAGTTCATGATTATAATTTAGAAAAAATAGTACATGCCAGAGTAGGAATTTAGAAAAACAGAACATATAAAATATAAATCTTCTCGGTAGCTGCAGGAACATCTGAGCAGGTAAAGAATATTCTGGTGAGTCTTGATTCGCATCGCCCTCTTCTGGCCTGTGATGGAAAGAGGGCGTGTCTTTATGTGTGGGGACCATAGCACAGCGTCTGTGGAATGACTAAGGTGTTCATCAACATTGCGACTTCTCTTCTCGCGGTGGCTTGTGTCACCACAGGAGAGGTTTGTGGGGAGGATGTAGCTATCACTCCTGCCCTGGAGCCAGCACCTGCCGTGCAGAATGCTATAGAGAGCGTATGTGGATTTCTTCTGCAGCCTCAGGCCATCCTCATTAGCTGGGAGGCCTCTGCGGGTGCCCTTCTATGGTTGCTCTCGGGGAATGACCGCGTGTGTGGCAGCATGCGGCGAGTGAACTCAGCAGGGTGCACTTGCTCTTTGCCGAGAGTCGCTTCCTTCTCGGGGGAAGCCGCCCAGGAGCCCTCGGGGTTCAGTCCAGGCCCCCGTGGAGCTCGAATGGCTCCTGCAGTTCTGTCTTCCCGGGGTCTGTGCTCCATGGCACTCCTGCCAGATTGGACTGGGCAGATGCCTTTGAGGACGACATTTGTAGATGACCTGATGCATTTTCACAGCTGGCACAGAGTTTGGGGTTATGACAGAGAAGCAAGCAAATGGAAAAAAATAAGCAGTTGTAAATTTATCCGGAAAGGAAAGTTACTGTGTGACCAGTGCTCACCGAGGTATGTTGCTGTCAGCCTTGAATATGAATCAAGCCAAATGCTGATGATAGGCCACTTGAGAACATGCTGGCGGGAAGAAGTTAGGGGTGAGGAGGTTAGAGAGGCAAACAGTTCTTCATGTTCAGTAGTGGAAAATCAGTAATACCTAAAATTAGAAAGGAAAGAGATAGCAACTTGGGCTTATAAAAATAGGTAAATTCCCAAATAATCATTGCTTCAGGGAAGGCATGTGGGGGGTGGGGGGTAGGGGGTGGTGACAGGATAGAGTGCTATTTTTCATAACTAGTCCTGTAGAGATATTTCACTCTTCAAATCAGGACAACATATAACTGAATAAAAATTAAAATCACACAAAAAAGCATATGAATCAGGTACTTGGAATCCTGCGTTTCCAGACCCCCCCTCCCCCACCCCGCTCACAGCACACACCTGCACACTTGTCTACCCCTGTTATTGAACAAGGGGCTCTTTTTTAATATCTCATAAGGTGATCCTCCCAAAAGCCGAATATCCTTCCATTTTTAAAGTTTAAAATAGACTAGATTATTCTGCATTGATACATTTATACTTTTTAATACAAGTGGTTGCTTAAGAAAATTGTGCAATGTGGGCATTTACTTTAGACATCTTTGCTGTGGTTTCTTGTGTCAGTGTTAAGTATCCTAGCTCTGTCGTATTTACTGACTAATGCTGTCTGAAGAAAGTAAAGCACTATTAAAACATTTTTAGGAACCATATAATAGTAGATGATTTCTGTTTTGTGAAATTGAGATTTAATGAAAATATTTTCTATATTCTTTTCCTCCCCTCAGCATAATATTTCTAAAAAAGCATCCCAAACCCAAAGTAGTATCAGTGTTTGTTTTAATTAAAAATGTTTACATTATAATTTCTCTTTAATTAGGTATTTAAGGAGGCTTTTCATCCTCCTGTGTATCTACGAAGCCATGAAGTTGTGTCCAATGTGGAATAATGAATATCCAATGCATGGTTGGGGGAGGGGGTGAGAGGGAGGGGGGGCTGGCAGCTCTAATCTGAGGTGTAGAAGTCAAGTTAAACTGATTCTGAAAACTTACTTTGAAACTAATCTATAATTTTTCTACATATTTCTACCAACAACAAGGACATTTGTCATAATGTTTATTAAAAAAACTTTACTTTTAAATTGGTTCTCTTTGTTCTTTGACCTAACGAATGAAAATTGCTCATTAGTATCTTCAACCACAGAAGTTAAACTGTGTATTTGTATGTGTTATTCCTGGCCATGTATCTTGAGCGCTTGCTTTGCTAGGAATCCTGCACTGCTGATTACTAGTTACTTTGAGCCCTGGCTGACTCCTGCCCCTCCCAGCCTGCATCTGGTGCTGTGGCCCTACTGCCAGTTCCCAGCCCACACTGTGGACAGGAGGAGCTTGTGATCAGCATGCCAACTCCTGCTTAGGATTTGCTGTATGTCTCCAGTCCCTGGAGAGAGCATCCAGTCGGCTGATCCTAGGATCCTGACTCTGGTTCTATAGGAAGGGGGTAGAAGACTTGGTCATTTTGGCTTCCCTTTGGGGAGGGAAGCACTCCTGATGAAGAAAGACTTCACACAATGGTGATGAGGCAGTTTTCTCAAAGCAAATAGGGGTGTCTGCCACCGCAGAACATTCTCGGTGGCATGTTCGGGACCGAGAGGGGTCAGTGTCCTTGCTCTTCGGTTCTAACCTGGCCGCTTTCAAACCTTTTCCTGCTGGCTTCACTCAAACAAGGTTGCCATCAGGGAAGCTGGTTTCTATTTCAGTATTTCCAGACAAGGACATGCATGTACATTTCCCTTCCTGTGCCCCCGATACCCCACTGTCTTACACCTGGCTTGGTCACTTGTTTATCTTGTTCCCCTGACTTATTTTATCTGCCCGGTTGCTGTAGACATTTGTACTGATACCATTTCTGCCTTTTCTACCCTCTCCATACTCAGCACGGCTTCCTCATCACCATTTCTTAGTCTTAAAGGTTTCCGAGAGGATGTGTGAAGAGGGTAGGTGACAGGCCATTGTTTTCAGTCCCAGAAACTTGATACATTTTGATGTATCCAATTTTGGGACTTTTCATTTAATGAAATCTATTGATTGTTTTTCCAACTTAAGTTAGGTTATAAATATTTCTCTCTGCTTACTTTTTAAAGTGAAGTGTATTTTTAAAGAAGCAATGTTTGCGCGTATGCAGCTAAACATTCAAATGGGGCGAGAATGCTTCTAACAAACACTGGCAGCTCCTGTTCCCTCCTGTGTCCGCCCACAGTTCCCACTTAAAGCCACCCTCACCTTCTCTGCTGTTGTTGACCTCCGTATTTCTAAATAATAAGCTCATACTGCTATTTTTCAGTTCAACGTAGATATTGTCTGTTGACTTGCGGCTTATTACCACATCCCCAAACATAAACCTTCTCTTAACCTCTAATCTGTGAATATCACAGCTTTTGGTTAAATCTAGTCATCATTTAATTATTGTGAATATGCAAAGACAAACCAAGCCCAGTCATGCCTTAAAAATCACACCTACTTTCTTGTCTAATCTTTTATTTTCCTCGTAGTTAATAATTGCCCTTATTGCTTACTTTGCTCTGTATCTTTTTAACGTTGTAAAATACAGCATAAGATTCACCGTTTTAAAGTGTGTAGTTTAGTGGCATTTAGTACATTCTCGAGTTGTGCAACCATCACCACTTCCTAGTTGTAGAATATTTTTATCACCCCAAAAGGAAATCCCATACCCAATAAGCAGCCATTCTCCATTCTCCTTTACCCTTCGGTACCTAGCCACCACTAGTCTGCTTTCTGTTCTGGATTTACCTATTCTGGATATCTATAATAATAGAAGTGTAATATGCTAATTAGACTGGATGTCCTTCCGGACAACCTTCAGTTGAAGCCTGGGCTGCAAGGGAAGCCCGGGTCCCAGGTGCTGGCGGCCGGAGGGAAGCTGGTGCCAGCAGCTGGGGGAAGGAAGGCCTACTCTTGCACGGATTTTGTGCATCGGGCCTTTAGTTTCATATAAATAGAATCTCTATTACTAATTATTTCCAAATGCCTGAATTATCTCTGTAGCATGCCTATTAATATTTTCCAATTGCTCATAATCAGTTTCAATTTTTATTTTACTTTGCCTGGAATCAAGTGCCCTTTGTCCTGTTTACTTCCATTGGACTGGCTGCTCACCAGGGCTACTGCATGAAGTACCATCATGGACTTCTTTTGCTGCCCTTCCATGTTAGAGTCCTGTGATTCCTGGATCCTGTGTTTTCCTCCTTATTTCACTCTTTTGCTGTAGCATATGCTGCAGAAACTTCCTGAGAATCGTTGTTTTGGAGCTCGTTTTTGAAAAACCTAAAAGAAAGGACTTTTCCTCCACATTGAAGGGAAGATTGGATATAGGATCTGGATTTAAAATATACTGTGTTTTGTTTTGATTGCATTGGAAGGGCGCACAGATGTTTTGTGGTAGGGATATTTTGGTCTTTAATCCATTGGAATTTGGATATATGCTATAATTTGATCTAAATTAATTTCCCCTTCAAATCTTTAATAATTCCCCCCACTCTAAATTTGACAAATGAGTTTTCCTTTCCCCACTAAAGCCTCTTATCACTGCATGTTTATGGATACCAGGATTGTTTTGGGGGTTGTGTATTCTGTGTGTGTGTGTGTGTGTGTGTGTGTGTGTGTGTGTGTGTGTACATACAGACACATATTGGATTGGTTTAATTCTTGTGGGCTTTACAATGTACATATATTTGTATTGATTTTAGAGAGGAAGGGAAAGAGAGAAACTTCAGTGATGAAAGATCATTGATTGGCTGCCTCCTGCACAACCCCTACTGGGGATTGGTCTATGCTCAACCACTGAGCCACACTGGCCGGGCTTGTTGTGGACTTTTGAATTTCCTTTATTATGTTTGTTTTCAAGTACTACGTGTATTACCTATGTGACCTTCAGAAAGTAACCTGACCTCTTTGAACTTCGTTTTGTTAGCTGTAACAGTTTGCCTTGTTATAAGCTGCTGATGCCAATCTGCCTTTAGCAAAAATTGGAAAGCATGCTGCTCAGACTGCTTTTGCTCCTCCACATCCATTCTCTAACATTCTCTCTCCTGCTGTATCCTCTGGGGCTGACCTCTGGACCAGTTCACCTTTGTGTTCTGGCTTTTGATTGTGTGGCCAGTGGTCAGAAATCAGAGCAGACAGAGGTCGGGATAGTCATTTCCGCACCCTCTCCCTGCCAGCCCTTGGGGGTTATTGTCAATGGTTCTATTCCTTTTTCTACCATCACAGACCTGTCAGGTGTCCCCTCTCCCACAGCGAGTCAGCAAGTGCAAATGGCATTCTGCTGGTACTTCCTGGTTCACCACCTTCCCTCCTTGATTCCTTACCTCCAGGAGTCCAGCGAGGTGGAGGAAGTACTCAGCTGTCTTGTCAGGACACTTAGACAAGCCCTGGAATGAGCGAACATCAACCATTTTTAGGCTTTTTGTTTCTTGACTCAAAATTAAAATTTTGCAACAGCAGGCAGTTGGCCTAACATGGGTCATTTTGTTGACCTTTGGCTTGGGGAGAGCAGGACAGCTGGATGCATAGTCCTAATGCTGAAGTCGAGGGAGGAGAGTTCCCTCGATTGGGAAATCTGAGCGATACGGGAAAGAAATGTGGATGCTGGTCAGTAAAGTGGTGCATTGCCACGCAATGGAATGGTAAGATTTGTCCCATACAATGGTAAGGAGTACAGAGAAAAATTATGAAAGTAACAGTGCTTAGCACATGGTAAGGGCTCAGTCAGTATTGACAATTGTTAATAGGGTGTTTTTCATATTTTCCTAAGTGAAATTTAGGAGCATTTTTCAGGTTTTTGAAAAGGAAAGTTCTTTGGGATTTTTATCATAATCACCTTAAATTTATAAATACTTTAGGAAAGAACTAATTTATAGTACTTAGATATTTTTATCTAGTTATATGGTTCGTTCACATATGTATACTTCTTTGCAAAATTCTGTAGTTTATTTCCTGCAGTGTCTTAATCTTTAAGTTTATTTCTATATATTTTAGGATTTTAGTAAATAAATGGGATTTCCCTCTCTTTATGTGTAAGTTATTGAAGAGGCCATTTATTTTCCCAAGGTATATTAGGTTTGAAAATAGAAACACGATCCTACAACGACTCAGCCATTTGCTGGTTGAAGGTCTTGAGAAATCTGGCCAGGAGTCGGGATATAATCAAAGTGTCTTTACGGTGTTGACCTGTGGGTGGCACTGTTGGTCAGAACAAATGACTGGCAGGGATGTGTGGGTTGTGTTGACGCTGGTATCCAGGTCACCATGGAAAAGGTTTTCTGTTCAGACAGAGGTGCTAAACTCTACCCACACTTTTACGAGCTGCTTTCCATTCCAGCACTGTTGGTAACCTGCCTTCCCTCTTCTCCCTGTGACATCTACACAGGTCACCTGAGCTTCAGTTGATTACTCTTCTTGGGTAAACCATAAGCCCCAAAATGTTAAAGAGAAGAAACAGTGTTTGGCTGTAAGTGCAAATTAGTGTCTTTTAAATTAAGAAACATAGTTAGCTTTATTTTCCATTTACTCCCCCATGGGACATATTACTTGTTTTGCTTACACTTACATGATGCTACATTCCAGGGATTTTTCAAAGCATTTGACAAATATAAACCCACATACTACTTGTAACAACTCTCCGAGGTAAGAAATATTGTGATCCTCATTTTATTAATGAGGAAACAGGTACAGAGAAGTTAAGTAACTTTCCCGAAGTCACACAGCAGGTAAGCAATGGGGCTGAAATTGGCTCCAGAGTAGTGCTCTGGTGATATGAATCGCCTGAAATTGTGGGATTCTCATAATGCCCTTTTCTGTCTGCCCCTCTCTTAATTGCTGACCCTTTGTTTTTACTTTTGTAATGTTCTTTATTTTTCATTTTGACATAATCACAGCCTTAAAGAAAAAATGCAAGTACAGTACAGATAATTTTCCCCTCTAACTATGTGAGAGAATATGCTGCTGACCTGATGCCCACCACCCAAATACTTGAGTGTATAATTCCCATAAACAAGAGCATTTTCCTAGATGACTACAATACAGACATCAAAATCAGGAAATTATTGATGTTACCAACATATAATTCTCAGACCCTATTCAACTTTTGCCACTTGTCCCAGGAATGTTCTTTCTAGCAAAAGGAGCTGTGTTGTCATACCTCCTTAGTTTCCTTTCGTCATCTTGCCTTTTATGACTTTGCCACTTTTTAAAAAATATATTTTTATTGATTTCAGAGAGAAAGGAAGAGGGAGAAAGAGAGAGAAACATCCATGATGAGAGAGAATCATGCATCGGCTGCCTCCTGCAAGTCCCCCACTGGGGATTGAGCCCACAACCTGGGCATATGCCTTTGACCAGAATTGAACCTGGGATTTTCTAGTTCCCTGGCCGACACTCTATCCACTGAGCCAGTGTCAGGGCTGACCTTGACACTTTTGAAATTATAGGCCACTACTTGGTAGAATGGCCTTCAACATTGTGCTTCCTCGTGATTAGATTCAGGCTGTGCATCTTAGGTAGTACAATCACAGAAGTGATGCTGTGGTCCCCTCAGTGCATCCCATCAGGGGGCACATGATTGTGATTTGCCCATTATTGAGGATGTTTGTTGGGGAGCACACGAGACTTTGTTGAAAAGTTTTTAAGGAGGACATTCCAAGTAAAGGGAAGTGTGTGGAAGGCCACCTGCCCTGTTTATCGGAATTCCAACATAGGGGAAACTTAGGGGATTGTTGAAGGCGGCGCCCCTAATTATTCCTCGACCTTTCCAAATAAGACTGTGCATATGCAGACTCCCAGGTGTTAACTGGAATCCTTATGCTTAATCCCTGGATGCCCTGGTCTAGAGGACAATGTAAACACACGTGTCCTCTTAAGATTACTCACCTACTGATTGTATCTAAAGATAAAACCTACAATAAAAGCCTAATGAGGCAGGCAATCGAGGCGGCCTGGCTCCTTCAGCGGCCGTTCCTTAGCCCTCTCCCCCACAGTGAAACTGTCGGAGTAACCTGTTCATCCGTCCTTCAAGCCCCAGCAGATGTTAACATTGATCTCGATGAGGGTGGTAAAATATTCCTCCTTGTAAATTCATGTCTTTTGTGGGGAGGCCCTTTAAAGTTAACCTCCATGTCTGTTCTCCATCAAACTTCCTATTCACCTATTTGTATGTCCTTACAGTTCCCTACTTGATCCAATAGGTATAATTCATTTATTACATTACGTATTTTTGATGCTTAAAGTCTTGGTGTCTGATAGGCCAGTAGGATTCTCTTTCAAATTGGCCTCTGTGTCCTTTGGGTGTGTCCCCATTCTCTGAGCACTTCCTCACTTTCTGGAACAAGCTGTTCTAGGTTCTTCACGTCCTTTCCCTGTCCCAGCCCTGGATCAGCCATTTCTCCAAGGAGCCCTCCTTCCTTTTAGTCAGGAGTCACATTTAGAAGCTCAGGTCTGGTGTAGACATGCCTGTGGACATAAGGACATCACTGCTCCCAGGTCCGTACCATGGATGGGACTGGTAATACACTTGCACACACAAGTACACCATCTGCTTATATTGACAACCACGAGTTCACATCAACACTTCCATGTTCAGTCCAACGTCACAATGTTCATTTCAGTTTCCCCCCTTTCAGTATTTTCAACTCATCTCTGAGAGTAAGAAACCTACCTCCTATTACCCTTGATGCGTTTTCTCGTTGGTGTAACCAATCTCCCACCTCCGAGGATGCTGGTCCGCCCCCCACATGGATGTCTTCCTCACCCGACTCCGGCTCTGACACCCACGCACAGCTGCCCCTGTGTGGGACATCCTCCCCCCATCTAGTGGCTTTAAGACAGAGCTGTTCAGAAAGAAAAGAGGAACTGCTGGCCTTGCCTTAAATGCAGAATTTTGAGTCAGCATCAAAATGGCACTTGACTGCCCCCTTCCTGCCAGTGAGCAGAGATGCCTGGGCTTCAGGGGGTGCACGAGGTGGCGCAGGTCCTAGGGCAGCACAGCTCCCAATGGGCTGGGGCTGGGGGAGAAGTCCTGCCCCTCGGTGCCTTAGCTCCCTCTTGTAGAGAATGAATGGACTGGACCAAATCTGAAGTCCAAAGCTAGTGGGGCACGGGCCAAATGGTCTAAGTCAGTGGTCGGCAAACTCATTAGTCAACAGAGCCAAATACCAACAGTACACGATTGAAATTTCTTTTGAGAGCCAAATTTTTTAAACTTAAACTATATAGGTAGGTACATTGTTATTAACTTAATTAGGGTACTCCTAAGGCTTAGGAAGAGCCACACTCAAGGGGCCAAAAAGTCGCATGCGGCTCGCGAGTCTAAGTACTTATTTGGGAGTTAGTATTTTAAAAAATCAGAATTTCTTTAGGAGGAAACTGTGCACTCTAGTTGGCCACAGGTTGGCACCAGCTCAAATGGTCACATTTCTTTCCCACACTCCTTTCCAGCCCAAGGATTCCTCAGCTATATTCTTTAGGTTCTGAGGAATTAGTCTTGCCTCAAAGTATCCCTTTTTTGACTAAGGACAGTGTTTCTTTTTTTCTTTTAAATAGTTCTTTATTGATTTTCTAGGGAGAGAGGAAGGGAAGGGAAGGGGTGGAGAGAGAGAGGGGAAAAAAAAACTGATGTGATAGAGAAACATCAATTGGCAGGGCACCGAACCCATAACCTGGGCATGTGCCCTGACTGGAAATCGAACTGGTGACCTTTTGGTGCACCAGACGGCGCTCAACCAACTGAGTCACATCAACCAACCAGAGCAAGGACAGTGTTTCTAACAGGAAAAGTGAAACAGTTTATAGACTTCCAGTTAGGGCCCTGGTATTATTATTTTTAAAATATATATATTTATTGATTTCAGAGAGAAAGGGAAAGGGAGAGAGAGAGACACATCAGTGATGAGAGAGATCATTGATCAGCTGCCTCCTGCTTGTCCTCCACTGGGGATCAAGCCCACAACCGGGGCATGTGCCCTGACCAGGAATCGAACCGGGACCTCCTTGTTCATAGATTGACACTCAACCACTGAGTCACGCCAGCCAAACAGGGCCCTGGTGTTATTTAGAATATTATTCCAGCTGCTGTAACAAAGACTGCAAAGAATAACAGTTAAACAAGATAGTTTCTCCCTCTGATTTAACAGTCCAGGTATAAAGAGTCCAGGGTGAACTAGTGACGCATGGTGTCAAGACCTCAGGCCTCCATGTTCTGCATAGGGCAGGGGTGGGCAACCTTTTTGTGAGTGCGTGCCAAAACCAGCAAAATCTCTGACTCAAAATTCTTCTGCATGTCAACCCTAATTTTTTGAGAACATGTTACGCCTACTTGATATCTCTTAAGGTGTACGTATGTGAAGAACCTTGAAGAAATAATAAAATTCATTCGAGCGACAAAAACACAGTATATGATGATGAAAATACATTTATTTTTTAATGTATACATGTACACTGATAGTCCGACAGAAAACTTTATGACTTCGTTTGATATTATCAGTGGGACTTTTGCTGCTGCATCACTGATGACAGAGGTTTTACATCAGGTTTATATTTCGTGACCATCAGAGATATGCACGAGCTACTACTTTCATCCGTCAGGCTACTCCTATTATGAGACTTAACAAAATTCATCACTGAGAACAAAGATTCACAAGCATATGTGGATGAAACGAAAACACTGGTCAGATCTAGAAAGGCAGGGAGAGTTAAGGCAGAGGCATAGAAATTGCTCTTCCCCTCTCTCGTCAATCCATGTCTATGGTCTTTAAGATAACTTGTTATGTAAAATTTTTATTTATCTGAGATGCACCTACACTGAATTTATCTGAAAAATAAAAAAGTCGATATTAAGAAAAAAATTGTAAATGGAAGATTATAAGAGAGGGTTTCCCATGCCAGCAAAAGTTACTGGCGTGCCATGTTTAGCATGTGTGCCAGGGATTGCCCACCCCTGGCATAGGGTAATGATGGCCGATGGCAACCACACAATTCAGCTTATGGAGGGCACTCTTATATTCAAGGGTGTCACTCAGGAGTTGTACACTCACATCACACTGGCAGGACTTAGTCACACAGCATAGACAGCCGAATGAGAGGTTATTCTTGGAGTCATGTATCTAGTCAAAACTTGGGTGTTCTGCCCTAGCCGGTTTGGCTCAGTGGATACAGCATCGGCCTGTGGCCTGAAGGGTCCTGGGTTTGATTCCGGTCAAGGGCACATGCCTGGGTTGTGGGCTCGATCCCCAGTGGGGGGGGGGGGCATGCAGGAGGCAGCAGATCAATGATTCTCTCTCATCATTGATGTTTCTATCTCTTTCCCTCTCCCTTCCTCTCTGAAATCAATAAAGAATATATTTTAAAAAAAACAACACTTGGGTGTTCTATTATATTGAGAGAGGACAGAATGGATATTTGAAGGAAATTGGCAGGTTCCACCACAGCTTTTGTTAAAAATACTTGCCCTGCTCACTGTCTGGAATATCCTCTGTTGCATGTCACTTTCTTTTCAAGAGGAAATTTTATTAGTACATGTCAATCACCATAAACACCTTTGATGAAAGATAGTTATATTGCAGTAATTCTGAAAAATGGTTCCCCGGGGATGCTCTGCTGGCCAGACACACAGATATTTCTGCCCTTTGCTCTTGTACCCACACTCTCTGATGGAGCTGATTGCAGATTCACTCAGTTTGTTATGCCTGTGGGCCAACGTGTACGTTTGAGACACCGCCAGGGACTTGGCATGCCCTCTTTGCCAAGTATCAAAGGTTTTCCAAGCCTCTGATTTTGAGGGTATGCCCATGCCTCTGCGGGAGCGCCAGGGACTGTCCTGGTGGCAGAGGCCTCTCCACGTGGTCCCTCATCCTCCAGGAAGGCAGCCTCGGCTCGCACGCATGATGGTGGAAAGGTTACCAGCAGTAAGAAAAGCGCTGCATGCTACCTGATACTCAGGCTACCCGATAATCTGCCGATGAGGAATTCTTTTAGACTCTACTATCATTCCCCAGGGCTATCCTCATTCATCCCTTAGTAAAAAATAAAAAAATAAAAAATAGAAGTAATCTTCCAAAAGCAGCCCATCAGGGAAATGTCAAGGTTGCTTAGGACAGAGTGGGAGGTGGAAGAGATGAGTTTGGACAAGTGGGACAGTGGGAGGAGGTAGCGTTGGCCAAGGTAGGCAGGAAACCCTGTGGGCAGGGAGTGGCTATCTGGAGAAGGTAGAGCTGGTGGCAGAGAGTGGGAAACAGGGCAGTGAGGCTAGCAACCAGGACAGGAGCTTCCTTCAGCATTGCCTCTTGGCTGTTTGCCACTCTCTGGCTCAGCGGGTTCTTCATCTATTGCACGGGGCTGTCAGAAGAGCTAGACTCAATTCCTGACTCTGGGCCAGGGAGCACTGGCGAAGTCACATGTCTTCCAAGACCCAGTAACCGCTTCTGTACAAAGGGAGTAATCTTCCTACCATGCTCCCTTCCCAACTCTACTGTAAAATACAAATGCAACAGCGAGTGTGAAAACGTTCTGCGTGGAGTGTAACAGACAAGGGGTATTACTGACAGACTGGGGAGCTGCCTGCCGTCTGTGTGCAGCTGGCTGAGGCCTGGGCTGTCCCGGAGGCACTGATTGAGTTGAGAGAGGCTCACAGGTCTGGACCAATGGGAGTCACCCCTGATTCAAAGGTCATTCCTTCAGCAAACAGAGTCTAGTGGAGGCCACAGAGTCCAGGTGGGAGGGGGTAGGCTCCTGTTCAGCAGGTGCAGGGCCTGGGCTTGCAGAGTAGACATCTGCCTGGAGAGGCAGAGAAGGAGATGGACATGTGTCAGGTATATAATCAGAGAGACGCCCTAGGCTGGGCCACTGGAGGTGTGGTGGGATCTCCAGGTTGCCTTTGAAGGAAGGAGCTCAGGAAGTCCCAGCTCAGGGCTTTTGACAGAGACTCAAGAACCGTGGCAAGGACTGGTTTGGTCTTGGACTGCAGGAAGCCAAATAGCCATACCACTGAATCTCTCTCTGCTTTAGACCTGGTCTGAGCTGGTGAACTCACATTCAAATTGCTTGGCTTTCTGCCCTGCCCAGTGTGGCTTTGTTGGTTGAGTGTCATCCCATGCACCAAGAGGTTGCCGGTTTGATTCCCAGTCAGGGCACATACCTGGGTTGCAGGCTCGATCCCCAATAGGGGGCATGCAGGAGGCAGCCGGTCAATGGTTTTCTCTCATCTATGTTTCTCTTTCGCTCTCTCTCTCTCTCTCTCTCTCTCTCTCTCTCCTTCCCTTCCTTTCTCTAAATTCAATAAAGGCATATTAAAAAACAAAACAAGCCCTAACCGGTTTGGCTCAGTGGATAGAGCGTCAGCCTGTGGACTCAAAAGTCCCAGGTTCAATTCCGGTCGAGGGCATGTACCTTGGTTGCAGGCACATCCCCAGTGGGGAGTGCGCAGGAGGCAGCTGATCGATGTTTCTGGCTCTCTATCCCTCTCCCTTCCTCTCTGTAAAAAACCAATAAAATATATTTTTTAAAAAAACAACAACAAAAAAACCCAAAACAAAACAAATGGCTTGGCTTTCACCTGTGAATAATCCCCTTGGTGGAATGAGGAAACATTTTCTCCTATTTAGTGGGTCGTTCGAGTGTGCTATTGACATGAGGACTTTTGACTGTGGGGTAGGAAGGTGAGCTTCGCTCACAGTCTCAGTGCCTATGAGAGAAGCTTTGCCTGTGTCCTTTTTGGGGTCTAGACGATACATTGCCTTATCTTTTCTGAGGATAGTATGAGGGGACAGTGTCTCAGGGAGGCACCCTGCTCTAGTTTATACTGCAATTGAGAATCAGATGTTAATTTTATACTACATCTCTCAATATTAACAGCTTTCATTTTTAAAAATATAGCAAACAGTTATAAGAACAATCAAGATGATTCATTGAAGGTTTTTCTTACTTGCTGCAAGGTAAAGATCTGTTCTGGCTTAAAGCATTAGGCACGATCATGGCCTTGTTTCCCTGGTGTTTCAAATCCAGACTCCGGATACCCAAAGCAGTGATCGGATGATTTTAAACCTCTTAAAATGGGGCGGGTTGGGGCGGGGGTGGGGGTGGGGGAGGCTCTAAAGAAGAAGTGCCAAGGATTTTTCTGTAGCTTCTGGACCAGAGGCCCTGCTGTAATGACTCAAATTTTTATTCCCCTCGACAAAGATGTTTTCTCACCGCTGCCTTCTCAGCCTCAGCCTCCAAGTGAACAGCAAATCCTTCTAGCACTTCCTGTGAACAAAGGTAAGCTCAGGGCCTCCAGCCTCATTCCCCATTTGTATTTTTTGACCTCTGCGGGATCACACTGCCTCCTTTCTTCCTTTAGGGGTTTTGTTTTATTCTTGCTCACAGAGAGCACAGGGCCCAGCTGGGTTCAGCCTCCCCAGGAACTCCAGGTGCCTCCCAGACCTTCCACACCATAGAGATTTCACAGCCTGCGTGCCTCCAGGGCCACTCCTCCACAGTCCTGCGGCTTCATAAATAACCTAGTCAGCCCCCACCCCACCCCCCCGCCCCCCCAACAGGATGCTGCTCTGTGAAACGCTTTCTCTGAAGTAGGCAAGGCCTAATTGTGCCCTCGGAGTTACCTAAACCGCTTGAAGGGCTTGCATTTTTAGTAGCTTTGAGAAACAAAAGGGGCTTTGTAACTGGACAAACATGCCTCCAGCGGAGTTCCTCTGGCTGACCTTTGTCATTAAGCAGCACAGTGCCAGTGGCCTGGGCTCCTCCTCAAACAATCACTACGGATATGCTGTGCACTTCGGGGCTATAATTGGACTTCCAAGGCCCATTTCTGCTTTATTTCTTTTTCTTGTGTGTCTCCCTTAATAACAAAGAAGCTTTTTATGACCATCCTCACCACAAAGCCAAATTCACTTTTCCCTCTTTTTGCCCCCCATGGTTAAATGGCTGTTTCCCTCCCTAAATGAAAGCCTATGAGGTCAGAACCTTGTCTAGATTATTCAAGTTCTCTGTCTCTTCTGCATCTAGTGAGATGCCTGGCGCATAGTATGGGATCAGTAAGTGTTTGTTGAATAAGCAAATAAATGGATGCTTTGTGGAGGTTTTGGCTTCTTTTTGTTTGTGTCGGGGAGGAAAAAAATTTCCTCTACCTTCTTAGGTTCTTTGACTGGGACCTGTGGATTAAGTTGGAAAAAAAAAAAGATATTAATAGAAAAAAAGAATACAAATTGATTTGTTGTTACTAATTTCTATGCACACAGAGTCCTTCATAAAAATGAAGATCCAAAGAAGTGGTTAAGCTTGGGGGCTTACACACCATTTAAACAAAGGGTTAAAAATTGTGGAGAAATACGAGACAAAGGAAAGGGGTTTGGGCTCGGAGTGGTAAACTCTGGGAAGTAAATATATGGGGAACTAATGGAAGCTAAGGGTCATCTGTGGGGAAGCGCGGGACTTGGTTGGAAAGTCTGTAAGGAGGAATCTCTCGAAAGGTTGGGGGCCTCTGAGGGGACCTTGCTGAAGGTGGCAGCCCCTACCTTGACTTTTCCAAACAAGTCCGGTCCTCTGGGTGTTTTGCTGGAATCTCTATGTTTAGTCTTTAAAGACCTGACCTTATAGAAGCATATACTTTCTCAAGGATACTGACCCTGCTGATTGTATCTAGAAGTTAATTTGAGTTCAAGCTGTTGTTACAATAAAAAGCCAACGAGGCAGGCGAACAGGACCGCTTTTACTGCTGAAGTAAAAGAGCCCCTTAGCCTTCTCTTTCACAGAAACCTCTGTCGGAGTGATCTGTTCATCCGTCGCTCAGGGTCTGCTGAGGTTCAGTTTCTGGAGACTCATGGCCGGGCCCTCTCCACCTCTGGGGACAAAGGTTACTTACTCTCTTTCAGACACGACAGAGGGGCTCCTGTACAGGGGAGGTTTAGGCCCTGTTTTGAGCACGGGGGGGGCGGGGCGGGGGCGGGGCGGGGGCGGGGTGGGGGGGGCAGGGGCAGAGAGCTTTTTCTGTGTCTGCTTTTTCTCTATTGTGTTTGGCTCAAAATAATCCTTATGCCGAAGAGGCACGCTTTGGGGCAGCATATTGGGATCCCCTTCATGTGTTTGGTAGAATTTGGTTGTGGTAGAGACGGCTCACTTACTGCTCCAACATGCACCCTCTCCCTCTGACAGTGGGCGTGTGGCTGCCTGCAGTAAAGACAGCCTGTGAGTCTCCGTGCAGTGAGGTGTGGCCAGGTGATAAAGTAGGCTGGCTTCCTGAGGACTTCCAGGTAGACCTACCTGCCCTGGATGGCCTACCTCTAGGGTCTTCTGAGATAGAAATATAACCTTCTATCTTGTGTATGCTGTTGTGATTTTGGTGTTTTGCTTATTACTTGCACCTAAAACTACTCATAATAGGTATGTTGGTTTATCATTTGCATATATGAGGACCAAGGAGAGATTGGGAATAGAAATTTATATCTGGCTGGGATGACCATAAAAACATGTTAATTAGAGGTGTTCAGAATCTATGACAGCCTCGGCTGAGGTTATTTTCTTTTTTTTAAAAAATATATTTTATTGATTTTTTATAGAGAGGAAGGGAGAGAGATAGAGAGTTAGAAACATCGATGAGAGAGAAACATCAATCAGCTGCCTCCTGCACATCTCCTACTGGGGATGTGCCCGCAACCAAGGCACATGACCTTGACCGGAATCTGGCAGCAATGCATAAATATTACCAGAAACAAAATATTGTATATATAAAACAATGGCAGAAAAATGGACATTTTTAAAATGAGTAATTTGTAGATAAAGAAAATAAGACTCAGAGAGTTGAGATTATTGCCCATGTGTACAGAGCTGGGAACTGTAGAGTCATCATGGGAACCTGGGGCTGGCAGAAGCTGAAACCCACCATCTTTCCATCAAGGCTCCCTGTCCCTCCCTCCTTGGTCACGTTTGGGAGAGAGAGAGAGTACACACTGCAGGGATGAGACTCTCGCTCGGGAGCCCTTGGGAAGCCTGGAGCTTCTGTATCGTTACGTGGCTCTTTGGAATTAAAGAAGCACTTCAGCATGTTGTTAACATGAACATTCATCTGTTTTTTTGTGTTTTTTTTTTTTAAATGTAAAAATAACCTACTTTCTTATTATGAACACAGGGCATTGAATAAAACACACCAAGAACTTGAAAATACAGGTAGACCAAAAAGAAGAAATTTGGCAGCCACATCTCACCAACCAGAGACAAGCACTGTTAACACTTGGATGTATAGACTTACCTCTGTGTGCTCATTTACTTAAATGTTTACCAAGCAGGCATTGTACTGAGTGTTGGGAGACTGGAGGACAAGTGGACATGGTCCTTGTCCTGGGACTAGAGAAGGACAAAGTCAATAAACAAGTAGATCAATAAATACATTGACTCCAAATTGTGATATTTAAAGCCAAGTATCTTATTGAATGATTTTATTATTTTAAATATATATTTTTATTGATTTCAGAGAGGAAGGGAGAGGGAGAGAGATAGAAACATCAGTGATGAGAGAGAATCATTGATCGGCTGCCTCCTGCATGCCCCACACTGGAGATGGAGCCCGCAACCTGGGCATGTGCCCTGACTGGGAATCGAACCGTGACCTCCTGATTCATAGGGTGACACTCAACCACTGAGCCACACTGGCCGGGCATGTAACTTGTCTTTCTTAACCATCAAGACATATATATTGAGTCCATAGTCCTTTTGATGCACAAGTATCATTATCCAGGTAACCTTGCCTGTTTCTTGCTCTCTCACTGCCTTTATAAGCCTGTTTCTTGCTCTCTCACTGCCTTTATAAGAACTAGACTCTCTATTTCTACCAATATTATATAGCTTAAGGGAAAAACCCTACCACTTCTCTGTATATGCATCTATGAAAGTAGTTTCCCTGAGACTGGGTAAAAAATTTATAAATGGGCATTTTTTTTTTTTAACAGGAAAGATTCTTTTGGTGAAAAAGGAAAGAGGTTTATTTAGGTGCTGTTCACCTGAGAAAATGGGGGACTCTTGTCCAAAGCACATACACACATCTCAGTGCAGACAAGATATTTTTATAAGGAGCGGAAGGGGAAGCAGAACAAAGAGATCAGGGGGAGGGGGTTTAAACTGTTCTCTACGTCCATCTCAATAAGGACCTCAAAACAGGCCACGTGATGTTCTGGTGTGCATCATCGTGGCCTTTGTCGTCCTGGTGCTGCACTAGGTCACACTGTTACTGCATTGCCTGCAGACTTGTGAGTCCTTGTCCCCATTGCAGGTAATGGGACTGAATTTGGCCAAAATCTCACTGTTGGTAAGTCACAGAACAACAAACTGAATCTAGAGAGCATGGTTCCCGAATCCATGACCTCATCACTTGCAAACTTTGCCTGTGAGCTCACAAATTTACCGCCTTCAATAGAGCATCTCTTCTCCCAGAGCTCCTGAGAATATCACTGTCCCTTGCCTGGGCTGAGTTTGATCTGAAAATGCAGAGTTCTTGTTGTTGTTCTAATGGATGAGTGGCATACAGTTCCACAGACTTGATATTGTAGGGGAGGAGTGCTGGAAGCCAATTCCAGCATGACAGCAAGGGCTAAATCATCTGGAGTGGCTGAAGGGCATTTCCCCAAACCTGAAAAGGGATGTTTGCTTGCTGCCAGACAGCTCAGGGCATATTACTCTACATTTTATTGCCTCCTACTGGCCAACCACCTGAACAGCCATAGGCAAATTCTTCCATTCTGACAATGGACTGTGTATACGAAACCCTACCCTTTCAAGTATATATCTCCACCTCGCCTTAAGTCAATTTGTGTTAATAAATAGCAAGGGGTCCTGAGAAGAGAGATCTTAGTTTCTTTAGCTAGGCTCCTCTGACCCCCAAATGCCTTTCAAAATTATGCTTCGTCTTTGGACTTTTTTATCAAGTTACACACAGCCCTTCTCCAGATTGCTGAACCCTTCTAGTTGCTGGAACAAGAACCCTGGCAGAGGAGGAACTTCTCCTCTGCCTTCGTAGGTTCTTAGGGCTGTGAATCAAATGGACAAAAGGCAGATTAACAGGAGGAAGTGTATATAGATTGTGTTGATGTTAATAATTTTACATATATGAGAGACTTCACAGTAAAGAGGTGAAACCCCTAAAGAAGCAGTTATATTTGGAGGATTATATAGCTAACTTCATAGGAGAAAGGGAGGGGAGAAAACACTTCTGGGAAAACAAATGACCTTCAGGGAAGATAAATGGTCCCGAGGGGACGGGTGAAGGTATGCTAGTCCTGACAATGCCTGTGTGGGTGTGATTAGGTTGGAGTTCTTCTCAGAGAGGAGATTTATGACAATCGAGCTTTTCTGGGAAGCTCTGCTTCTAGGTAGATAAGGAATTTCAGGGACTCAAATGCCTTCAATTCAAAGTAATTCTTGGACCAAAACGGCATATTTTGGGATATCATAGTGTGGTCCTTTTATTTATTTATTTATTTATTTATTTATTTATTTTTTTTTTTATTAAATCTTTATTGTTCAGATTATTACATTGGTTCCTCTTTTTTCCCACCATACCTCCCCTCCACCCAGTTCCCACCCCACCCTCTGCCCTCACTCCCCACCCACTGTCCTCATCCATAGGTGCACGATTATTGTCCAATCTCTTCCTGCACCCCCCACACCCTTTCCCCCGCCAAGAATAGTCAGTCCATTCCCTTTCTATGTCCCTGATTCTATTATAATCACCAGTTCATACTGTTCATCAGATTATTTATTTGCTTGATTTTTAGATTCACTTGTTAATAGATGTGTATTTGTTGTTCATAATTTTTATCTTTACCTGTTTCTTCTTCCTCTTCTTAAAGAATACCTTTCAGCATTTCATATAATACTGGTTTGGTGGTGATGAACTCCTTTAGCTTTTTCTTATCTGTGAAGCTCTTTATCTGACCTTCACTTCTGAATGATAGCTTTGCTGGATAAAGTAATCTTGCTTGTAGGTTCTTGCTATTCATCACTTTGAATATTTCTTGCCACTCTCTTCTGGCCTGCAAAGTTTCTGTTGAGAAATCAGCTGACAGTTGTATGGGTACTCCCTTGTAGGTAACTGACTTTTTTTCTCTTGCTGCTTTTAAGATTCTCTCTTTGTCTTTTGCTCTTGGCATTTTAATTATGATGTGTCTTGGTGTGGTCCTGTTTGGATTCCTTTTGTTTGGGGTTCTCTGCGCTTCCTGGACTTGTAAGTCTATTTCTTTCACCAGGTAGGGGAAGTTTTCTGTCATTATTTCTTCAAATAGGTTTTCAATATCTTGCCCTCTCTCTTCTTCTGGCACCCCTATAATTCTGATGTTGGTACGCTTGAAGTTGTCCCAGAGGCTCCTTACACTATCTTCATATTTTTGGATTCTTTTTGCTTTTTGCTTTTCCGGTTGGGTATTTTTTGTTTCTTCATATTTCAAATCTTTGACTTGATTCTTGGGATCCTCTTGTCTGCTGTTGGATCTCTGTATATTATTCTTTATTTCAGTCAGTGTATGCTTAATTTCTAGTTGGTCTTTTTCATATCCTCCAGGGTCTCACTAAATTTATCGGCGGTTTCCATAAAATTCTTGAAAAACCTTATAAACGTGGTTTTGAACTCTATATCCAGTCGTTTGCTTTCCTCCATTTCTGCCATTTGTGTCCTGTTTCTCTGTCTCCGCATTTTTTATGCTTCCCTGTGTTGGTAGAGTGGCTTTGTGTGCTAGGTGTCCTATAGGGCCCAGTGGCTCAGCCTCCCCAATTACCAGAGGTGGACACTCTTGGTGCACCCCTTTGTGGGCTGTGTGCACAGTCTTGTTGTAGTTAAGCCTTGATTGTTGTAGTTATCACTGTGAGGAATTGACCTCCAGGCCAATTGGCTGTGAGAATGAGCTGTGTCTGCAGTGGGAGAACTTCTGTGCTGAAGACACCCTTCTGGGGCAAGACTTGCTTCAGTAGGGCTTTGGTGCTCACTGAGTCTGCCCCCTGAGTGTGTTCCTTATGGATCTGAGGAGTTGTAATCTGGATGGTCCCACTCTGACCACTGGGTACACTGGCTCTTGGTTCTAAGGAGGTGCTAATTTAGCCTCTGCCTAAGGCTACCCAGCAGGAGCTACGAAGAGATCTGCAGATTCCCCTTCCTTTTTTGGGGGGTTTGGAGGTGCCCAGATGAGGCCCAGCTGTGAAGCAATGCAAGCTGCTGTGGGGCCTTGGGTCTTCTCTTGGAAGTTCTGGGTCTGTCTGGCCCAGCTGCAGTTTGTTAGGTACTTTTCAGATTGCAAAGGGCCAGGGCATTCATATGCAAAAGCTTCTGCCTCAGCCTGGGTGGGGCGGGGTCTCGGAAGCAACAGGGCAGAGCAAGCAGCTATTGGTGATCCTCAGCCCTGCCCTAAGGGGCCGAGCGTCTCAGTGTCCTGGTAATTGCTACAAGCACCTCTGAGGGAAAGCCGCCCTCGAGTTCCGAGTTCTGCCTGCTGCCAGACAGTCCAGTTTCTCCCCGTATGAGTCCTGGGTCCCCAGAGACCTCCCAGAACTGGAGTTCAGAGCAGTCGGGAGCTTGTGACTCCCTCCCGATTCAAAAAGACAGCCGCGTCCTCAGGTGCCCACCCCTTTCCGCGCGCACTCGAGCCTCCGTACCTCTGCACTTTTACTTCCGCAGCTCCTCTGAGTCTCAGTGTGCTTTTCTCTTTCCTTCTAGTTGTAGAATTTCCACTCAGCCAGCCTTCCTGTAGTTCTGGATGATGTCCGTTTTGTCTTTTTGTTGTATTTTTGAAGTTGTTGTCGGAGGCAGCAATTTCCGGTGTTTACCTATGCCGCCATCTTGGTTTCTCCTAGTGTGGTCCTTTTAGTATGTCTGACTGAGTACTAAGTTTTCAAGGGACCTAATAAATGTATATGAAGACAATCTTACTCCCTTTGAAGCTGGTAAGCAAGCTGGTAAGCAAATCCCTTGTAGGCAGGTTTCATCTTTGTGGAGGTAAAGTGTAGAGACGTTCCCGTGGGGACAGAAGGTAGGTGTCCAGTCTGGGGAAGGCTGGCTGGCGGAAGTGGCTGCTGCCGATGGTGCAAGGTCAAGGGAGGTGCAAAGGGCAAGCTCTGAGAGGTTGGGGCAGGAGGAGGGAGGGCAGAGAGACAGCTCAAGGCTGGACAGTTCATGGCACATGCTCCCCTGGGGACACCTCACATTGCCAGGAAACTGACACATTCGGGTACTTGTACTAGGTCTTCTGAGGAAACTGATGGAGATAGTGGTGTTCAGGGACCAGCACCGACAGACACAGAAGTGGCAACACAGGCGCGAGGAAGGAAAAAAATGGGGACAGTAAACCTGTTAAACAGAAAAATACATTCTTTTTGAGCAAAAACTAAATACTAAAAATGCATATGTTGGTTAATTTTGCATCCACTTGGCTGGGCTAAGGGATGCCAAGCTACCTGGTATGTATTTCTGGGCTTGTCTCTGAAGGTGTGTTGGGAAGAGATTCACATTTGGATCAGTAGACTGAGTGAAGATCACCCTCCCGGGTGTGGTGGGTATCCAGTCTATGGAGCCAAACAGAACAGAAAAGGCAGAGGCAGCGTGAAACTGCTCCCTGAGCTGTGACAGCCTCTTCTCCTGCCCCTGGACCCTGGTTCTCAGGCCTTTGGGCCTGACTGTATGGCACCGCTGGCTTTCTGGTTCTCCAGCCGTGCAGATGGCACATCACGGGGTTTAACCTCCATAACCTGTAAGCCAGTTCCCATGATAAATCTCCTCATCTGATGGTCTGTTACTTTGGAAAACTCTAATACAATGCACTGGGCCATATAGGATGCCGTAATAAATTCCAAAGGGAACAATATCAGCCAGATTATGTTATCGGATCATAATTGTCAATAACATTAGAAATTCATAACAGAAGAAAAGCTTAAACAGTTTCTATGTGGAAGCCAAATAACATTACTAGAGAAACTTTAGATTTAGAAAGAACTCATCAACTTAAAAAGAGCCTCAAGGTAAGAAGGATTTGGAACCGAGTGACAGGAGAGGCGAGGCATCGCTGATGTGTGCCCTCAGGGACTGAGGCGAGGTTAACCTAAGCCTCAGAGATGCAAGGAGGCCAAAGCAGTCAGGAGAGTGTAGACACTAGAACCAGTCTGTTGCTAGAGAATTCTGAGGCCTGGGGTTCAGTATTTGATCACCAGTAATGCTGCAAAGTCTTTAATGAGCATGTGCACATCGAGATACTTGGAATGTCCACACTCTTCTTCAAGGACATGTTTTGTGAATTACCACTTGGGTGGCCCTGAGGCTCCTGGGATGGTTCCGGTTTATGCCTGCTGTCCCGGCGAAATTATTAAATTTTACTCCTTGAGGTGTCATGGTGTGGATGAGAAATGATGCCATTACCCTCATGGCCAGTCACCACTTAAGTTGGCCATGACCTGGAGGTGTTGCTATTTTGCATTAAGTA
This sequence comes from Myotis lucifugus, assembly GCF_000147115.1. NCBI lineage: Eukaryota > Metazoa > Chordata > Mammalia > Chiroptera > Vespertilionidae > Myotis > Myotis lucifugus. Next base: position 3,650,373 of record NW_005871048.1, read on the forward strand.
ATGTATTTGTAAAATTATTACTTTTTTTAAAAAATATTTTATTTATTTATTTTTTAATATATTTTATTGATTTTTTACAGAGAGGAAGGGAATCGAACCCGGGACCTTTCAGTCCGCAGGCCGACGCTCTATCCACTGAGCCAAACCGGTTCCGGCAAATTATTACTTTTTAAATGTATTTTTATTTATTTCAGAGAGGAAGAGAGAGAAAGGGAGAGAAAGATAGAAACCTCAATGATGAGAGAGAATCATTGATCAGCTGCCTCCTGCACGGCCCCTACTGGGGATCGAGACCACAACCCAGGCATGTGGCCTTTACTGGAATCAAACCTGGGACCCTTCAGTCCGCAGTCTGACGCTCTGTCCACTGAGCCAAACCAGCGAGGGCTGTTTGTAAAATTATTATTATGGTTTTGCTTTGGTAGTTGTTTTGTTCTTAAGTAATTGCTCCATGATTACCATTTTGATGGATTTGTTCCTCTCCTTTAATTCTTTGTTATCCAGCTACCCCTCCCCATGGGAGAGTTGGAATGGTGGGCAAGCTGTGAGGGACTTTGTCTCCCCAAATGGAGTAAGTTCAAACAAAGTTTGAGCCCATTTCTGTGAGGCCACCTCCCTGCTGTGAGGCCGACTTTCTGCTTCAGTGCATTGTCATTTCTGAGCCAGAAGAGAACACAGCTCAAGATTCTCAACACTTAAGTTCCACCAAGAAATGACTTTTCTTTGATGTGGATACAGTCTGTTTACATTTCACCCAGGTGCAGAACTGCGAGGATTACAGAGTGGAATAAACTGAACTGATCCACAATCTAGCGGGAGAGCTTCCCTGTTCTTGGAGCCGACAGTGTGGTGGTTTTGAGGGCCTCTGCCTCTGGTTTGGGACCACAGACACTGCCGTATCTCCGGAGAGTCCTCGGTCCGTGGTCTGCCTTAGACAGGCACCAGTGAGGTCACATCAGTGGAAATGTCGGCTTGAAATGTGCGCTGGCATCTCTCAACGGACATTCCTACTCCTGCCCTGAATTCATGAGGGTGTAGGCCATTAATCACTCTGAAATAGGCATAACCAGTGTATTGTGCGGAACCGTGAGGACCAGTCCTGGTCATGTCCTCGGGGCAAAGGAGCAACCTGGGGCGGCCTGAAGGGTGCAGGCCTGACCTGGCTGCATGCCACGCTGCTTCCTCTCTGTCTTACAGCGCACAGCCTCGGAATTTGCTTGCAGTGAGTGTTCCTTTACCTTCCTAAAGCACCTCATGATTTACAGCCAGGGCCAGTTTGGATTTAACTACTTTACTTTGTTGTGAGTGACGCTTGGTTAACAAACCTACCACCAGGAATTGTAATTGGAGAGGTCTGAGGGGAGTTTAGAATCTGTTTCCACAAACATCTACCTTCCTAGGACTTAGTGGTAGGCATTCCTTGGGCCGCACTGTTTTGGAGGGAGGGCCAATGCCTTTAATCCCATTGCCAGTTAATCCCTGGGGAGCCGGCATTGCGGACTGGAAGGGCCGGTCAGGGAGTTCCTCCTCAGGCTGGGCCTGTGGTCTCAGGATGGTCAGGTTCAGGAAGAGGGGCAGACAGTGCCGTTCTGTAGGGCAGGCCCGCGTTTCTCCACGGCCAGGGTCACCAGGAGAGCAGTGTACGTGACAACCTGGAAGGTCGGTGGAACTTACATACTTGGGAAGAAGAGCAGCTAACGCTTCAGGCGCTCCACCCCGGAGCAGCGTCCTGTCCCAGCGATTCACCCAGGTCTCATCCAGGGACTGCGTGTCTAGTTACACTGCTTGGTGACGGATTCATTATTGGTGCCAAGTACCAAGAACTAATATGATGAAACGCGAAATAAAAGTGTTTATGGGATCCTGAATCCTTCATGGAAACCAAGGTCATGGGAGGAAAAACCATGTTCAATGCTTGTTCATTTGTCCACCCCAGCAGCGAGGTTTAGACATGTGTGTGGATGAAGAACAGCTTCGTGGGAGCGCCCACCTTTGAAAGGAAGCAGAAGCGTCTAAAGCAAGTTCCTTTCCGTCAGTCCTGGCTGCTTGGCCTCCAGAAAATGACTTTACTTCACTGTTTCAGACACGGTTTGTGAAGCTGGAAGCAGAGGGTGGGAGTGACATATTTGGTCCTTTATAAATGTCATGGGTTGACTTATTAATATTTACCCAAATGTCAGGAAGTCTTTTATAGTCTTCCTGGCAGTACCCGAACAAAAGACTATAAAAATATTGATTTAGAAATAGACACACCTCCCACTTTTCCAGGAAGATCATGTTCCCGGTTCTGTGCATCTACCTCCGTCGCAGGTGTGGTCATGTGGGAGCATTTACTTGGCGGCCTTTCACACAAATCTAGTCAAGCCATTACGCCTATTCATTTCCGAGAAAACGCAGCTCTTGGCGCCACTATCACTTTATAGTTTTATGCTATTTTATAGCTTTTATGCCATTTTATATTCATCACCACTTCCCCAGACCGCACTGAGCAAACTTTTAACCGGCATTTAGGCTCCATGTGAAAATGGAAGGATCTAGTTCTGATCGGACCCTGTCATGTTCTTTTCTTCCCTGGCGAAATCAGGGGAGGGTGTGATTCCAGATCCTTCTGGAGACTGTCACTTGATGTAAAGTGTGGATTCCCACCCAATTTAACACTCTGCCCTCAAAAGGAGAATGAATCGGTGGCTCAGGAAGGTTTCCAGCGGCTCCGATGACCACCAAATCCATCTCATCTTCGCAGACCTGTTTTTGTATCATTTGGTCTTTGAAATTAATCATTATCCCTGACATTGAAAGTACAAGGAAAACGATCAGGAGGCCTGGGTGGGCTCAAGCCCCTCAGAGAGCCCATCTACAGTGTTATTTTCTTATAAAACTTCATCCAAAAATCCATTTGGGCAATAGGATCAATAACCATCATGAGCCTGCAAGTCAGACCTGCCTTAAGCTGAATTTCATGGTGCAGCATTAGAGAAAATAGTGTCAGAGGAGACTGTCAATATCGTATTCCACTCACCGATCATTCAGAAGGATGGGGATACAATGGAACATCTCTCTTAAGGGTCCCAAGAGTTAAAAAGCAATGACAGCTAAAGGATGGGTATGTTGGCCCAACGCTCATCCATTTCTTTACGATGGTGGCCAGTAGGATTCTGTGCAGGGGGAGGCATTGGAGCCCGGATGGAGACCATGTGACCGGGCTCCAGCCCGAGAGGTGACTGTTGTATAGGGAGACGCGGGTAGAAATCACCTTGTGTTTAATTGCAAGTTAGTTCCTCTCTCTCCTTGTTACTTAATTTCTTACTTCAGGATTTAGGTAGCATTTTATTCAGTTCAGCAGCCACTTGGCTTTGCTTGTGCAATCAGTACTCGCCTTCGATTTCCCTCGGTCAGTAAACTCCCTTTCTGGAACGACTGCCTGGCAAACAAACGGAGTCACAATATGCTGGTCTGCGAAGCCCACAGCACAGCACAGCACAGCACAGCACAGCACATTCTCCACGCGACCTTACCCAGATCACCCGGGTCCGGGCCCCAGCGTCATCGTGTGGCTGCTGTTCTGATTTCTTAGTTTAGCAAGAAATGGCTTCATTTCCCACGGGTGACTTTACCTCTTGAATGGAAATCTGCCAGGGCCTTAAAAAAACGAGGGAGAGTGCGTGGAGGAAATGCAGGTGGCTCCCGCACCCACCACCGTTCTCTCCTGAAACAGCAGCGCTATCTAAAGCCAAGCCGTCTAGAGGTTCACCCCCTCCCCCAGCTGACGGGCTCTGACTGATTCATCCCTGACCGTCCACTAAATAAATAGCATTTGAACAGGTCCAATGCTGATGGGGAGGCAGACTGGAACTTGTGAATAGCTCTCTCTCTCTCTCTCTCTCTCTCTCTCTCTGTCTTTCGCAGCCGGAAGGGCTAGAGTCCTTGCTCTGCATTCAATCTGAAACAACCCATTGACAGTTTAATCTTTAAATAGAGAATAAATGTCGATGATCATGACGTTTTGTTCTGGGTTCACCGCACGGACTTCCCTTCACTGAGCTGCCCGGCGGAGGGGTGGAGGTGGGCAAGCTGGGCCTCAGGCGGGCCTGCAGCCGGAAGGACGCCTCCTGGGTGCGCTCATATTTGCAGGGGACACCCAGGGCCTGCTGGGCAGGGCTGGAGGGCGGGGCCCCTCCAACTCCTGGGGCCGCCAGGGCTCCTTGGGCAGGTGGTGGCAGAGTGTGCAAGTCCTCAGACACCTGGGAGTGCGGTCACTCCCCGCCCTGAATGAGCCCCTGGAGCTGGGGCTGCCGTTGAGCGGCCGGCTGTGCGCAGAGAGGAAAAGCAAGTCCTCGGCCCCTTTTCGCCGCTCCCTGATCACTAAGGCCAAGCACCTGCCAAACGCCTGGGCGCGAGGAATGCTGGGAACTCCTGGAGGGGCCGAAGGGCTTGCGGGGGGTGCAGACGGGTCTCCACGCAGCTTGCGGAGGTCGCTGGACGCGGAGGGGGACACCACGAACGTGGGACGTTGCATCTCATGGTTGTCAGGTAAGGATGAGACACCTTCCTTTGTATGAAGTATGTTGCGGGTCTTGTCTGAGCGTTCACGCGTGTACAGAAGGGGTGTATGCAGCCGCGTAGCCAGTTAATAAGCTTTGTCTCTCTGCCCCACGCCTCACGTGGCGCTCATGCTGAGAGCCTTCAGCCGTGTTTCTGCCAGCGTCTCGGGTTAGATTCGGCGAATACAGGGCATCAGCAAGAGCCGTGAGGCTGCAGGGAGGACGGGATGGCTCCTTCCTGTTTGCCTCCTGAAAACTTCTTGAATTTCTCCTGTTCCACTGAGTGTCACCTTTTTCTCACCTCGGTAATGGCGGGTGATTCCTGTAGCAGCAGCTGAGCCCAATTTGCAGCTTTCCCCACATTTGCAGGCCCGGCCTCCTTGTGCCCCAGGGCCTCCTTGTGCCCCCTCTGTGGCATCAGCCCCCCTGGTGCCCCTCCTGAGCTCCCAAGCTTTAACCCTTTCTTTTTTTTTTTTTTTTTAAATATATTTTATTGATTTTTTACAGTGAGGAAGGGAGAGGGATAGAGAGTTAGAAACATTGATGAGAGAGAGACATCGATCAGCTGCCTCCTGCACACCCCACACTGGGGATATGCCCGCAACCAAGGTACATGCCCTTGACTGGAATCGAACCCAGGACCCTTCAGTCCGCAGGCCGACGCTCTATCCACTGAGCCAAACCGGTCAGGGCCCAAGCTTTAACCCTTTCAACCACTTCCCTTGTGCTCCCCAACCCGAGGTTCGCGGCCTCCACACTGTCTTGGGGCTCTGCTGCCCTCTCCCGTCACCAAGGCAACAACCTTTCTACCTCGTGCATCGCCCTTTGCCTCGTTTTCTCTGGCCTGGGACTTCCAATTTCATCCCAGATGGACTAGCAGGGACTGGGTTTGATTTCTCCCCTGTGTCAAAAGTTCAGCAATAGCTGAAGAAAAATAAGCACCGAGTCACTGAAGTGGTAATTAGTAAGTGTACTGTGCACGCACCAAAAGGTCCCCGAACCGGGAACACTCAGATCAGATGTGGAGTGTGAGCCTCAGAGGGTTATTGTTGTAGAGCAGCCCATACGGTGAGGAGGCAGCGACTGTTTACTCTTCACAGTGACTGGCTCTCATATTAGAATTTTTTTTTTTTAATCATAGGGAGTTGGTCAGTTATTACCTCGTATCAACCTTGGGAAACAGTGTAGGTTTTCTTGTAATTTCCAGAGTCATAAATAAGAAATGACCCAGGTCGAGTTGGACTTGCAAAATAACCGAAATTAAGCTTTGTTTGTATGACTCATCTGGTTTTGTCTGCTTGGGGAATTTTCATGGCTGGTCTCCATTTGTTTTTTATTTCAATGCCTGAAACTACCAGAAAATCCAGACAATATACGTAAACAATGGTTTTCAAGACACTGGAAATCCCGTAATGAAAAACAGTTAACACCTGATGCCGCCTGCGTGGCTCGGAGGTTGAGCGTGGACCAGGACATGCACCTGGCTTGCGGGCTTGATCCCCAGTGTGGGGTGTGCAGGGTGATACTCTCTCATCATCGATGTTTCTATCTCTCTCTCCCTCTCCCTTCCTCTATGAAATCAATAAAAATATATTTAAAAAAAACCAGTTAACACCCGAGAGAAGGGAAACGATGGAGGTGCTCCCTGTGATGGCCCCCCCACCCCACTGTCTGGAGTTTTCAGGGAGGGCAGCCCAGGCGGACATCCTTGCAGAGATGGAGCTGGGAGTAAGCCTAGCTGACGTTTGCAGAGAGAGCACTGGAGAGGAGAGAACCTCTCTTTGAAAGACATAAAGAGAATGAAGAGACAAGCCAGCCTGGGAGAAAATATTTATAAAATTATGTATCTGATAAAGGACTTTTATCCAGAATACAGTATAATGAACTCTAAATCTCAATAATAAGAAAATAGTCCAATAGAAAATGGGCAAGAGATTTAAACAGACCCTTTGCCAAAGAAGATATATAGGTGATGTCAAATAGCATACGGAAAGATGTTCAACATTAATAGTCATTAGAGCACTGCAAATTAGAACTACAGCTAGATACCCCAGAATTTGAAAAGCTCCTTGAAAATTTGAAAGGCTGATATATCAAGTGTTGGTGAGGATCTAGAAAAACTGTCACTCTCATACCCTGTTGGGAATGTTAAGTAGTACATTTTGGAAAACAGTTTGGCAGTTTGTAACTTAATCATATACATACCTGCTCTAGACCTAGCCCAGTAGTTGGCAAACTGCGGCTCTTTGGCCCCTTGAGTGTGGCTCTTCCTAAGCCTTAGGAGTACCCTAATTAAGTTAATAACAATGTACCTACCTATATAGTTTAAGTTTAAAAAATTTGGCTCTCAAAAGAAATTTCAGTTGTTGTACTGTTGATATTTGGCTCTGTTGACTAATGAGTTTGCCGACCACTGACCTAGCCATTCCACTCCTAGGTGTTCACCCAAGAGAAAGGACAGTGTGTGTCTATACAGAGGGTTGTACAGGGATGTTTACAAAGCAGCTTTGTTTGTGATAAATAAAAACTAGAAACACCCCACAGGTTGATGAATAAACAATTTGTGGCATGTATGTACAATGGAATACCACTTGGCAGTTAAAATGGAATAGAATATGGAAACATGCTAAAAGTAGAAAAATCTTAAAACAATTATTCTGAATGAAGAATTCAGACCAAAAAAGAGTATATATAGCATGTTCCATTTATATAAAATTCTAGAAAATTAAAACCAATATATAGAAACAAAAAGCAGACCTGTGGTTGCTTGGGGCTGGGGGCGGAGGCACAGGAGAGGGATTGCCTAGGGATTACCTTTGGGAGTGATGGATATTTTTATTATCTTGATTGTAGTGATGTTTTCACGAGTACTAGTATATGCTTATGCCAAACTTAAATTGCACACATTCCACATGTAGTTTACTGTATATAAATTACACATTAAGAAGGGCGTTAAACATTAGAAATAAAACAAATTAGGATGCTGTTAGGATGATGCAGGTTAGGCAGCACACACATTCCTTCTGGCAGCTAACAACCCTATTTCTCTCCTAATCTACTGCCTTGAGCTGTACTATCACTAGAGTAGCTTTCACCCTGGGGCAAGCAACCCACAATTCGGTCCTGGGGAAGGTTTTTTTTTAAATCCTCACCTGAGAACATTTTTTTTCATTGATTTTTAGGGAGAGTGAAAAAGAGAGAGGGAAAGACAGAGAGAAACATCGATGTGAGAGGTTGCCTCCTGCATGAGCCCCAACCAGGGCCTGGGCCGGGGAGAAGCTTGCAACCCAGGTACATGCCCTTCGGTCCGCAGGCCAATGCTCTGTCCACTGAGCCAAACTGGCTAGGGCCTGGGGAAGGTATTTTGATACTGTGGTCTGCATATGTGCAGAGAAGAAGGAATAGAGTTTACAGTCATAATCTTTATTTTTTCTTCCTCTTATTATTATGCTCTCTCTGAGGCTTGAACACAGTTGTAATCTTTAAATGGAGAACGAATGAAGGGGGAATGGGATCACTGGTCAGGGCGCAAGAATGGGGGGCGGGGGTTGAGAGCCTACACTGCTTGGGTCCTGTGATTATTTTTTTTTTTTTTAAATCTTTATTGTTCAGATTATTACATTTGTTCCTCTTTTTTCCCCCCATAACTCCCCTCCTTCCAGCTCCCACCCCACCCTCCACCCTCACTCCCCACCCACTGTGTTCATCCATAGGTGCATGATTTTTGTCCAGTCACTTCCCGCATCTCCCACACCCCTTTTCCCCCCAAGAATAGTCAGTCCATTCCCTTTCTATGTCCCTGATTCATTATAGTCACCAGTTCATTCTGTACATCAGGTTATTTATTCACTTGATTCTTAGATTCATTTGTTGATAGATGCATATTTGTTGTTCATAATTTGTATCTTTACCTTTTTCTTCTTCTTCCTCTTCTTAAAGGATACCTTTCAGCATTTCGCATAATACTGGTTTGGCGGTGATGAACTCCTTTAGTTTTTCCTTATCTGTGAAGCTCTTTATCTGACCTTCAATTCTGAATGATAGCTTTGCTGGATAAAGTAATCTTGGTTGTAGGTTCTTGGTATTCAGCACTTTGAATATTTCTTGCCATTCCCTTCTGGCCTGCAAAGTTTCTGTTGAGAAATCAGCTGACAGTCGTATGGGTATTCCCTTGTAGGTAATTGAGCCTCTTTCTCTTGCTGCTTTTAAGATTTTCTCTTTGTCTTTTGCTCTTGGCATTTTAATGATGATGTGTCTTGGTGTGGTCCTCTTTGGATTCCTTTTGTTTGGGGTTCTCTGCGCTTCTTGGACCTGTAAGTCCATTTCTTTCTCCAGGTGGGGGAAGTTTTCTGCCATTATTTCTTGAAATAGGTTTTCAATATCTTGCTGTCTCTCATCTTCTGGCACTCCAATAATTCTGATATTAGACCGCTTAAAGCTGTCCCAGAGGCTCCTTACACTATCTTCACACTTTCGGATTCTTTTTTCATTTTGCTTTTCCAATTGGGTGTTTTTTGTCGAATCTTTGGTTTGAGTCTTGTGCTCCTCTGGTCTGCTATTGGGTATAATATTCTTTATTTCAGTCCGTGTATGCTTACTTTCTAATTTCTTTATCGTAGCATCGAGGGTCTCATTAGTTTTCGTGAGGCTCTGCACAAATTTATGGCAAGCCCTCAAAATTGCGATTCTTAGCTCCATATCCTCCATTTCTGTCATGTTTTTTTGTCTCCGCATCTTATATGCTTTCTTGGTGCACCCCCTTGTGGTCTCTGTGCGCAGTCTTGTTCTAGCCAAGCCTTAATTGTTGTAGTTAACACTAGAGGGGTTTGACCACCAGGCCGACTGGCTGTAGGAATCAGCTGTGGAAAATGTCTGTCTTCTGGGGAGGCGCTATTCCAGCCTTTGCCTGAGGCGGTCGGCAAATGGTCGTGCGCAGGGCTTGGGCGGGGCGGGCTCAACAGGGCGGGGGGAGGGAGCCGCTATGACTGCTCTCAGTCCGTCCCTAGGGGCTCTGCCTCTCTGTCCCCGTAACCGCTGCAAACCTCGGAGGGGCCGTAGCCAGACAGTCCCGCTTCTCCCGTTTGAGTCTGGGTCCCTAGAGACTCGCCCGGATCTGTAGCCCAGAGTCTGAGACTCGCTCCTGATTGAAAACGACAATCGCGCCCTCAGCCGCCAGCCCGCTTTGCGCGCGCACCCTCACCACCGCACCGCCGTACCTTTAAATTTTCCACACTGCGCCTCCGCTGAGCGTCGGAATGCTGTTGTTTTTGCTTCTAGTTGAAGAGACTCTCCTCAGCCAGCCTTCCCGTGGTTCTGGTTGATGTCCGCTCCGACTTTTAGTTGTATTTTTGAAGTGGTTGTTCGAGGCAGCAAACTCCGGTGTTTACCTATGCCGCCATCTTCGATTCTCGGGTCCTGTGATTATTTGCTATTCTGTCACCCCATTATCATAGGGGGAGGGAAGAATGAATATGTGGCTGAAGTTATTTAGGCACATATAGCTTAGGGACCATCAGAAACAGAACAAGCTACACTGTGAAATGCATAATTGTAGCTTTCCAGAGACAGAAGGAGGCATGCTAACATGCCCCAAATTGGTAAAGTTTTGGCAGGACAGACAGATGCCTGCTTCCCTGTGTGACTCCCTCACTCCTATGTTTCAGAGAGAGAAACATCAATAATGAGAGAGAATCATTTATCAGCTGCCTCCTGCACGCCCCCTACTGGGGATCCAGCCTGTGTCCTGATGGGGAATCGAACCGATGACCTCTTTGTTCATGGGTCGACGCTCAACCACTGAGCTACCCTGGTGACGCTCAACCACTGAGCTACCCTGGCTGGGCAAGTCTTTAATCTATTTTTGAGTTGATTTTTTTGTGTTTAGTATAAGGTAGTGGTACACTTTCATTCTTTTGCATGTGGCTGTTCATTTTCCCAATACCATTCATTGAAGAGACCGTCCTTTCTCCATTGTATATGCTTGGCTCTTTTGTCATAAATTAATTTACCATGTATACAATAGTTTATTTCTTGGCTCTCTCTTCCCATTGATCTGTGTTTGTTCTTATGCCAGTACCATACTGTTTTGATTACTATGGCTTTGTAATATAGTTTGAAATCAGAGAGATGGTGCCTGCATCTTTGTCCCTTCTCAAGATTGCTTTGTTTGGGTGTTTGGGGTCTTTTGTCTTTCCACTGAGATTTCAGGATTGTTTGTTCTGTTTCTGTGGAAAATGGCATTGGAATTTTGGTTGTGGTTGCATTGAATCTAAAAATTGCTTTGGGTAAGGCTTCACATTTGGAAATAACATAGAAGTGCTGGAAATTCAGTGATCAAAGACACTTCATTTAATATCTGAATTTTTTATTTTAGTCAAGAACTGGTAATATTAGCAGCAGGGATAGGCTTAAAAGAAGCACATGAAAAGAATATTATATTACTGGGCTTCTTTGTGAGCAGATCTGGTTATGAATGATGGCATAACTCTTACTGATGTGTAGGACTCTGACTTTTTAAAAAATGCTTGAGAGCAAAGTCACCTGGGCTATCTGTAACATGTTAGTGCCCATGACCTTTTGATCACTAGAAATAAACAGATGAACAAGGAAAGCATCTCTTGAATTTCACTATTAGGAAACATAAATCAAAACAGCACGAGATAATTCATATTTAAGATGGAAATCTTTTGGTTTGAGTCCATGAATTTATGAATTAGAATAAGTTGTGGACAACAATGAAAAGTCATCTTTAAAAAAATGTGTCTGGAATGGTTTCAAAGAATTGCATAAATCCATACCTGGGAAACGCCTTGGAGTGTTGTAGAGTATGTAGGAAGGTATCTTAAATAGTAACAAAACTTGAGATGTCAATAATAGCTTTTCCTGTTTATGTAAGACTGGTAATTTCTATTCACCAAAATCCTATATAATAAAAGGGTAATATGCAAATTGACCCCAATGGCAGAACGACCAGGAACGACTGGTCGCTATGACACACACTGACCACCAGGGGGCAGACACTCAATGCAGGAGCTGCCCCCTGGTGGTCAGTGTGCTCCCACAGGGGGAGCTCCGCTCAGCCACAAGCTGGGCTTACAGCTGTGAATGCAGCGGCAGTGGCGGGAACCTCTCCTGCCTCCTTGGCAGCACTAAGGATGTCCGACTGCAGCTAAGCCATCAGTTGGACATCCTCTGAGGGCTCCCGGGCTGCCAGAGGGATGTCTGACTGCCAGCTTAGGCCCAATCCCCCGGGGAGTGGGCCTAAGCCACAGATGGACATCTGAGGGGTCCTGGACTGTGAGAGGGCGCAGGTCGAGCTGAGGGACTCCCCCCCACCCCACCCAGTGCATGAATTTTTGTGCACCGGGCCTCTAGTAGTATATAATCATAGATTAAAATGTCAGAATTTATTGGAATAGCATTACAACCAATAATCTCTTTTAAGGCTTATTCTTTTCTGATTCTGTAAGGATAAATATTCAAGCTTTAAGGGGCAAGGTATATGGTAGACATTTGCTATTATTTTAGCTCCTCAGCATCTGAAAACCCTTCCTATGCTAAGATTCTCTACCTTGGTAGCTAGGTAGTAGAGGCTGAAAATCCCAGATGCTTGTTGTAGTTAATATGTAGACATATGACCTGGGTGTCACATTTAGATCCACTTCCACCAGATTTTTTTTTTTAACTGTAATCCTCACCCACGGATATGTTTTTATTGCTTTTAGAGAGAGAGGAATGGGCAAGGAGAGAAAGAGAGAGAGAGAGATAGCAGGAGAGAGACATCAATGTGAGAGAGAAACATTGGTTGTATCTCATTCACGCCCTGACCAGGTATCAAACCCACAACCTTGGTATGTGCCCTGACTGGGAATGGAACCTACAACCTTTTGGTGTATGGCATGCTGCTCCAACCAACCGAGCCATCTGGCCAGGGCCACTTGCACCAGATTTTGACTTAGGAGCCAGTTATAAAAAATAAAACATGCAGTAAGCACACAATGCAATATACAGATGATGTATTATATTAATGTATTACCTGAAACCTATATAATTTCATTAACCAATGTCACCCCAATACATCCAATAAAAGAGAAAATAAAACAAACAGCAACATACCCAAAGGGGGAAAAAAAAAAGTACATAAACTAAGTCCAGAAATGAAGCGCTTTCTTTCTCTTTGGAAAAGTCAACTATATGATTGTTGGGGGAGGGGGGAGAACAAGAAAAAGCGACTCCCTCCCGGAGAGCGTGGCTCAGTGGTTGAGCATCGACCTATGAACCAAGAGATCATGATTCAATTCCTGGTCAGGGCACATGCCCGGTTGCGGGCTTGATCCCCAGTGGGGAGTATGCAGGAGGCAGCTAATCAATGTTTCTCTCTCACATTGATGTTTCTCTCTTTCCCCTTCCCCTCTCCCCTTCACTCTCTAAAAAAAATCAATAGGAAAATATCCTCTGGTGAGGATAAAAGAAATTAAAAAAGCATTGACATAGAACTTTTATAAAACTGGAATGCTGGACATGAAAGGTAACCTGTTATGAGATTATACTACTTGCATGACACAGCAGTATACTTTAGAGACATTATTACATTTACTCCTCACAGTGACTTTTTGTTGGTCCTTTCAATAAAATAGCGGGGGGGGGGGGAGCGGGGGAGGAATGGCCAAATATCTTGCTTAAGGTCACACAACTCATAAAATGTGGACCCAGGGATCCAGCATTGGTTTTCTGATTTCAGAGTTTTTTTCTTTCCCTCATATTATTACAGCCCAAATTTAAATAATTTTGAGTTCTGAAATGAATACTCAGGAGAAAAGAAGTATGGGTGAGTTGGAAGTAGTAGGGAGGAAGTAAGAAGCAGTTAAAAATATGTCTGTTAAAAGAAGTAAGAAATTGATAAAGAACAGTGCTAGCAAGGTGTTTTCACCAATGAGTATTTATTAAAAGCCAGGGTGCACCAGGCACAATTCTTGTCCAGTAGGCTAACAGACACAAATGATGTAACCAATTCACTTATTAGCTTATCTGATTAAATAAAATACATTTCATAGAAATGATTATAAAATGCATTGCAGACAGAAACGGAATACCTTTCATATTACAGATCTTACAGTACCTAAATAATTATTAATAAAAACCAGGCAACCCTATGGTAAATAGAAGTTATCAAACCACCGGTTATTTCTTTAGTCAGCAAAAGCACAAAAGCATCCTGTCGTTATGCTGAAATGGGTTTCAACATTCAATACAGACATCCTTTTTCAAAAGTAACATAGTCCACCTATAATCTTAAAAATTCCATGTTTTTCATCGTGTATCAAATCACATTATACTTTTTGGTTTAAAGATTAGTTTTGGTTTCGAGTAAGTTTATTTAGTATTTCCCAGGTCTCACTGATTCTTGACTTGGGGCGGGTGAGAATCAGTTCAATTACGTATTAGTTAGAGGGACAAAACAAAATGTAAATGGATGGTTTATTTGCTTTGCCCAATATTTTTGCCAGTATTCAATTGAGAAATTAGGATACACAGATGATTTAAACCAGAACATAACAGTAGAAGGAAAAAAAAAAAGACAAAATGCTGGGGTCATTTCTTTGAAGCAAGCCTGTCCATTAGAGCTCCTTATTGCCTTCCGGAGAGTTATGGCTAAATCTTCAGAGGGCCAGCTCGGGGCTGTTGGCACATGATCTATCCCTTAGCTTGAAGGCTGCGGTGTAGGGGAGGGGGGAGGGACTGACAAGGCACGTTGTGGAGTGTTTGCTGACAGTCACGATGGCCACCGAACCACAGTCGTTCACGAGTGTCCACCAGGTCCTCCCGAGATGGGGCTGGTTCCTTCAGGCAGCGACGCGGAACACTTCCTCAGAGAGTCAAGGTCAACTTTTATTGCACAGGAACCAGAATCATTCCCCTCCCCCCTTTCCTGAGCTGGAGACCTCCAAGTGCGAATGTGGCTGGGTGCCTCTCCGCTCGCTCCTCCGGCCAGCAGGGAGCACTCGCCGGGCGCCTCCGGGAGCACCTTCTTCAAAGGGAAGCGCGAGGTATCACGTTGGCCCAAGCAGTCTGGTCGGTCAGTCGCCATTCTCAAGCAATTTCTGTAAGTTGTTCTGTATCTTGAAACAATAACAGAGAAGCTCCTGTTATTAAATAGAATGGGGTCTATTAAGGGCATATTTGCTATGGCCTATGTAGTGCTTGAGATTATTAAAAAAAACAACACAACTACCCAGTGGCTAACTTTGGATCAGCCAAACAAATGCTTTCTAAAGGAATAGAACTGTTAGACAATCCACTTTAAAATGAAAAAAGAGAGGGCTGGGAAAGAAAGCGGCACAAAGATAAAATGTCGGAAGAGACCAAGAGAAAACAGGAGGAAGAACTACACAGCACTGGAGATACCAGGTGTGACCCAAAGCATTCGGACACAGCAGGGAGCTGGTCCTTACAGAGCCCATTGGATAGTCTGAGACAAACACCACATAATAATGTTTAAAGTTCCACCCAGCAGCGTGGCTCAGTGGTTGAGCGTCAACCTATGAACCAGAAGGTCAGGGTTTGATT
This sequence comes from Myotis lucifugus, assembly GCF_000147115.1. Taxonomy (NCBI): domain Eukaryota; kingdom Metazoa; phylum Chordata; class Mammalia; order Chiroptera; family Vespertilionidae; genus Myotis; species Myotis lucifugus. The sequence continues at coordinate 3,665,480 of NW_005871048.1, forward strand.
CCCAGTCAGAGCATATGCCTGGGTTGTGGGCTCGATCCCCGGTGTGGGGCGTGCAGGAGGCAGCCGATCAATGATTTTCTCTCATCGTTGATATTTCTATCTCTCTCTCCCTTCCTCTCTGATATAAAAAAATGTATTAAAACAATAACATTTAACTTTCTTATTAGATATCATACAACATTTCCCAGAAGATTGTGAATTTCACAGGGACAGGGACCATGCCATATCATTGGGTCTCAAGACTACAGTAGTACAGGGTTGGGCATTAAAAATGTCCTTAGAAAATGTTTGTTGAGTAAACATTTTCTTAAAATAATTCAGAGCAAGACATTCTCACCAGAGAATGGTAGTAAGGAACACTGAGAAACAGAAGAGAATGTATTCTTTGGAAAAAGAGTCTGTGATGTCCTACAGGCACACGCAGGCTATGTGAAGAGGGAGGGGTTTAACACATCTGTGCCAGGAACTCCACGCATGCTCCCCTTCACCACACACCACCACCACACAGGCAGGTTTACACAGGAAACCGAGGACCAGAGGCTCTGGAAAAAGACCAGTTGCACAGACAGTAAAGGGAAGAGTAGGGATAAGAACAGAGGTTTGATTCCACGATATATGCTCTTCCTTCTGTACTGTTCCACCATGAATGCCATTTCCAATACTAAGAAAATAAGTATTTCCTTTTTTACCCACAAAAGGCATTGCCTTCGTCCTCCACCTTCCTACTTCGTGTCTTCCCTACCTATCCCACAGGACCAAAGATAAAAGCAGGAGTGGGAAGACAGAAAAAGAAATGATTAGATTCCACATATGAGTGCGATCATGTGATACTTGTCTTTCTCTGACTGGCTTATTTCAATTAGCATAATACTCTGGAATCCTAAGAACAAAATAAACTGATGAACAAAACAGACCCAGAGACACCAAAACAAGCAAGAGACTGCCATGTTTCAGAGGGGAGGTGGGGGGAGGGGAGGAAGAGATTAACCAGTGAATGTATATGCATATGAGCAGAGCCCATGGACAAACACAGGGAGGGGGTGGGAGTGGGGAAAAAAGGGGGACCTCTGTAATATATTCAAAAATAAAGATTAAAAAAAGAAAAGAAATGAAACCAAGAACTGATGTCCAAAATATATAGAACATTCCTACAAAGACAAAAAAACCCCAAAGTAAAACAAAGGGGATAATTTACAGAACAAAATCCAAAGGGCCAATAAATATATAAAAAGATGTTCACCTGTGGTGGTAATCAGGAAAATGCAAATAAAAACCATGATGAGATCGGAGTGCCCGCTGTTGGGCTGGGTGTAAGGGGCCAGAATGGGCAGAGATGCTGCCCCTGGGAAGCATCTGAAGACAGACGGCAGAGGATTTCTCCACTCATTAGGCAAGTGGAAAAGAGGAGGGGGTTAAAAATTATCCTTAGATTTCCAACAAGGATGATGGAAGGGCCTTGAGGCCATGAATAGAAATCGGGAAGTTACAAGCAGAGCAGATCAGGAGGCTTAGACAAGAACAGTCCCTGACGTAGGGTAGAAGGGAATTGCCGGTCCTGAGTGAAGGAGCTGAGACGGGGCTCCGGTTCCCGCCGCACACGGCTGTCTGCGGTTTCACCAGCAGGCTGTGCTGCACCATCGCCCGACTGCCTCTGGCTGGGGGGCAGACCGACCCCAAGGAACATGGGTGTGGCCTCGTAACTTCTGCTTCCATTCCTTAGAGTCATGTGTGCACTTTATAGCTTTTTAGAACATCAACATATGCGTTTGACTCTAAACCCACTTTTGTCGGTTTCTGCTTCAGGACAAAGGTTTCTCCAGGAACCTAGCGTGGCCTCGTAGCTGAGTGGCGGGGCTCTGTCTGAGCTCCTGTTTTTCTGACTCTTTATAGAATGTGGTGTCCCAGCCAGGCCGGCAGGAGAATGGGAAGAAACACAGGCGAAGGCGGCAGGATTCTGTGTGCTTCTGGTCCAAAGAATTCCGGCATATGCCAGAGGGAGCAAGATAGAAAATCAAAACCAGCCCACTCATTTGGTCAGCATAGAAGCCCAAACACTGGTAAACATTTCATTACAAAGAAAACTAAAAATTATCTCAAGTCTCAACAACTACCATTCTAGAAAGGAAAATAATTCTGCCTGCTACCCCACACCTTCTCTAGGTTGATTTCGATTTAAAAGAGAAAAAGGTTTCAAGTCAGCCCGGAGATACAATGAAGTGATAGGAAGGATCTGGCACGCCCTGGTTTAAGGACAGGAGATTGGGAACACCTTTGCTCTCCATACTTCAGTGGTTCAATGTTAGATAACATTTGGTAAAGCAAAACAAACAGTTTGACTCATTTGCAGTTCATGTTTCTCTTCAAGTAAGTGTAACTGCACTATTGTGGGAAGCTATTGGACATTTGTGGGTTTGAACTGAACACTTAACTCCTCGAACCCTTTCCTTAAGGGTTAGGGTGAAAACAAATTTTTAGGGGGGAAGGGACAAACACGTTGACAGGATAAGAAATGTTAAGCAGGCTTAACTAGGATATTTCTGGCATGCCTGGCTTTTTCTCCTGTTCGCTCTCCTCCTGAGTTCTAAGAATACCACAGGCATGAGGACAGCCCTGCCCCACAGCTGCCCTAGAGGAAGGTACCTTTAGTGGTACAGGCACATCAGTGGGCTATCAGCGAGGACTAAGGCTGGATTCTGAGGGGCAGGAGAGCAGGGGGCTTCCAAGCACAACTCTGAGGTCACACAGACCTTCCGATTCCAGGTCTGCCGACTTCCTAGCCTTGTCTCCTTGCGCAAGTTAATAGGAACTTGGATTCTTCTCGGTCACATAGGAACAGCGTCATCCATCTCTCAGGGTTACGACAGGGAATGAATGCAATAATTTGTGTGGCCACCGTGGGCCTGGGTGGAGGTGGGGCTGCGCTCTCGGTTGGGACACTCCCTGATGGGTCCCTCCCCCAGCCCTGTGTCAGAGATCACCTGCCCCTGGGCTCTGTGGCACAGAGAACTATTTCTAACCAAGGAGGAAAGCCAGGAGACAGACCAACAAGGAAAATGAGAGATTGGAACCTATTTCTTGGTGGAAATAAAAAATGGTCTTTCACATTACCATGGATTCCCCGGGCTGGGTTTGGCCATGTAGGCTGCTTGCTGCACACACCAGCAGGGTTTTAATGTGTAACCACTGATCTATGGCAAGCGGCAGGCCCCGCCACGGCTGCCCCAGCACGGGAAAGAAATCACCTTTTCTAGTTTCATGATGTTCACGGTGAGCTCCCGGCAGAGGGCCTCTGCGTTCAACTGCACCTGCGACCCCAGGCTGGACGGCGCTGCCTGTCTGCGAGGACAGAGAGAAACATTACCGCGGGCCGGAGCGGCCAAGACGGAAGTGGAAGAAGCACCTCTGACATGTACATGAACAGAAAACCAGGTTATAGCAGAAGAGAGTGAGCATTTAACTTGTTCACATCAGAAAGGCCCTGCAGTAATCTACTCCGGACTGGATGTTTGGGGACTAATTCTTAACAGCTCAGCTGGAAATCTCTGAAGCTATTTTTGTTTAAGTGGCTGCAATGTGCCTCGGCTTCCAAACAAAAACCAGACAATTATGCTCAAGCCCGTGGTTTCTTAAACCCTTTTTATTAGCTTCCAGTAACCTCTCTATCCCCACTACAGCATCAATTTGCAAGAACTGTTGCTCTTCTCAGTTGTAGATGTAGCCACTGGTTGACTGGCAGTGTATGGTCTTTGTAGTCATACAGGCTGCATTTGAATCCTGATTCTATTTCAAACTGTAAGACATGAAGCTAATTATTTCTCTGGGTCTCAGTGACCTCATCTGTAAAAGGGGAATAGCAGTAATAAGGTACAGTGAGAGAAAATTGTGTTTGCGCATGTGTATATCCATTCTAATAGAGTCAACAGCACATGGTGTGGACTCTGTGTAGAGGAATATCCCTACTTTTAGAACATTTGCTAAACGTATGTTTCCTAATGTGGAATAACACTTTATTTTACTTTTTAGGCAGTACGTCAAAATCCTCATGGGAATGGGTTTAAAGGAAAGGGCTCTCTGTCTGAATAGGTTTAATTAGGTCAGGCATGTAAAATGACTGTGATGGAAAAATTTCACAGGCACCATCAAGCAATTACTAGTCACGTGGATCTTTATAGTGAGGAAGAGTTTTGTAAATAAATGGGCCAATACAGCGTTATCGGTGATCAGATGTGCTGAGTTACTTGAACTGCTTCTCTCCTATGAATGTCTTGACTCCCTGCCCTTTCAGCTAAACTTTCATGCTTTAATAAATGGGCCAAGGTCACAACTGAGTCTCAGGATAAAAGAACAAGATAATGTACAATTAGGCTTGTTTCTTGCCTCATCACTGGCAACACTATAGCAACTCAAGAACATGCACAGTCAGGTCATTCATTTCTGGGACCTTCCCACCTCTGTATTCCCCATGTATACACTTAAAATATCTCATACAAAATGTATGCTTAATTAATATTTGCTAAGAAGGTTGCTAAACTCAGGTCAAACATCCTACTAATCTGAATAGCAAGCAGATGCTAGCGCAGTAGGGACATGTCTTACTCAGCGTGATGGGTGTCCATAATGGAGGTCAGTGACCCCAGCTGCTCCTCCAGGGTGTTAATTCTGTATCGCATGTAGAAGGTCGAGAGGATTAGTGCACAGACACTGGAAAGGAAAACGAGAAATCTCAGTGGTCAACGGCCAGGCCCTGATGTTCACAAAATAATAAACTCAGAGACAGCCCTGGTCGGTGTGGCTAAGTGGTCAGATCGTCGGCCTACACACACAAGGGTCTTGGGTTTGATTCCCTGTCGAGGGCACATACCTGGGTTGCAGGTTTGATCCCGATCATTCGGGAGGCAACCAATCGATATCTCTCTCTTAACATGAATGTTTTTCCCTCCCTCCCTCCCTCCCTTCTTTCCTTCCACTCTCCTTCTCTTCCTCTAGAAATCAATGGGAAAAATATTTCAGGTGAGGATTAACAAGACAAAACAAAATAAAACAGTAACTCAGAGCCAACTGTACATTCTTTGAGGCAAAGTATTTTCTAAAACAACTTGGCCAAAGAGATTTTAAAAAAGATCTTTTTTCAAAGGTAGATGCTTGTCACAAAACTTTAGAGCTAGCAAGGGATTTAAAATTCTTTAGCCCAAGTTCCTGAATTTACAAGAGATTCTAATAGGCTTTCCCGGGCCACCCCCGAGGCTCCCCCTTCCCCTGGCGCTGCCTCCCTCACTCCTTCCCCGGCCCAGCCTGAGTGCCCAGTCTTGTTCTCTGGTGACTCACAGATTCCCTGCTTTATCTGGAAACCAAACTGGGCCTGTCCTCCTTGGTGTGAGGAAGAGCCCAGAACTGGGTCCGGCTATTTTCAGAACCACTGATTACAGACTGGAAGTGAGGGGGAAGTTAAAAAGTCAATGCCTATGTTTTCAATCAAGGGGATGACATTTTCAAGTTGTTTTGGCCTCTAGCCAGAGAACATGAGTTGGATGGAAAATAAACAATCAGGACAAAGATGCTTCATTGTAATTTCCCAGCCAATAGCATCCACTCAACCCTTAGTCCTCCGCTGGATTTGGCACAATCAGTTTGCTTTTCCTTCCTCCCTCTTTTCACTTTTTAAATGAGAAAGGGATGAACATGAAAATGTGACCGGAGCTTAAGGGGAAAAAATGCTGCAATAGGAGACAAAAACCGTGGAAGAAAAGATTTGGGTCACATTAGACACAACTGAGATTTACAGTGGCTCTTGGCCACATGAAAAGATGATTCCTTTCAGAACTGAATCATTTAAAAAAATATATTTTTATTGATTTCAGAGAGGAAGGGAGAGGGAGAGAGAGATAGAAACATCAATGATGACAGAGAATCATTGATCAGCTGCCTCCTGCATGCCCCACACTGGGGATGGAGCCCACAACCTGGGCAGGTGCCTTGACCATGAATCAAACCCTGACCTTCTGGTTCACAGGTCGACGCTCAACCACTAAGCTATGCCATCCGGGCGAGAACTGAATCATTTCCTGAAGTCACTTCTAGTAAATTCATTTACTTACACAACTGCATAGAATATAAGAATATGGCGGAGAGTCGGATGATTCTGAGACTTCACTTTGTGTAAGATTCCAATGGATTCTGACTGACCTGTTGAGTAGAAAACAAAAAGTGACAGTTTTAAAACACCTTCTTCCAGCAATATTGCTATGGGGAAGAGGTACTTGAAACAGATAATTATTCCCAAGTATAGAAGTCAAGGCAAATACTAACAGAAGCTTCCCGGGGTCATTTTAACCAGCAGCTACAATTCCTTCCAAACGTTCCCTTCAGTCCATATTTACTGAGGGCCTCCTCTGCGTTAAGCATTGTTGGTGGGAATGGTGAATCATCTAGATACCATCCTTGTCCTCATACCAGTACAACTGGTAACTGGTTATTAGAATAACTTGTGGCCCAGTGCACCGATTCGTGCACATTGAAAGGAAATTAATTAGAAGAAATATTTTAATATTGCTATTCTCCCTTTCTCTATAATAGAAGTGTCAGAGATGAAAGAATATTAGTAAAATGTTTATGAAAATAATATATAAATTGATTAATAAATAAACAATAACAACATGATATAACAACAACAAAGACATGATATGAAAACAAAAACATATAAAAACAACAAAAACGAGATATAAAAACATTGATAAAAACAACTGATAAATTGATTAAACTTATTCTAATATCTCCCTGTACACCACATTAAGAGTGAAAACACTTTCAGAGTGCTTGACTAATTTCCCTTGTGATGAAGTATTTAGAACTTTAACTTTAACGTCACATGCTCTTCAAACTTGAGAGAAAGCAACATATAACTGACCATGTGCAAACAGGTTTAGGTAGGAATATTCCTACTCTGTCTAGAGTTTGTCCTTGTGATTTATTAATAGTTATCGCAAATGCTGGCATCATGGGAAACTGTCTTCAAATTAATTTAAATGGGAGGCCAGTGTCAGATGGGTACAAATCAGTTCTTGGAATCAGAACAACCCTCCCTCTCCTTAACTTGCAGATCCAGTCAATACTTCAGCTTCGATTATGTTAGGTCGCAATCTTTTGATAAACCATTACAAAGACCCCATTTACTATTAAGATTTCTCAGTAGCATGATGATTGAAACTACTTTCAATTTTAATTTATGACACGGCATTCCCAAAGGAGTAATACTAGTAAGAAATTCGATGAGAAAATTTTCTTTTTGGCATCATCTGTTGAATTGATGGAATCATCACTCAAATATGTGTGAAAATCTCCATTGAGTACATCCAAAATTTCTTCATTTAATTTATGAACGTGCTCATTTTGAGGACAAAGAATCTGACATGTAACAGTTATTCTACCACAACTGTGTTAAAAAACAACCAAATTCACGATCAACAATGACAGATCAAAACACACATGTGCGATTGGTGCCAGTGAGAGCTTTATATGTATCGCACATGTGTGAGTCGATGTTTATTTTTAAATTGCCAGTGTGTGTCATATGTACCGGTCGTTTGGTCGGTTGGACAGCCGTAAAGGCCGGTCACTTAGCCTTTTATATATATAGACTAGAGGCCCAGTGCACACAATTTTGCGCACTCGGAGGGGTCCCTCAGCCTGGCCTGTGCCCTCTCGCAGTCTGGGACCCCTCGGAGGATGTCCACCTGCTGGCTTAGGCCCGCTCCCCTGGGGGATCGGGCCTAAGCTGCCAGTCAGACATCCCTCTGGAAGCCTGGGAGCCTTTGGGGGATGTCCACTTGCCAGCGGGGAGCAGGCCTAAGCTGCAGTTAGACATCCTTAGTGCTGCTGAGGAGGCAAGAGAGGCTCCTAGCACCGCTGTGCTGGCAACCGTCAGCCTTGCTTGTGGCTGAGCAGAGCTCCCCCTGTGGGAGTGCACTGACCACCAGGGGGCAGCTCCTGCATTGAGCGTCTGCCCCCTGGTGGTCAGTGTGTGTCATAGTGACCAGTCATTCCCAGTTGTTGTGCTGTTAGGGTCAATTTGCATATCACCCTTTTATTATATAGGATAGAGGCCTGGTGCATGGGTGGGGGCCAGCTGGTTTGCCCTGAAGGGTGTCCTGGATCAGGGTCGGGGTCCTGCTGGGGTGCCTGGCCAGCCTGGGTGAGGGGCTGAGGGCTGTTTTCAGGCTGGCCACAGCCCCTTCAGGGTTGGAGTCCCCACTGGGGTGCCTGGCCAGCCTGGGTGAGGGGCTGAGGGCCGTTTTCAGGCTGGCCACAGCTGTGGGCTGGAAGCAAGGTATCTAGGATTTATCTTCTATAATTGAAACTTTGTAGCCTTGAGCAGAGCTCAGGGCCGGAAGGGCAGGCGGGAAGCTTGGCTTCCTCCATTGCTGGGGGCAACCCAAGCCTCCTGCTCGCTCCAGCTCCGTGGCTGCCACCATCTTAGTTGGGTTAATTTGCATATTTGCTCCTGATTGGCTTGTGGGCGTGGCTTGTGGGTGTAGCAGAGGTATGGTCAATTTGCATGTTTCTCTTTTATTAGATTAGATTAGTACATAAGAAATAATTCATTAATTTGAGTTTTAACAGCATTTTTTTGAATCACAATCTCAAAGTATTCTGAGTAACAGAGGGGTCTCCATGAAGGCTGTTCACCTTTATATCCCCCACAGTAAAGCAGAGGACTGAGCAATGTTAGTTGAATGAATAAGTAAATTAATATGCAAAGACCTACAACAGGAAAGGAGGGGATGGGATATGAAAGGCAGCCACGAAGTGAAATGTGAGGGCCCTTTAAAAGTTACAAGCAGATCTTCCATCCCCTGCCCCTGCCCCTGCCCCCAATCTGCTCCTCACCGTGTGCAGGGAGACTCTTGGCTTTGCCTTCAGGTGCTCTGTTCACCTGGACATCTGCCCTCGTTGGCTTTGCTTCTCCTTTGGAGACACTGAGGACTGTCTGGGATTCTGTCACATGGAAATCTGTCAGGCCAAACAGGGCTGGGTAAGTACTCTCCTCAAAACATTGAAAACATAGTATCAACCACAAAAGCAAACCAAGCTCTCAACATGCACAATGACCAAGTACATAAATGGATCTTCTCCTAAGCTGGTTGAATGGCTGGGGATTGCAATCCAATGATGGAGCAATTAAGTAATAAAATAATATAAGGACGGTCTGTCTTTACCCCACGGACTCATGGAGATGATTCAGCTGTAACAATTCATAATATTCTTAAAAGAGGGAAGGAAACAGTATGTTTCTCTCTTTCAATCAACCTAGTATTATGTCGATTTATGAGACATTTATTAAATATGCATAAATGGAAATGGAATTTTACCACATAGGCACATCCGTGTGCTGGAACTTTCCCCAGATTCCCTTTCCAGTTGTTAACTGGGAAGACAACGGGTGTTTTGTTGTTGGTTTTGTTTTGTGTTTTTAAGGGGTGGGATGAAGATGTTTCGTGGAGAATGAAAAGTTAGTCAAGATACAGAACTTTCCAGACCTCTGGAGTTCTCGGACTCGGGTGTCTGCGAGCCGGAGCTGCTGTAGCCTCCCAGTTCTTGCCTCCTTTGTTGAACCACTCCATCCAGATCTAAGAACTCGTCGTTGAAATCCTGCAGGGAAGTAATGACATGGAGAGAGGCCATTTCCCTTATGAAGAAGGCAGGCCTTTGCAGGCCCCAGCCTTTTTCCTTAGGCCTGACCTATAAAATATGGAAAGGAAGGAAGGATTTCCCCAAACTACTGGGATTTTCCCTACAGATCACTGGGGATCTGCTTCCTGAAACCAAGATTCTTCCGGGCAGTTAGAATTCTATCAACAACAGTGGCCAACCTGCTTGAAACAACAAATGTCTAGAAAAACACTGGAATGCTGATGACTGAAAAGCTGCAGAAGCCGCACTTAGCACTTTATGATAAGAAAGGGACTGAAATAGACGTATATAAAAGAAAAATGTAGACAGAAAGATCTAAATGCATGTTTGAATATGCAGATACAGAGAAAGGTATTCTTCAATTATAGTTTTTTTAAAAAAGGTGTTGGATAATGATCAACATAATTTGATGAACAAGAATAGATTGATCTAGAGACAAATGGAAGGGGAGGGGGGGTTAGAGAGCAACCAAAGGACTGTATGCATGAATATTAGCATAACCAATGGACACAGACACTGAGGGCTTGCCCAGGGTGGGAATGGCTGGCGGGGTCAATTGGGGAAAAAGGAGACATATGTAAAACTTTAGACAATAAAAGGGAAAAAAAAGGTATTGGAAACAGGCAAGGGCAAATGGCTTTAACAAATTAGACCCTGAAAGGAAAACTTTAGCTTTTTTTTCTTCCCTTCACTAAATCAAAACAGGGCCAGCAATATTACATGTAAATTAAAGAAGCGTGATAAGGGAGTGAGAAGTAGGGGAAACGTGGAGTCCCAGCCATTCCCCCCACATGCTTCGGAACCAGAGACCAGGCTGTCACTGAAACACACTGGGAAGGCTCCGTGGGCTGAGCACTCTACAGTTTAGTCAGCTGTCAAATGAAGAAGAGACTCGTCTTGTAAGCAAGTTGCCAACCTTCCACCTTCAACTAGCTGTCTTTGGGTCATTTCAATGTCATGTAAGATTTTTAGAGGGAACGAAAATGGAAAAAATTCAAGTCTTTTCAACGTAATGACTATGTATTGAATGCCTGTCATGTATGAGGCAGTGGGCAAAGCTCCTTACACAGAGGATTGCACTTAATCTTCACAGCCACTTTGTGGGGTTGGCATTGTGCTAGATGAGGGAACTGAGGAGAGCAGTTACAGAGCCCGTCCGAGGGCATAGCTCAGCGCGTGGAACCAGATTTGAAACCAGGCTTGTTGGATTCTAAGTCATATGCGTTTAATTCTATTTTGTACTATTTTTAAAAGGTTTTATAGAAGTTTTTTTTTTAAATTGAGTTAAAAATTCACAACATAAAATTCACCATTTTAAGTGTACTATTTAGTCGTTTTTAGAAAATCCACAATATTGTGCAACCATCACCACTATTGTATTTCAGAACATTTCTATCACCCTGCCAAAAAGAAACCTTTACCCATTCCCAGTCACTCCCAACTTTTCCCTCTCCCTCATTCCTTGGCAGGCGCTGATCTAGTTTCCATCCATATGGATTTGCCTATTTGGAACATTTTGTAAAAATGGAATCATACAATATTGTGGCCTTTTGTGTCTGACTTTTTTCACCTGGCATGTTTTCAAGAATCATCCACATTGTAGTGTGTAACAGTAATTCATCATTACTTTTTAGGAAAAGAATATTCCATTGTGTGGATAGATTACTTTTTGTTTATCCATTCATCAATCAGTGGGCATTAAGTTTGTTTCCACTTTTTTGCTATTATGAATAACTAGAGGTCTGGTGATGGATTCGTGCACTGGTGGGGTCCCTCGATCTGGCCTGCGGGGATTGGGCCGAAACAGGCTCTCTGACATCCCCTGAAGGGTCCTGGATTGCGAGAGGGTGGTTCTCAGGTGACACACCCGGAATCGGGCTCCCTCCTCTCTGGGTCTGGGATGCGGGTGAAGCAGATTTGGGGCCAACAGTGCCCCAGCAGTGACCTAACCCACGGCTGATTCCACGAGGAATCAGGCTCCCTCCTTTACTGGTCGGAGCGTCTGCCCCCTGGTGGTCATTGCGCATCATAGCTACCAGGCAAACGGACGAATGGTTGGATGGTCGCTTAGGCTTTTATATATATAGATAGCTATGATCATTCTTGTTCAAGTTTTTGTGTGGACATATTTTCAATCTTACTACTTTCTGAATAGCTCTCAAAAAACAAGATTTGTAGATCTTGAAACCATGGGCTCATACCATTTCACCAAAGGTATTTCAACATTTAACAATAATCAATTTGGGAATAATCAATTGAATCATATGGCTAGGACTCTCCTGGGCCAGCTTACACCATCACAGGTCTACATCGTGTACAAATGGGGGGACTTATTCCCCACAGGAGATTTACTTGGCAGTCAACAAAGTCTAAAGCAGTGGTCGGCAAACTCATTAGTCAACAGAGCCAAATATCAACAGTACAATGATTGAAATTTCTTTTGAGAGCCAAATTTTTTAAACTTAAACTATATAGGTAGGTACATTGTTATTAATTAGGGTACTCCTAAGGCTTAGGAAGAGCCACACTCAAGGGGCCAAAGAGCCGCATGTGGCTCGGGAGCCGCAGTTTGCCGACCACTGGTCTAAAGGAACTAAATAATCTCTACCTTTCACTTGGGCATTATAGCTTTATTTATATATATATATATATATATATATATATATATATATATATATAACTGATTGATTGATTTCAGAGAGGAAGGGAGAGAGAGAAACATCAATGATGAGAGGGTATCATTGATTGGTTGCCTCCTGCATACCCCCAACTGGGGATCAAACCCACAACCGGAGCATGTGCCCTTGACCAGAATCGAACCCGGGACCCTTCAGTCCACGGGCCTATGCTCTATCCACTGAGCCAAACCAGCTAGGGCTATAGCTTAATTTTTTTAGTTATTTCTAGGTATTGCTCATCTTCTCCATTAAGCTGGCTGTCAAGTCTTTGAAGGCAAGAACTAGGTTAGATTTTTCCTGATGTCCTTAAAGCATGTCCTAGCACGGAACCTTCAACACAGAAGCCATCCAACTGTTTGTGGGATGAATCATGCCCCACCCACCCAAATAGATTGGTGAATCCTTTTAAAGTAACAATGACAAGCAAATGCAGCACGACTTTATGAATATCTCTGATGACCAGTCATCCCAAGGCAGCCCACTACCGGGTTTCTTTTCCTTTGCAGGACAACCCTTCAATTCCTTGAAAAAAGTTTATGACCCCCTATGGTCATCCTCTTCTTCAGGACACAAATGCCCTGTTTCTTCGTCTTGTCTCAACTATTACGGCCCTAAGTTCCTCCTGCACCCTGGTCATGGCGGAAGGAGACGCGCAGTTGCATCACATATTCCCTTTCTTTTGCATTTAGACATTATGTAGGCAACTCACCAGAGGCAGAGATGAAGGGCGGTCTGCCCGGAAGCGGTCTGCCCGGAAACTGTTTTCAAGAGAAGACGGGTTGGGACTGTTACCAACACTTGTATTCTGCAATGATTGAAACAAAATGAAACACCAGGTTAACTATGGAGCTGTAAGAAGTACGGAAGACAGACAAGTCACTGGGGCTCGGCAATGTACTCACATCTAAGTGTCCACACACGGATTTGAGTAGTTTATAAGTAGAATCTCTGGAGAGGAGGGAGACAAATATGTACTGAAAACAAAACAGAGTAATTAATAACAGACACTGCCTGATGAGAAGGGCGTATTCAGAGTTCAAACATTTCTTTGTATATCTTTTTTTTTCACTTTAAATGATACAGACCATTCTCTGGTCCATATCCTCATCCTGCTCACCCACACATTCAGTTCTTATTCCACTCCCACACTAAAGGAAATATACTCCCCAACGATAGCAACAAAACCCTCAAACTCAATTGAAGTAATGGACAAACAGAAAAATGAAGGCTCCAATACCCTGAGAAAGGCGCCCCAAATCAGCACCAGTAGGAAAAGACCTGGGCATTAAGAAAAGGCTAGTGATATTTACTAGACCCGTGGTTGGAAAACCCCGGCTTGGAACCACATGCGGCTCTTTGGCCCCTTCAGTGTGGCTCTTCCACAAAATACCACGTGCAGGCGTGCATGTATAGTGCAATTGAAACTTTGTGGCCCATGCGCAGAAGTCGATATTTTGTGGAAGAGCTGGTATTTTGTGGAAGAGCCACACCGAAGGGGCCAAAGAGCCGCATGTGGCTCCCGAGCAGTTTGCCGACCACTGTACTAGACCCTCTCCACCTCCTTTTTTGTTGTTTTTTTTTTTGTTTGCTTGTTTAGGCATCTAGCAATTCCTGAGGGTCTGCTTTTTCTGTGCTGACCTAGCTTTCCACTGAAAATTTCCCAGGGGCTCTAATAGGCTCTTTCTTTTTCAAGCCATTTCCAGATCCTTTCTTGTACAAATATGGAGATTTCTGCAGAGGGTGCTTATAAGTGAGTTATGGGAAAGAAGTAAAATCAGAGCCAGACAAGTAATTTGGAGACCAATGACATAAGGAAAAATGATTTTACCCTAAACAGTATGTTGAGAAAAATATTAAAACTCATTCTTTCTCCATGTATTTGAGCCATAGAATCTTTCCAGGCTCACTTTCCAAATTTTGTGATTACCCCTCTTATTCAATTCACCCATTAAAGAAACTGATACAATTTCCAATATGATCTATATATATAAAAGCCTAAGCAACTGGCCAACTGGCCGATAGGTATGATGCGCACTGACCACCAGGGGGCAGATGCTCAACGCAGGAGCTGCTGAGCGACAGCAACTTTGCAGAGTGCCCTCTCACACTCTGGGACCCCTGGGGGATGTCGGACTGCCGGTTTCAGCCCGATCCCCGCAGGACAGGCTGAGGGACCCCACCTGCTGGAGGGACCCCACTCACTCCACAGATGCCCTTTGAGCCCCAGTGCTGCTCCAGGTGCGGCCAGCCGGGGAGGGACAATGGGAGGTTGGCTCCAGGGCATGTCTGGCCCGTCTCACCCAGTCCCGCCCCACCATTCACCTTCTAATTAATTTCCTTTCATGTGCATGAATCCGTGCACTGGGCCTCTAGTATAATATAATACAGTATTATATCCCAAAGTAGTTAACATTATAAGTTCTGGCATTATACAGACCCAGTTGCAAATTTTGGCTCTGACACGGAATAGGCGACATTGGGCAAATTGCTTACTTAGGACCTCTTAGCTTCAGTTTTCTTAACAATATCTACCTCTGAAAGGGTGGTAGGGTAGAATAAATGGGAAAACATAAGGAAAGTATTTAGCATATGCCTGGCAAGAAGTACTTGATGCTTATTAGCCATTAGTTTATCTAAATATTTTTTCAAAAATAGGTATTAACATATTTTCTAGCTCATCTTTCCCTCTTCAACTATCCAGTATGGTTACAAATGGAATGTGGCTTTTGTGCTTTCATAGAAATAGTATGCAAAATATTAAAAAATAATTTCAAGTGAAATATGGGTAACCAAAATATTCCACTCCCTCTCTCTACCCAAGCTGAAATAAACATCTCTCAGTGAAAATATTTCTGGTTGCACATGACTGTGGCATCACAACAGTCAACAACAGCTTGAGAATTCCCGTACAGAAGTGGAATAGAGCCCAGCCCGTGTGGCTCAGTGGTTGAGCACTGACCTATGAAACGGGAGGCACCTGGCGGACTCGAGACCCAGTAAGGGATGTGCAGGGGGCAGCCAATCAATGATTCTGTCTCATCGGTGTTTCTATCTCTCTCTCCCTCTCACTTCATCTCTGAAATCAATAAAAGTATTCTATATAATAAAAGGCTAATTTGCAAATAGAGCAAATGGCAGAATGACAGGTCGCTATGATGTGCACTGACCACCAGGGGGCAGACGCTCAATGTAGGAGCTGCCTCCTGGTGGTCAGTGTGCTCCCACAGGGGGAGCGCCGCTCAGCTAGAAGCCGGGCTTACGGCTGGGGAGTGCAGCAGTGCTGGCGGGAGCCTCTCGGGGGCCGCTTGGGGGATGTCCACCTGCCAGCTTAGGCCTGCTCCCTAAGGGGTCAGGAGGGCGCAGGCCGGGATGAGGGTCCCCCTAACCCTCAAGTGCACGAATGTTGTGCACCGTGCCTCTAGTATTTAATAAAAAAAGTGGCATAGGTAAGGCAACCTGGAAGCCAAGAGGAGCCAGGAACTGGTCTGAATTTGGGTGCGCATAACAAGCACACGTTTTAGGTATTTGGGATGCCTTTGGAGAGGTCCCATCGGAGGTTATGGGGCGGCTGGCCACCTCCACTGCAGGGACTCCTCAGTGTCA
Organism: Myotis lucifugus; assembly: GCF_000147115.1. Lineage (NCBI taxonomy): Eukaryota > Metazoa > Chordata > Mammalia > Chiroptera > Vespertilionidae > Myotis > Myotis lucifugus. Next base: position 3,681,448 of record NW_005871048.1, read on the forward strand.
CCCGCCCCACCCTGTCAACAAGGTGGGGATGGTTGTTGTTTTAAATCATGTCAAAGACACTGAACATCAACTTAGCCTGACCTAACAGATGTTAGGGAAAGGGAAGTTGGGAACAAATTTTATTTTTTTGGCCTCGGTCAAGCAAATATAAATAAGTCAGCGGGAAATTAAAAATTGGCAACAATGATATTAGAAGAAATCATCTTGTGAGGGGAAACAACACTACAGGCTAGGATTTTACAGATCAGTCTTACATATACTTGGTGATTCCCTGTGGGAGATAATGATATTTATGGTCCAGGGTCTTGGTCTCGGCAGGAGGGAAGGGAGAGCAGAGCAGGATGGAGAGAGGTGCCCTGCTCTGGGGCATACTCACCTTGTCTGTGACCGTCGCTATAATCAGGGCATTTGGCACCAGAAGGGCAGTTTTGGTTTTCTTTATCAGGGTTACGGAGAAAGCCGGAATAGAGATCTGAAACAGAAGCACTGCATTAACACACTGGTGAAGACCTCACAGAACAACACTTCAAGTTTTCCTGTTAAAGGAAAAAAAAGACCGATAACAAATCAGCAGCAGGCTCTCTGGGATCCATGGAAAGCCCATCTTAAAGAGTGGCCTGGGTGTGTCCCTGAGCTCCTTAAGCTGTTGTTAATGCAAAGCCAGGGAATAAATCGGGATCATCAGTCCCGCTGAACAGCTTCCTGGGAAACCTTTATCTTTAGACTTGGGACTAGAATGCAAAATTTACATGCATGCTAAAGATAAGTCCCAGGCTCTAAAGAAGGTTGCTTTTGCAGGCTAATCTCCCATACCCCACTCTCCTCTGTCTCAGGCACATGTGGGAGGGCAAAATGTTGAAAAGCACTGGTGTAACAGAACCATTACTGGACAGAAAGTCTGGAACTTGAATTCTCAGCTCGGTTCTGTTACTGTCTAGATGACCTCCTCTACCTGATGAGTTATCCTTTCTAGGCCTCAGTTTCCTGATCTGTAAAATGGGGTTAGTTTTATCTACTTCCCAGGATGTTCTGTGGATTAAATGAGATAATGTATGGAAAATGCCTAGCACTCAATGACACTGTCCTTCACTTCCTCATTTGCCTCATGTAAAGAGGATGGGTGAAGTAGAAGAACTCTAATTTCTTTTCTGGTTCAGACAATAAAGAATAACAATGACAACTGTAGCAGCTACTATTAATACCTATTTACAGATGAGACCTTCTGTAGTTATGACCTTCCTGTAAAGTAGATATTCTAAGAGATAAGGACATTTGTGTCGCGAGGCATATGACTTGCTTAAGGTCATAAATATAGTAAGTTACAAAGACAGAATCTGAACAAATCTTATCCTAAGTGTAGGTCTTTTTCCGTATAATATACTACAAGAATGTATCAGATGCCACAAAGAATAGTCGATGCTCCTGATACTTTTATGTTATAGCTGCATCCCTTCAACCCAGTTTGGTTTTCAGGGATCACATCACTTTGATCTCTGAAAACAGAGTCACACACACACCCATGGTAAAAAGAATATGACCTGAACCTCTCTCTAGGTGCACCCACTCACTTGAACATATATTTTGCAAAAATGCTTTATATATTCTGAAAGAGATCAAGGTCAGTGGGGAAAAGGAGGTCCTTCAGTTAATACTGGCAATTTAAAGGAAGGAAAAACCACGCTTTTTATGTTGACTATTTGCATTCACACTTAGGTGGGATTATTCTACTGTCCCTCCAGTTGTAGGTTGAGATGACTTTGGAAAAAAGATGTCAAGATCTACTCAGACAGATGGCGATGTAAAAATGCGTTTAATTTTGTTTCTGAGCAGTGTTGAGGGGCTATAACTTAGGATTTCTTTTCATAATCTAAGGCACGGAACCCCCTGAAGAAGGAGTTTTCAATCAGTTGCTTCATGAGTATAAAATGACAACTAGATCACATATGAGAGATAAAGTGGAAATAATAACCTTTAGTGTGAGCCTAGGTGGAATGTGATGCACACATTTAATTTTACAAGCATCTGAGAATACCAGTGGGCTAAAAGGCCCTGATTAAGTTAACACTACACTTTAGGGTGTTTAGAACAGTCCTCTTCCTAGAGAAAATCGTGGTTGCCTTGAGTTCACATTGGATGGTGCTGGGCCCAGGCCTGCTGGCAGGGAGGAAATTCCGCCACGGAGCTGAGGCCCCTTGAGCCATCCTTCCAGGGGAAGAAATGTACACGTCCCTGTCCCGGTCCTGTGTCCCCACTCTGCTCGTTTCCAATCTCCTGTCTCTTAGATATAGCCCATGCAAAAGCAACCCCAGCGTGGCAAGCCTTTAAACACAGGGTCACTCCTTTTACCTTTTTTGGGTCAGTTTTCTCGTAGATGGCAGTAGGATTTTGAAACCATTGGCAGAATCGTATGCGTGTGAAACTGCACATGCTGGCTTTGTGAATTCCCCTATCCCTAACAAAGGAAGACTAAGACTTTCCTCACTAATGTCTTCACACCCTGCTGCTTCGGTGAGTTAGTTGCTGGCTCTCCCTGAACTCCTGACAGCATCTTTACCACCTCGAACTGGATGGCGCTCAACCCCCAACCCCCGTCCCCACTCCATGAACAAGGTCTTAGAATCCAGAAATCTTAGAAATAGGGTGGAATACTGCTTAATATCACTTTGCATTATAATGATTCAGACAATAACTGTGCATCTAAAACAACTCTATATAGTAAAGGAACAATATAAAAATAACATTCGATCTAAAAATAGCATGCTAGTTTGCTGACTCAACACCAACAAAATAAAGAATTTCCATTTTATTGGTTACGTGGTCTTTAGCTAGAAGACTGCCCGTGGCTGTAGGGAGAATACTTAAATAAAACATACCTACCACTTAAAGAGAATTTTTAATCAGCTACTTCATGAATAGAAAAGCTGCTTACTCATAATCACAAATCAGAATGCTTGAAACCTCGCTGCGGTCACGCACACCCAACACGGCGTGCCTCTGACTCCTTATTGGGGTGGCCTGGATGTGACAGCACAGCTCAAAGGGCAAGAATGTCAGAGGCATGGAATTCTCTTCCCTTCTGATGCCACAGTCCCAAGGGCCTTGTTTTAGAAGGCGGTGGCTTGGGAAGCCGCCAACTCCTTCAGGCTGTTCTCCTTAGCGGCTCAGTGTGTCACGGGCGTCTGTTTCCCCAGCTCTGTACTTAATGGGGATGCCAAGGTGTCAGTCAGCACCCACTGGGGATTGTGGGTATATGACTCTCAGACTCCGTCATAATGCTGCAGTTCCTGCTCCTTCTGGGCTGGCAATAGTACACAGTGAACTCTGTAAGCAGCTTTTTCTAGATGGTTAACTGGTATGAATACAGAACAAAATCAGGATTTCTTTTAACAAATTGTTTTAGTTTAATGTACATCCTTAAAACTGATGGTAGAACACTTTTCATAGGAATAACGCGTTCTCTGGTGACACCGCCGGGTAAGAAGGATTGAGGGCAGGACTGTGGGAGAGAGGGAGGTGTCCGCATTAAGAACCTGTCACTCAGAACCTGTCCCTCTTGGAACCACCATTAAGGGTATAATAATGACACAATACTGACAAATATTGCTACACTGAAAGCAATTACTATCCACAGGGTTAGCTTCCTTCCTGAAAAATGATACAAACCTTAGTGTCTTTTCCAAAGACCTTGGAATAAAAGCAAATCCAGTTTTCTGACACAAAGAGCTTCCCTTGGTATAAAATTTCTTTCTGCAGAGCACAGGTAAAGCCTGAGAAAATAAACACGTATTACATCACTTGGAATTTATATTCAGAACGAGAATTCTGTACAGATGCTGGTGACTCAGGGATGGGCAGAGACAACCCACTCCCATGCTTGTAACATCTGTCATCCCCTTTCAGTCATCTTCACTGGAATAAAAGTGTAGAGATGAGGGTTTGTTTTTTTCATTCAAAGTTTTACACATTTTAGCATGAAAATCAAACCAGAAAGGCAGGCCTATCACTGCCAATGAGGTTCAGGAATGGTGTTTCAGGAATCTCCTCTATGTAGGAAGGTGTGTCCCTTTGTGCTAACCTTAGCACTCCTGCCCTCCTTCCCTGGGACTGTCACTAGTGACGCCCTTTGAAATAGATGGTCCAACTGCTGGTACAGCATGTGACCCACGCCTTCCTGCTTGGGGATCATGGCTGGAACCAGCATCTCGTCCTAGCACTGTACACGGAGGGGCTGGAATGGAGCCCTGGGCCCTGGTGAACCCCAGCAGCGAGCAGGTGCTTAGCTGGCACGCTGGGCAGGGTGTTTAGGTGTGATCATTGCGCCCTGCACAATGCAGGTGTCAGCACATGTCTGTCCACCCAGATCTGTGTGTCTTTTTAGCCTTCTCTTCGTGGCCTGTCTTGCTCCAAGCTTGTTATCCTAAATCTCAGAACAATCCAAACACAATGCATTTCAGCAGTAGGTATGGAAGGCGAGGACCTCATTCTGGAATCATCTTGGATCGACTCCATATCAAGTAGGGAGACTCAGGTTCCCATTCTACGCGTCTTTCAAGAGCCTCGGTGAGAGCTGAATGAAGCTGGCGTTGCGGCTGCCTCGTGACTTTCAGAAACCACCCCTCGGTGATTCAGTCCCCAGCCCTCTTCCTCCCCTAAACCAATGAGCATCTTTTCAACTATGGAGCTTTAAAAGCCAACTTACTTTGCCTCAGTGGTTCTTCAGACGGGACATCAAGAAACAGCTTGTGGAAGTGCAAATTTGCCTTGTACTACAGTGGGAACAAAACAGAGACATGGCCGCTCTCAGTTTTTTGTGGAACATCACACATTTTAACTCCAATTTAAATGACACAATACACGTTCCCTCCCTTACTTCAGCATCTTCATGAATTCCATCTCTCTGATCTTACAGTCTCCAACACAACCCTTCAGTGGAAGGCAGGGCACGAAGGGTTCCTCTGCCAACAAGATCAGTGCCCTGCTGGTTGCATGTACAGTATAACCATGATGCGGTGGGTGGTTGGCCTTCCCCAGATGCTGGATAAGGATGTCGCATGTAAGAAATGAAAGGGATGCTAAGGAATCTCACCAGGGCACTAAGGCTACAGGTGAGTAGTCTATTAAAAACTCTGTAGTCACATCGACCTGAGTTCAAGTTTTGGCCACACTTCTTCTTTGGTATGTGATTGTGGTCTAGTCACTAAACCTCTCTGGGCCTCAGCTTCCTCTTCTGTGCCAGAGGTCAAAAACGACTTGCCGCCCTAACCGGTTTGGCTCAGTGGATAGAGCGTCAGTCTGTGGACTCGGGGGTCCCAGGTTCGATTCCAGTCAAGGGCATGTGCCTTGGTTGCGGGCACATCCCCAGTAGGGGGTGTGTAGGAGGCAGCTGATCGATGTTTCTCTCTCGTCGATGTTTCTAACTCTCTATCCCTCTCCCTTCCTCTCTGTAAAAAAATCAATAAAATATATTTAAAAAAACCCACAACAGCAACAACAAAAAAACGACTTGCCTCCATGGGATGCCCTAAGGCTCAAATGGGACAAAACGGCTAAGGACCTACTACCTGGGATTGTCACTAACACTGTTACTGTGAAGGCGGTTCCTTAGCCAGTGTCCCAGGGAGATGACCGTCAAGACCGGTAGGGTTTCTGTCAAGGGAGGTAGAAGGCCCAAGAGTCTGAAATGTTGAAAACCTCTTCATTTTCAAGGCATCTATTTCTACAACTCTGACAACAATGTACAGACCAAATTTCACACTTGGCAAAATGCTTTTATAAACCACCCCAGGATCGCCACTGCCTGGGTCAGGACACTGTGCCTCAGAGACACGGGGTTACCTGGAACCACAGCTCTCAGACGTAGAGCTGGGTCCTCCTTCCAGGCACCCCTCTGCCTGACAGATGCTTTCGATGGAAAACTCTTAGGAGCAAAACAGATCCTTGATGTCCTATTAGCCAAACCAGGTGTGATCCCAATGGCGAAAGTGGCCCTAGTACTGCTGTCAAGAAGAGCTTCAGACAGGCCGTGCAGATGACGGACGGCCCCAAGTTACTATTTTATAGATAAACACCTCATATAGTAGGTTACCTCACGCCGCCTCCTAGGAGTACACCTGCTTCCAGGAAGTTACCAGCTGTGCAAGGGGGCTTTACTGAGATTTTCTTTTTAGTGGCTACAGTGAGCACCACTTGATTTAAAAATATCCCGGGCCATGGACTCTTCAAACATATCATTGTTATAAGAGGTTTTAAAAAAAGGGTAGTGGGACTGATAGAAATGAAAAGCAATACCTGGCTCTTGAGCGGATGTTTGAGAGGGGAAACAGAAAAGCCTTTATAAAAGGTGTTCACTACTGGGATGATTGTGGACATTTGAAAAAAATGGATTTCACATTAATAATATATTTTCTGCACTTACTATTTAGTTAAATTTTTTTGGGTGTGCCAACAGTGTTTTGTAATAGTTCTTAGGAGACACATATTCAAGTATTTAGGGATGAATTATCAAAAAAACCTCACTGTTGGCCCAGTAAGTCTGTCACACGCTACGGCGCAGAACTGGGCCTCGATGCCTCGATATACTAGTATTTTAGAGCAGAAGCAAGTAATGCCCCTGTCCGCAGGTCTTCCTCTGTGTGCAGCTGGGTGGCCTCTGTCCCCATACTCCATCATTTCAATGCAAGGATGTCACACCTCTCCCAGTCTTGGCCAATTATGAGACAAGCATGGGACTCGGTGCCGATCCCTGCTGGGGGTGCCTGTGGGCACCTGTCAGAGTTAGGGGTACAATCTGGGGCTCAGTCCCACTCAATATGTGTTGAAAGGTCAGCTGTAAATTATGATCGTGATGAAAAATCGATGGAAGGATCTGTGGTCCGCCCTTTCTCCTAGATCCTCTACAACCAATGCCCATGTAGTCCTGCCCAGCGGGAAGCTGCCTGCGTGGGCTCCTTCTTCCCATTGGCGACACGCTCTGTCGCCCTGGAGATAACACGTGTCCCACGCCCGCGTACCTGGCTGGAAGACGAAGACTTTTTCCTCTCAATCTTAGAGTCATTTTTGCTTTCTGTTTTGCAGTCGTTCTTATCACTCACTAAAGAGACACCATCGAAACTGGATTTTGACCTGAGGAAAGAAAACCCAGGGAGACTATAGGATGAATTTTTTATGCTGCTCATTCATCTCATTGTAATACATCTTGATTATTTTCCCATCTCACAAGAAGACCTGCCGCTCGCCTTGCCCTTCTGGATGTCAGCAACCACGTGTCACCCTCTCAGGGGTTTACAGAGCCGATGCTCTAGGGCTGGGATGGCTTCAGCAGATTGGAATCTCAGACAGAAGACATGGCCATTTGTAGAAGAGAAATATAACCATCCAGTTGCGAAAATAATTATATCACCTCAAAAGTATTTTAATCAGTATAAAGAGTATGGGAGGCAGATCATTAAACAAAATTGCAGCTATAGTTCAATCAAAAACATTTTTATGTCAGAAATCTATTAATATTTAACAGGTGTTCATTAAGTGGGGCATTGTGTGAAATGCCTGGGACACACAAGACAGTCTTTATCCTTAAGGAGCCTGTGCACAATCAAACATCTAAGTCCTCATCACAAGAAAAAAATGTGTAGCTATGCATGATGAGGATAGATACCAACTAGACTTACTGCGGCGAGCATTTCACAATGTTTACAAATATTGAATCATGTGGTACACCCGAAACTAATATAATGTTATATGTCAATTATACCTCAGTAGAAAATGAAAATAGATTAAAAACAAAACTTCTTAGAAGGGCAGTACACGATTTAGCACCAAAACAATAATATCACAGGCGTTAGGAAGAGGTAGAGAGACAATTAGTCTAGCAGGAGGAAAGAGAAGAGGAGACCAATAGAACAATGTGGGTTTAATGCATGGGGCCTAGTAGGATGAGCAGGATTTGGGTGTGAGGAAAAGAGACAAAACATCCCAGAGTGGGAAAACAGTCGGAGTGAAATCGGGATACAAAAGAACAATATGTTTGGAAGTCAAGTCCAGGATTCTTTCCTAAGGCAGTTCTAGTCAAGGCTGTCCATTCAGTAGACGTGTGACTGCACATTTGTTCAGCCCACAGCTCAACACAGTCATCTCAGAGTGGGTGCATGTGTGATTTTTAGAGGTCTGTGTATATATACATATGAACAAGTTTTGTGATATGGTGATGCAGATTTTCTTTTTGTTTATTGGGGGAAAATGGCCCATGACATCCATGATTTCACAATATGATTCCTTGGAATGAGGCACAGCTAAAATTTTTGGTTCAAAGCCGATTTAAGGAGAATTTTAAGCAATCTGAGTGGCATATGGGTGTGGCTGAGGGACAGAAATGCCTGAAGTCAGAGGGACATCAGGCTCTGGCTTTCTCAGCTGTGAAAAGGCGGACTATGTGATGTCCCAGGCCCCTGCCAGACTCTGAATCTGTGATGCTCAAACCACAGGTGAGATACCTCTCAGCTATTCAAGGGACACTGATTGGGATTCAGGTACTGGCCATGGAGCCTATTCACAGATAGAAATTTCTTTAGAATTCTAGGGATTACCTAAAAAAATTATGAGTAATCATTTGTACTGTACTTGAAAATAAAATGATTTTTTTTCAAATGCCAAATTACCTATTATTTATACTATCCACTAATTTGAACCTACCAGTTCTGCTGATCCAAATGAACAAATAGTAATGGAGTGGTCAAGGCAGTGGTCAGACCTTCTGAACCATGGACGGGAAGCACAGGTGACAAGCTGAGCCCTTGACAGCGTCAAGAGGAAAAGCAGAAGGGGCCTATCTGCACACAGAGCACCCATCAGGGGTGCATATTTACACAGCATGGCTTTGGTCTCCTCAACCCTGTTATTCTCACTTCTCGCAAGTGACTATGAGCAAGAGCAGTGCAAAATGAAACTGCGGGGCCCCTGATGCAAAAAACCAAGAATTTCCAGACAGCGAGAGCCGAGCCTGAAACCAAGCGCTGGGATGGCGGCACCTCCGGGGAGCACACGCCCTGTGCAGCTGAGCAAGCACGCCCTGGCCAGGAGAATGGATCTCATCAGAAGCCTGGGGAGGTTGGAGTTAAACCAGCGGTGCTTTAAAGGAGCATGCCGCAGCCAGTCCACATGGTGAGAGACACAAGAAACAACATGCTCATCTGGCGAGTGACACAGGATGCGCCGACAGGAAACAGCTACAGCAAACAGGGGTAAAGTGAGAGGTGAGGTCAGGCTCGCAGCACAGCTGGCGCGAGGGCCGGCAGTGACAGGCAAATCTGGGGGAGAGCGAAGACTTACACGTGGTCCTGCATGAAGTATGGAGGTGGAGAGAAGGGGTGGGCTGGGCAGCCAGAAGAAAGGGAAAGCAGGAGTTACTCACTCGTCCTCTAGCAGGGGCCAAAGGACGCAGAAGGTAGCCGCTCTGACGGGTCTAACAGCAGGAGGAGGGCGGTCACTCCGCAACTCCTACAGATCCAGGGCCACCTCACTCGGACTTGCCAACTGGTTTAACCTTCTCTGTTCAGGGCTAAAACGCCACTCTTTCTACTTATTCCTCTCATGGGAAGGACAGCACATACTGGTGCCTCGGGGAGGGATGGGGACCGCAGCTCCACATCTCAAAACTGCCGGGCCCCCCACAGCCCCACCCCCAAACCGTGGTCCCAGCCTGTACAGCCGGCCTGGGGACCCCCGGTGGGGTCCCCTCCACTCTTTTTCGTGGCTGCCCGGAGAGTGAGACAGCAGGTGTGCACACCCAGAGGCGAAGCAGACACTCCAGCCTGGGCGGGCCTTCCCAGGTGCTTTATAAACCTAATCTGGAAAGAGGGCCACCCCGGCTTCATCAGTGAGCAAAGCCAGTGCTCTAAGGAAAGGCCAGACACTCCGCAGCAGGCTGGGCGGGAAGGAGAAAAGTGCTTCTTTCAGAAGGACATGAGCAAGGAAGGCAAGCGCCAGTGCCGGGATCTCAAGGAAAAACACCCGCTTCTTTCTCGGGGTGTTGTTGGCCTACAGACAACCCTCACGCACTCCTAACCACCACCATAGAGCTGGAATCACAGCTCCTCCCAGCAGCAAGAAGAACCAAGTGGGCGTGAGGACTCACCGCAGGCAGATGACTCTCTTCGGGTCTGGGGACTCGGCCTCGCTGGACGGGGTGGGAGACTGGGCTGTGGGCGACCTGCAGACCTTCTTTTTCTCCTCCACACCATTCTCGGCCTCTGAGCTGCAGAAGAGAGAAAATCGCTTCACCTTAGACATCCAGCGCGGGGGTGGACGGGAAAAAATGGTGAAGTCACCTCGCCTTCTGGAGCGTGGAATGCTCCTCCGTCCCCACCAACAGGCTGAGGTCAACTGGGGCGGCTGTGCCCTTTCCAAACCTCCATTGCAACCCCGCTCGGCGGGCTTCAGCAGGTAAACAGCGGACTCTGTGAGGACTTGCTGCCTCCCAGGTCTGCGCCGGGCCCTGCTCTGCCCTGCCTCTCCTCGCCACGCAGAGTGCAGATCACCTGGAGGCTGGGAGGGCCCCTGCGCACAGGCACTCCCAGCCCTCAGCCAGGTGTGCGCCTGCCTGCTGGGAAACCCCGCGGCCCTTTGTTTGCCCGGCTTGTGTCACTTAATCACCTTCTGTTGTAGTTGTCCGGGCCCCACTTTGGGCTGTTGTTATTTAAGCAAGCACCTCTTAGGCAAGTGGCAGTCTCTCACCAGTCTGCACAACCACCCACCCAGACCAGGTGGGATTATTTCCCCATGTGACAGATGTGGAATCTGAGGCTCTCAGTAACTATCTTATTCAAGTTTGCAGAACTAGCATTTGTCTGAGTTGGGATTCAAACTCAGGTCTGTCCATCTGATAGGTCTTGGTGTACATGTGTGTTCTCTCTCTGTCTCTGTCTGTCTGTCTCCCTCCCATGCATCCACTCCCCCACCCCCTCAACCACCTATCTATCCATCTAGCCCCCTTATTAGCTCTTCAGTGCAAGAACTCCAGGTGGGCTGGGAATCTGACTGATTTTTATCCTGACCCAGAGTCTGGGACACTGGTGGTATATAATCCCATCAATAGGCTTTTGGAAGACTAGGTTTGACCTTGGTGAAGAGGGAAGAGAGAGGAAAGTCGGTCAAGAGGGTCTGCACACCGAATCACTGAGGATGGAGGTCCATCAGTGTGCTGGACACGGGGGTGGCCCCTCAGCCTCAGGAACAGAAGACACCACTCCCAGCGTGGGAAGAGGAGAGGCAGGAACCAGGGGAGGGAGAATACAGGTGTTGTTCATGGGAAAGACCTTCCTGGGTGTCAGCCTGCACAGCAAAGAACTCACAGAACACACTTACTGAGAATGTGAGAACCCCATGGTGACTGAGCGAGGAGGGAAGGCTTATTAACATCGCATTGCTATGACAGTTTAGCTCATTTTAATCCGAACTTAGCACCCCTTCGGTATCTTCACCTGCCAGTGAACATGCAGGCAGGAAGTGTTACTGGTTAGGTTAAGCTTTGTGGTTGCTGATTTACCACATTTTACCGCTCGTGAAAATTCCATGGTGGTGTCAAAATCAAGGCCAAGTATCTCTGACAAGGGATTCATGAATAATCCCCACAGATGGCTGGTGCTCCCATTTGGTAGTTAGGATTTTTCTTTTCCTAAACAGATACCTATTCAGGGACAAAGGCCCAGCCCTCTACTTCGTCAGTCCTTTTCAAAGCACTTAGAACTCTTATAAAGGGCCTCAGTCCATAACCGAACTGCATCATGTGACAGAGAGATGTGGAGAGCCTTGAAATAGTAACAGGAAAACACTTCTTTGGTTTCAAAGAGAGGACTTTACTTAAATTTAGCATCAAGTTTAAAAGCATTTTAGAACTGCTAAGGGGCCTTCAAGCCTATCTCTGCCTTTCCCCTCCCCCCCCAAGGCACACACAGCACCCTTCCGTCAGTACAGCGGTTCTCAACTGTGGGTCGAGACCCCTTTGGGGGTCGAACAACCCTTTCACAGGGGTCGCCTAAGACCACATATATAATTACATATTGTTGTTGTGATTAATCACTATGCTTTAATTACGTTCAATTTGTAACAATGAAAATATATCCTGCATATCAGATATTTACATTACGATTCTTAACAGTAGCAAAATTATGAAGTAGCAACAAAAATAATTTTATGGTTGGGGGTCGCCACAACATGAGGAACTGTATGAAAGGGTCGCGGCATTAGGAAGGTTGAGAACCCCTGCTTCAGCGGCATCAGGCAGAAACCCACACGAGAGTCCCTCCTGAAGTAGGGCGACCAGTGTGCGTGGAACTTCAACAATCCATCTCAGCTGTTATTCAAATATTTACTGCATTTCAGGCCAGGCCAGATTAAGACTCGGAGGTAGAGCCGCCGTTGTCCCGGGCAGTACCTGTGTGCCCTTAGCAAGAGCCACCTCACCCCCACAATAAAGAGGGGCCTCTGTTTGGATGGAGCCCCCCTGGTACACAGCCTGGCAGAGATAAGGTGCCCCTTGCTTAGCCCAGCACCAAGGTGCTAGGAAGCAAAGCTGGCTGTGTTCCCGCCTCTCCCGGCCCCAGCTGGGCAGGCACCTGTGTGCGGGGCAGGGCGCTGAGTGCTTCACCCTGTGGTGGTCCTGGTTCAGGGCCCGGCTCATTACTGAGAAGGTGCGGTGCACACCTGTCAACCCACCAAGCCGTGCCTCTGAAGGACAGAACACACAGGTCTGCTCAAGTTAACCGGCTTCTTTCTAGGTAGTGTCCACCCCACTTTTCCTTACACTTGCACTTGGCCTCCAGTGCTGGGTCTGTCCTTGAGGCCCTGGGGTGGTGCGCACTGGCTCCACAGAGCCGTCTAACCCAGTGGTCTCGGCTCCGCTGCTGCCAGCTTGATCACTCACCAGGCCCCGAATTAACCATTGCCTTGTTCTGTTAACTTCTTCCTCTCAAACGGCTTAGCCAACTATGAGGCTAAATAAACTCCTTAAAAACAGGGAACTTCTGTCCTCCTCCTCCCCCTCCGACCCCCCCTCTCCCCCCTCTGCACTTAGCTCAGCATTTTGCTCATGGTGGTCATTTATGTGTGTTGACCGACGTGGGATTCATTCTGTAGCATCTCAAAGAGTCAGTGAAGTTCATCTAGGGACCAATTCAATTTTAGTTTTTGTTTGTTTGTTTGTTTGACTTAAAGATGCTACAGAAACTGAAGCAAGCTAATTCCTACCAACAGGAGAGATTATTCCGCAAACCCCCGACCCTCAGAGGCCTGTCAGCAGCAGATGAAACTATGCAGAAGTCAAACAGTGGAGACTCCTGTCTGAGGAGCAGAGTGTGGGAGGGGGCGGGATGCTTCCTCACCGCCTCTCAGTAACTAAGTTACTGTCAGGGAAGCGGGCGGTGGAGATGAAATAACACGTCTCATTTAAATCATGAAAATAAAGGAATCAGTTTTGCTTTAAAAAAAAAAATAAAACAAAGCAAGGCCCTTTCAGGGACACTAACTAAAGAGTTAACACAGCTAAGCTTAAAAAAAAAAAAAAAGACAGTCCTCCTCTTTCAACAATGTTTTTGGACAAGTCCCTGCTGACAGGGCAGGATGCTCGGAGCGGGGCAAGCGGGAGAGAGGAGTGAGTGACAACTACAAGGAGCCGAGGAGTAGCCAACGATGCTGGAGCACAGGGCCCACCTTCCCCTGGGCCCCGGCGGGTTCTTTCCTCTCCCACCTCCAACCCATTCAAGCATCCATATGGGCCCTGAAAGCTTTTCAGTAGGAATTTCAGAGCCGTGAGACAGTCATGCTCACACCAACCGAGCCTGACGCCCCTATCAGGGGACCGCGTTTGTGTTCCCCGTTGGGAAGTGCTTGCTCCACTGAGACGCTGCCCCCCACTGTCACACGACCTGTAAACACACAACAGGTCAGACCGCGCCCATCAGCCCAACGTCTGTCCATTCCCAGGCCTCACGGATCGGATGAGAACGTGATTTGGATTTCACGAAGATTCAGAATTAGAATTCTTATATGGGTCCACTCTCATTCCTCCCAGAGAGAGACTCTGTTCTCCGGACACATCAACCTCCCGCCGCCCCTCCTGCTGAGAACGCGTTGTATTCAGGCATCATCACATGCAAGTCAGATAAGCAGCTACTGGGCTCAGCGATGACTAAGCTGCATCAGAAGAACCTGAAAACAAGGGCCTGCCTGAGGCTCAGCCGGGAGGCTGTGCTCCTTTCTAATTACAGCGGCAAACACCCGTGTGTGAGTCTACCTTCACGTTATGCTAGTCCAGGCTGAGGCATAAAACATGTCACTAAACTCCCTTAGGATAGGACAGGTGATGGTAGTTTTACATCCATTATCATTTTTAAAATCCCTGATCACCATTTCCCAAGACCACAGTCTTGACCAACAAAGGTTTAGAAGTGACTTGAAGGTGGGATATGTTCTCGCAGAGGACCTCGCTGGGATAAGCTCGTCGCCCGGGGACCGCCGTGAGTCAGGCCAGGTCTGCGACAGGCCACTGTGGCCGAAACCCTGCACTGAAAACGGGGCTGCACGTGGACGTGGACGGGCCAAGGCCTGGGGCCGGGCAGACACTGGGTTTCGGGTGCTGCCTGCTGAGTGGCTCCACGGCAGGCAGGCCAGGGCGGCAACACTTGGGAAGCAAGGAGACGGGCTCCAGGGGCAGAGGAAGGTGCCGGGGACCAGGGGGCAGCAGCCCCAGTGCAGAGACATCAGTCACACGGACCGAAAAAGGGAAGCAGAACGGGGTGCGTCAGGTTCGGGGGTGTGATGGAGACCAGGGCCTCCCCAACCCCTCAGCCTCCCCACCTGCAAAGTAAACTCAGAATCTCCCAACTCGATTTTTAAGGCAGGAAGAAGGGCCTTTCACTCACTATTCTGATACAATATACATTTTCCTTCGTTATCTACCTACACATTTATTTCTGAATCGGTGCTAGAGGCACAAGTCCACCACTCAAAAGTTACAAATGGAAACAAATCTCCCTTCTACCTGTGTTCATGGGGCCCCGTTTCTCTCCAGAGGTACCTACTGCCGTCCCAGCCCCTGTGTGTCCTTCTGGGAGTCTGTGTGCATGAGCGTGTGTATTTTTAAGCTCAAATGAGAGCCTGCTATTCTCTACCTGTTTGTTTTGTGTTTAATTTACTGTGTCTCGGTGCTTTTCCTAACACCACACACAGTTTCCTCATTCTTCTTAACGACAGCACAGAGTTCACTGTAATGCGTGGATCATAATCTAACCAGTTCCTTATTGATGGGCATTTAGGTGGATTTCAGTCCTGCTACAAATATAAACACCACCACAACAAACGTCCTTGTATGTTTATCATGTGTGTGAAATTTTCCATAGGACAATTTCCTGGAAATGGGACTGTGTCAAAATGTACATAATTGTATGAGCCAGTCAGAGAAAGACAAACACCGTATCACCTTACCTCCTGTGGAATCTAGTGAACAAAACAAACTGACTAACAAAATAGAAACAGAGGCACGGATACACGGAACTCACTGACAGCTGCCAGAGGGGAGGGGGATGGGGGACTGGATGAAAAAGATGACGGGGATTAGCCAAAGAGCAAATATGCATAGCCCATGGACACAGACAACAGTGTGTTGATGGCCAGAGGGAAGGGGCGTCAGGGGCTGGGTGGGAGTGGGCAAAGGAGGGGAAAAAGAGGGACATCTGTAATAGTGTCAACAATAAAAATAAAGTTAAATAAATCAAGAAGTACATACTTTTAAAACTTTATAGTCATCACTAAGTTGCCCGCAGTAGAGGGTTTGTGACCCGTCTAAATGTTCTCCCAGAGAGAGACTCTGTATAACAGTGATTACACATTCTTACTAACAAGGTGCTAAAGTTTAAAAAAAAAATCTCGTTATAGTTTTGACATTTGCATTTCTCTCCTTATGAATAAGACTGAGTGTACTATTTTTATATGTTCAAGATTTTAAAAAATTTTCAGTTTTGTAAATTAGCCTCTACATACATTTTGCCAATTTTTCTAGTGGGCTGTTGATGAAAACATTTAGGGAAAACAATTCTTATCATAACTGCAATATTCTTGGCAATATTCTAGAATTGACTTTTTAAAAGAATAATTTTAGCATTTAGAAGAAGTTAAGCAGATATTAGGGGTCAGTATAATGTTAAAATAAAATGTTAATGACAAATTAACTTTCGTTTTCCTTGATAGGCGTATGGCAGATAGAAAAAAAAGGACTACCCAAAACACTGTATTCTTTGGCTTTGGCAAAACCTATAGTGGAGCAGGACAGGCTTCCAGTTTGAGAAGTATATCAGGAACACAATGTCTACCCCTCCTGTCTGAGTATTTATAAAAGAAGTAATAACCCTCCTGCTACAACATTGGCGGGAACTGTAAACAGAAGAGTGAAACTTCTGGGAAATGGAAAGTAGAAAGTAAAGTCCAATTTAACTCTTGAAGCAAAGTAGAGGAAGCTGTAGTTGAGAACAGGGGCACCCAGGACAGGGAAAAGTGATCTGTCTGTCAGATTCCAGGAGGGGCTACAGGAGGAGGATGCTATAAATTGATGAAACAGCTGATCACCTTGAAGGTGTTTGGTGAGAAATCTCTGACTCCCTCACCCACTCTTGCCAGGTCAGGTACTTAGCCCCTGGGGGGAAAATATCAGAAGGGCTGTCTGTCCATTAAAAATGCAACTTAGGTGCAGAAAACCAGGGTACCTGGTATAGAGGGTGGAGCCCCAGAGTAAATCCTTCTCATCCTTGTTTTGAATGAGGGCGTCTCCAGGCGAAGTGCCAGCTCCCTACCCATGTTTCTCCAAGCCTGCTCTAGTCCCTCATTTATTCTAACTATGAAATGACAACAAAGCATTGCCTCTAACTCTCTATCTCTCTCCCTTCCTCTCTGTAAAAAATCAATAAAATATATTAAAAAAAAAAAAAAAAAAGAAAAACACCACCAAGCCTTTGAATTAATATCTTCAGAGAAAGCGGGCAGGGCCCATACATCAGATTACAATGTTGTGGAAAAGGAAACCTTCCTTAACCCCTCAATTCTCTGAGTCCAAACCCTAATAGTCTATAGGCACTTTGTGATGTCCCTGTCCGCCCATCCTGATCTCTCTGATCCCCCTCTTTCCCGCCACTCCCCACGAGAAAACCCGGACACTGGCTGTTCCCTCTGCCTGGAATGCTCTACCCCCACTCCCCACCCCTCCACCCCCTTACAATCACGTGGCCCTCTCCCTCCTCTCTTCTCAATCAGACCTATATATTTAACCAAAGGTTTGGAAGATAGCATCAAGATACAGAAATACAAAAAGAGAAAAAGTGAGGGCAAACAAGAAGACATGTTTAAGCCAGCCATTTCCATATCAAATGAATAGAAATTTTCAATAGAAAAAAAAGGAGACAGTATTATTAAAGAAAAAATATGAGCCAGAAAAGAGTGAAAGAAAGGCAGATTACTAAAATCCTAAAAAGTGTGGAGTTAAATTGATTTAACAAGAGATTTAGGTTAATGTATTTTTCAAAGACATAAACATATGAAAATGGGAAAGAGTGGTATGCCTATTTAAAACTGGGAGTGGGAAGAGGGAGGCGGGGAGCTAGCGTGAGTTGAATCTTATGTTCCATCAAAACAGGAAGTTGGGAGATAAGGTTTAAAATTAGTAAGAAAGAGCAGGATGCATATATTTTTATAGATAATAAAATAACCACTACACCTAAAATCAGGTAGTTAAAGCTACTGGGAGCCAGATGGAGAATGGGAAAGGGGACTGAGTTCATTATAAACTTTAACGTACTATATTGTTTTGATAAATATTTATAAAACATATTTATTAATATACTCATAGAGAAGATGTAAAATTCAGAGTAGACCCAAAACAGGTGGAATTACTATCTTCGAATGTTTGAGTTCCTACCATGTGTAGATAAATGCCAGATGCTGTGCTCTCAAGGGACTTAGCCTCTGTTATTGGTTTATCGCATAAATAAAGCACAATATAGGTTGTAAGGGGCATCTCCCATAAAGAGTCTTGGGAATTCAGAAATCTCTTCTATTTGTAAAGAGCAGAAACAGGGAAGTTTTGTGGAGGAAACAAGCATGAGCTTGTGTGGAGGTGGGTCAAGATGTCTTTAAAAAAGATTGTAACTGTATTTCTACTGAGATACAGACGTGTACATTACATTTCTATTTGTCCTATTCAACAATAGTAAAAAAACAACAACAAAAAACAGTTCCTGTGGATGGAAAAATAAAAACCTTTCATTATAAAGAAAAAACTATGAGCCGGAAAATTTTTTCATTTGTCATCTGTGCCACCTCTCTACCCAAAGAAACACTGTATTTGTGCAAAGCTTCTTGTGAAGGATTGACATCTGAGCTGGGGGCATACAATGTGCACGTGTGGAGATACCAAAAGGGCATGAAAAATACAAGGAAACGCAGAAGTAAAGCACGCAGACAAGGAAGAGCCACACCCACAAGGAAATCTAGCACTTTGGTTTCATCGGGAGTCCAGGGAGCAGAAAGCAGCAGAAATTAGGTTCTTGTGAAGTTTGATTCCTAAAGAGAGAGGGCTATTTTCATACTTCACTTGGTTCACAGTAGGGATTAATAGAAGACTTTTAAACAGAAGGAATGGAATAATGGGATATTAAGTGCCCACACATACATCATGGGGGCGGAGGGGAGGGCCTGGATGAGATGTGTGCTTCTTCGAATCTGTGTACAAAAACAGCAGGGGTTGGGGGAAAGAGGCTGGAGGCAGATAAGGGGGACAGATTTGATGGCAAGAAGCAGAGACTGTACTGGAGAGATGACCCAGAGATACCACCAGCCGGAGTACAGAGAGCAAGCAATGGAGAGGAACATCCAAGATAACCCCAAGGTTATCTGGGGGATGGAGAAGGCAGCCTTGCCATGAACAGTTACGGGGAATACAAGAGGAGGGAGTTTGCTAATCTAGTCTCAGTATAATAGACTTACATTGTTAGCAGGTGGTAAACTGTATCAAAAACCAAAAGAGCCCAAAAGAACAACAAAAAGAATATCTGATTTTGAAGGGCAGGGGTCTGCCGGTTGGATACTATTTCTGTTCAGGCCCAAGCATATGGCCATGGCAAAGAGCAATACCTAAAGCTCAGCTGAACACCAGGGCTGGGCGAATGGCTTAGAGCAGGCCACCAACCGGCCCGCCGCACCTCTTTAACCTGGTCACACACAGCCCCACTGTGCTCATGCGAGTGGACAAGTCACTGCTCCGTGGACAAGCACGTGATTCATTCCCACCCTACATCTATTCCCGATTCTGTTTTCCTAAATCATTGCTTTTCTTTCAAAGCTTAAGGCAACTCAACCCCCCAAAGTGTTTAAATGTCAGGATTCTGATTCTGAGAGGATAGAAACCCAACTCAAACAAGCTTATGTTAAACACACACACACACACCCCACAAGGGCTTTGTTGCTGGTATAAGATGAAGTCAGCAGAGAGGACAGCTGCGGACGTTCCCCTGTGACCTCTGGAACACACAGCAGTGACCTCCAGGGTCTCCCTCTGCAAGTCTCTGGGACATCAATGCCCGATTCATCCTCCTGAGACACTGCCTCCATTATGTCCGGCCACTGGTCCAGAACCAACAATGGCTGTCCATTGAGCATCACGTTAAGGCATCTGGAGATGAGCCAGGGCCCTCCAGAGCTTTCAGTCTCCCTCTACTTTTCAGAAGGAATTCTCCATGCCAGCTATGTTGGTCTTCTCACCAAGGCCTCGCCTACACCATGCGCCACCTTGCACACTGGCTCTTGCTCTGGCCTGGAATATCCTCTCTGATCCTTCCTAACTGCCCACCACTATCCACTGTTCCCTTCTGATACTGGCCCCAGTGTCTGGACGTAAGAAATTGTGCAATTACTACTTGTGGATCAGACAACTTTGAGTGTATTTGCAGTACAGGACAACGCTCAGCATTGAATATTGGGCTTGGGTATGTATTTTGTCTATGTGGTGAACGCCTTCCCAAGATTTACCGGTTCTTTCGGAAGAGGGCCATGTTGAAGGTGGGAGAGGGGAGAATAAGGCCGTCTTTTCACTGAATCACCACGTGTGCAAATTTAGTTCTCAAATTGATGATTAGTTAGATGAGCAATAATTTGAAACCATATGGAAACTTGATCATACTGTCTCCACTATTGGAAGAAACAATTGTAAGCAAAATCATAATCAAACCAAAACACTTCTCAGCAGTGGTATTTTGAGACCAAGCATCATTAGGAAACAATAAAAGAAAATGCATCAAGGAGGTGGTCACTGGCTTTTCCAATTCCCAGAGAAGGTAGATTGATGCTCTGATATGAGTGCCTTTTTGTTATTTACAGCCTCATCACACACACATTATTGGGCATGTTGTAGTGCTCACTGCTAACAACATTTCTAAAATATATATATTTAATATGTCCTTCAAACCAGAATATAATTTTCTCAGGGGCAGGGACTTTAAATATTATTTTTTTGTATTTCTATCTTCACTCCTTTTCTCCTCCTTTTATTTTCACTCCTTTTTCAAAGTGGTTCTTCAAGCCCTAACCGATGTGGCTCAGTGGATAGAGCGCCGGCCTGCGGACTGAAGAGTCCCGGGTTTGATTCCAGTCAAGGGCATGTACCTGGGTTGTGTGCACATTCCCAGTAGGGGGTGTGCAGGAGGCAGCTGATCGATGTTTCTCTCTCATCGATGTTTCTAACTCTCTATCCCTTTCCCTTCCTCTCTGTAAAAAATCAATAAAATATATTTTTTTAAAAAGTGGTTCTTCAAAACAGCTTCCAAATCAGCAATTGCTGAATGTCAAAATAAGTCACTTTTAATATTCCTAAGATACATTAGAGGACATCTATTTAATTGAGGCACTTGGCCTGAAGGATGTGTTTGGGGAAAAACTAGATTTAAAAAGTAGAATGAAAAAGTTACCAAAACAGAAAGACAGGAGAGAAAAAGGACAGGGCATGGAATCCAGGAAAACAATATTTAGAGAAAGTATAGTATTAACTTCTCCAGCTATCATGGCACATATTCAAAATATCATAAATATCAAATAAGATTGAAAAGTACCTCAGATACTTTAGAAACAACTAGGAATGAAAACCTAGATGATGGAGAGCAACTGGATCACAGAATATTTTTTGGGAGGTAATATAGAAAAAGAATATGCCATGTGATCAATCAAAATACCATTTGGAATTAGGGATACTTCTGAATGATAAAATGAAGCAAAGATGTTTACATAAACCAAACTTGCAACTGGCCAAATTCACAACTATGCTTACTGTCCAGAACAGGAACACTAGAATTTAAGAGTAATTAAGAAGTGCTTTCACCTAGCGTTGGGTAAGGCCACAAGTAAAAATCTCAAATGGGAATCTGGTCTATTTTTAAGGACCTCTACGTACACCAAAGAGATCCCATACTCGTGATAAATAGCCAGTTGGCTGGATACCGAGGACTATGCCTGTTCCCAGGTGATTAACAGTTGAAATGAAGAGTTGAAGCACACACCAAAAACAAAACCCACTGTTACATCAACCCCACTAAAGCTGGAATAAGCCCAGCCTGCAAGGCTCAATGACTGAGCGTCAACCTATCATCCCGGAGGTCACGGTTCGATTCCCAGTCAAGGCACATGCTTGGGTTGCGGGCTTGATCCCCACTGTGGGGTGGCAGCCGATCAATGGCTCTCATCATTGATGTTTCCCTCTCTCTCTCCTTTCCTCTCTGAAATCAATAAAAAAATATTTTTAAAAACCCAGAATAAAAAAAGCTAATGCCTCCATTTGGATTTTTCAGAACTAAGTGGGGGCTCACGTTGGAGCCCCACTTTAAAGGAACAGAGGACCAAGGATCATACAACATTGGGAGGACAAGGACTTCAGGCAAAAGTAATAAAAAGGCTCAGTGTATAAGGAAGGAGAAAGGAAAGAACAAGTAACTCGTCTATCGGGAATGCCCAAGAAAAGAGGTGTAAGAGGTACAAAAACCTGAGAGGCGAGCAGTATATGAGGATGGAGGGATAAGGGCGCAACGGAGCAGAGCGGTTCCAAATAATCAGGGAAAACCAGGGCTCCGCCATGGTCTCCAGGGAGGAGGCACAGATGAATGAGAATGACACACGCGAGACAATTATTGTGTT